>NC_141613.1:33990144-34360144 GCF_047967505.1 Dipteris shenzhenensis
GTCTATAATCGCGTCTAAAAGCGTGTCTAAAGGCGCGTCTAAATACACAGAGTAGACACGCCTTTAGACGCGCTTTTAGATGCGACTGTGGACGTGCTTTTAGACGCGCCTTTAGATGCACCATAGAGTTTAAAATTAAACATTTGAAGAAGAGTAAATTTGGTGGGTTGTTTGTTTGTAGGATGTCTTCATCTTCAACAAGTAGCTCCAGTGAGGATGAATCCCTTCGTATCCACCATCACGAAATGTGGTTGGAGCAAAAAATCAAATGTCTGTGTGATCGATGTCGAGGAAACATGTATCGTGCACACAGGATTACACTCAATCATATCTCAAAGTATGGAGAATGGGATGTGACCGTAAACAGGGTAAGGGTTTGTAAGTTAAGGTTGATTGAGATACCTATGGGTGTTCATATGTTTGAGTTATGATCCCATTTTAATTTGATACAAGATGCAGTGCCACACCCGCATATGTTGCCCTATGCTCGCCGTGAGGAGCAAAGCGTCAGCGATATGAGGTGGGATCTTCAGGAGGGACCATTACGGATGCATGGAGTGATGGTGATAGTAGCCCTCCGCCATTACCTCATGAAGTGGAACTTTTCTTTTTCATAAAATACATCCAAAGTTTTCTACTGAAGTCATCAATAAATGTGACAAAATAGTGACAACCTCCAATAGATACAGCTTTAGTAGTCCACACATCAGAGTGGATTCATTCCAATGGCTTTTTACTCTCTTGAACATGCCTAGGAAAAGGTTTCCTTGCCTATTTTCCAAATTGACAGGCTTCACAAGCCTTGTGCATTTCTGCAACCTTGAATTTAGGCAATCCTACAACAATATTTTGGGCTTGCATTGATTTAAGTCGCTGTATATTAACATGACCAATGCGTTTGTGCCAGATATCAATATCTGCAACTATACCAGTCCCATGTGCAAACATTGCTGCACTCAATTCAGGCATGTCCACATCCAACGTAAACATCCTGCCCTTCTTCTTTCCTTTTGCTATCAAGCGACCGTTATTTTTCATATCCTCAACAAAGCATCCATGAGGATTAACTCTAACCTGCAAGCCCTGCTCAACCATTTGACCAACAGAAACCAGGTTCTTGGTGATGTTCGGGACATGATATGGTGCGGGATTTATATGTCCATCAAGAGAGGGATGATAGCATGGAGCAGGATGATCTTTTTACTGCAGCATCGACTCCACTGTTTGAGGGGTGCACATTCTCTGTTCTACGTGCCTCCCTTGAGTTACTAAACTTGCAAACCATCTATGGATGGAGCAATGCAAGTTTGAATGCATTACTCAAGTAAGCTTTAAAGTCTATTTTGCAAACATGGTGAATTATGCTAGTGGGTCAACTACTCGAATGCTTTTCCTCATTTATGGTCTTCACATGCAGGCTATTGTGTAAAATGCTTCCAAGGGAGAATAAACTACTGACCTCAAGAGATATGGCAAGGCAACATGTGACCTCTCATGGAGGATTAGATTACAAATGCATCCATGCATGTGTCAACGATTGCGCTTTGTTTCGTGGACTACATAAGGATGCAAGAGACACTACAAGGCATAGGCCCTTTTTCGACGAAAATACCGACGCTTTTTACATTAAATTTTTTTTTTTCACGGGCGCAAACATCGTTATAAAAGTCGCTAAAAGCGTCGAAAAAGAACCGTCGCTATATAGCGACGTTGTTAAACGTCGCTATATAGCGACACTACTAATCGTCGCTATATAGCGACACTGGTAAATGTCGCTATATAGCGACGATTAACAGAAGTTAAAAAAAACGCATTAGTGGGGCCTAACAGGGCCATAGCAAGCCCTGTTTTGCCCCACTAATGCTTTTTTTTTTTAAATTACAAAAGAAAGTTTGTTATTACAAAAAGTAAAGAGGGAAAAGAGACATATGCTCATGCTTATGCATGAGCATATGTCTCCTTCTCTTATGCTTATGCTTATGCTTATGCATAAGAGAAGAGAAGAAGAGGGAACGGAAAGAGAGATTGGAAAGGGGGAAAGAGGGAAAGAAAGAGAGAAGAAGAGGGAAAATAAAGAGGGAAAAAGAGACATATGCTCATGCTTATGCATGAGCATATGTCTACTTCTCTTATGCTCATGCATAAGCATAAGCATGAGCATATGTCTCCTTCTCTTATGCTTATGCTTATGCATATGCATAAGAGGAGTCTTATCCATATGCATAAGCATAAGCATAAGAGAAGGAGACATATGCTCATGCTTATGCTCATGCTTATGCTTATGCTTATGTATGAGCATAAGAACATGAGCATGAAAGAGGGAAAAGAGGGTGGAAAAGAGGAGAAGAGAGAAGAAGAGGGAACGGAAAGAGGGATTGGAAAGGGGGAAAGAGGGAAAGAAAGAGAGAAGAAGAGGGAAAGTAAAGAGGGAAAAAGAGACATATGCTCATGCATGAGCATATATCTCCTTCTCTTATGCTCATGCATAAGCATAAGCATGAGCATATGTCTCCTTCTCTTATGCTTATGCATAAGCATAAGCATTATGCTCATGCTTATGCGTATGCATGAGCATAAGAGAATGAGCATGAAAGAGGGAAAAGAGGGGGAAAAAGAGAGAAAGAGAGAAGAAGAGGGAAAGTAAAGAGGGAAAAAGAGACATATGCTCATGCTTATGCATGAGCATATGTCTCCTTCTCTTATGCTCATGCATAAACATAAGCATAAGCATGAGCATATGTCTCCTTTTCTTATGCTTATGCTTATGCATGAGCATAAGAGTATGAGCATGAAAGAGGGGGGGAAAGAGGAGAAGAGAGAAGAAGAGGGAAAGGAAAGAGAGATTGAAAAAGGGGAAAGAGGGAAAGAAAGATAGAAGAAGAGGGAAAGGAAAGAGGGAAAAAGAGACATATGCTCATGCTTATGTCTGCTTCTCTTATGCTCATGCATAAGCATGAGCATGAGCATATGTCTCCTTCTCTTATGCTCATGCATAAGAGGAGTCTTATGCATAAGCTTCTCTCTTCTCCTCTTTCCCTCCCTCTTTTCCCTCTTTCATGCTCATGCTCTTATGCTCATGCATAAGCTGAGAGCATGAGCATGAAAGAGGAAAAAGAGGAGGGGAAAGAGGAGAAGAGAGAAGAAGAGGGAAAGAAAAGAGAGATTGGAAAAGGGGAAAGAGGGAAAGAAAGAGAGAAGAAGAGGAAAAGGAAAGAGGGAAAAAGAGACATATGTCTCCTTCTTTTATGCTCATGCTTATGCTTATCCTTATGCATGAGCATAAGAGCATGAGCATGAAAGAGGGAAATGAGGGGGGGAAAGAGGAGAAGAAGAGAGAAACAAAAGAGGAACAGAAGAGGAGAAGAAGAGGAGAGAAGAGGGAAGAGAGGAGAAGAGAAGGTTCCTACGCCCATCACTGCAGCTAGCACTTAAGGTGCTAGCTGCAAGCCAATGCAAATTAAAAAAATAACAAATGGAAAAAAGAGGAAGCACTTACTTGGAATAGTACGTCCCACTCGGTGTTTTGTGGACTAGCCCTACAAAAAAGAAGAGTCTTCTTTCTTTCTTAAAATCTCGTTTTTTGTTTTAATCCTTTGAAATCAAGCATGAAAACTAGTAATCAAGCATGAAAACTAGTAAGGAGCTTTAGCAATACAAGGAGAAGCACTCACAAAACGAAATCTCACAGAAAACCTACCTACATTGTTCAAAGAGATTCACCTCTTCAAAAACTTCCTTTCAAGAAACCAAAGAGGGAGAAGGGTGGAGGGGGAGCACAAGAGCTAGGAGAGGGGTGAGTAGTGGTGAGGAGTGGAGAATAGAGTGGGAGGTCATCGGAAATAGGTGGGAGGAGAGATTGCTTTGCTTACAATAGAAATTAGAGAGTGCAAAAGAAAGCGCCGCGCATCACGACGGGTTTCGGTTTAAATCCACAGCGTCGCTATATAGCGACGCTTTTCCGTCGCTATATAGCGACTCTTTAGTGTCGCTATATAGCGACCTTTAACATTAAAAAACTCAAACCCTAAAAGTCGCTATATAGCGACGTTTAACCCTAAAAGTCGCTATATAGCGACTTTTAACCCTAAAAGTGGCTATATAGGGACCTTTAACCCTAAGTGTCACTATATAGCGACACTTATACCTTAAAAGTATCAATTCAAGGCACTTGATCTAAGAAGAGAGGGAAGGAGCTCATGGGTGGCTAATTTTTGGATCTTAAAGGATTTCCTTGCATTTTGTATTGTGACTTTAGAGGTGTGCAGATGGAAGGGACATGGTGGTACACATGGTGATGGATCATCAAAAAGTCATTGCTATTTGAGTTCATGATTAATATTGCATGCGTACACGACACGAAATCTTGAGACAGGATGAGGAGGGTGGTGTGCATATACCTTCACACTACCAATGTGGATATGAAGACAGAGATCATGTGGATATGGAGATGCCACTACCAATGCCGGATCCAATTGATCCAGATGGATTTAGAGAAGAAGATGAAGATCACAATATGAGCCAAGACGAAGATGTGCTTAATGACATCATATGGGAGGAAGATGGAGATCATGATATTGAGGAAGAAGATGACAATCATCAAGAATCACCTGACTTTATTGAAGAAGATGATCAAGTCTATGGTGAACGTACGATGATGATATAGGAGATCAACTCAATATAGAGTTGGAGATAGACTTGTTTGGCACACTAGACTTGGCTTTGGATGAAACCAAGTCTCAAACGTAGACATGAATATATGAGCTTCGAACTTGATGTACATGCTCTTGTACTTTTATTCTTTTAAAGGATCAAACATGTACATGCTCTCGTATTTTTATTCTCTATGAGATCAAACATGTATGAACATTTAAAAAATTTTGTCATTGGAAAAAACTAAATTTTAAGGCCTATATGAGTAAAAAACATCTCTGAAAAACGTCGTTATAACATAATATCTTAGTGTCGCTATATAGCGACTCTTAAAAGTCGCTATATAGCGACCTTTATAACCATCGCTATATAGCGACTTTTGCTTAACGTCGCTGTATAGCGACGCTTTACGGGACGCGCTTTTCATACCGATGATTAGTGCCTCGTGTGCGCTAAGCGTCGGTACGTAAACGTCGCAATAGGATCCGTGTGTAGTAGTGAGAGTGTCCTACTTGTGGAGAGGCAAGATATAGAGTAGATCTCAAAACCTTGGACGTGCCTCGTAAGGTTCTGCGACATTTTCCCATAATCCCTCGCATCCAACATATGTTCAAGTGCAAATCTATTACAGAGGTCATGTCATGGCATTCCTCCCATCGATCAACCGATGGCAAGTGGAGAACTCCCGCGAACTCTCCTGCGTGGAAGCATATTGAAGACACATGGCCAAGCTTCAAGGAAGAACCTAGGCGCTTGAGACTTGGATTGGGTATGGACGGTGTGAACCCATTTGGTCTCAAAAGCACGTCTTATAGTGTATGGCCAGTGATATTGGTGAATTATAGTCTTCCACCCTCTATGCCTATTAAGAAAGGACATGTTATGCTGTCCCTTCTAATTCCAGGGAAACATAAAGTCAAAAACCCTGATGTTTATTTGGAGCCTTTGATTGACGAGCTAGAGATACTTTGGAGAGGTATCGAGGTGCATGATGTGAGCAGGCCTCCCTCGTCACGAGACTTCAACTGCAAAGCAGTCTTGATGTGGATGATGCATGACTTCCCAGGCTATGGCGAGTGTTCATGTAAGCATTGCACTTCTAATTATGAATAGGCAAAGGATGTGGCACCCTAAACCCACCTTCAACTCTTAATTGCGTCTATTGTTCACATCTCACTACATCGGGTTACCATGCATGTCCTGTTTGTGGTCCTTCGCTAGTTGCCTCACGAGTAGACGCATCGAATAAGGTCATCTATGAGAATCACCATCGATTTCTCCCACCTGATCATCCTAGATATGTTGCCCCTTGGAATGAAGTCCTCCCACAATCACTCACCGCGGGAGATTGGATGAGAATTTGGGACGGTTCCATGACTCCTCCACCACTTGGGCGTGTTTCTTTACCTTGGATGCTCCAAGTAAGTATTTTATGTGCATAATATCTTTTTCCTTTCAAATTTGTGAGTGAATAGTTATAAGCAACTAATCAACCACCTCCTCATGGGTTCAGTTCATACTACCTACTAGCATTTCACGTAGTGCATCAAAGGACGTGAAAGATTGTATTTACAAGATGGGCGAGCTTGTGAGGTACTTTACATGATATAAAATATGATGCGTATCAATGCTCCATGCAAGTTTGAATGCATATTGCTAATATGCTGTACTTTTTCATTTCTAGGTATGTGAGCTTAAAGGAAATAGATCCCACCATGCTTGAGAATGCTAGAGTTATGTCAGTGGAGGTGGTTTGTTTAGTGGAGGAGACATTTCCACGTTCTATTCTCACAAGCCAACTACATCTCATAGTGCATTTGGTGGATGAGATTGCTATATGCGGTACTATACATGCACGATGGTTGTTCTTCCTCGGGCACTTCATGAAGACCTTGAAGGGCTTTGTGAGACAAAATGCAAGACCCGAAGGTAGCATGGCCGAGGGTTGGTTGGTACAAGAGTCACTTGTATATATTTCTGAGTTTCTTGTTGATGTGGATAGCTCTCTCCCACGACTATGGAGAGATGATGAAGACCTAAGGATGACCTATATTGTGCCTCAAGGGAAAGGATGCAACAAAGTAATAGACACGGAGTTGCATAATAGTATCAACCTCTTTTGCGTGCTTAATAGTGATGTGATGAAAAGATGGGTGACAAGATACGAGGATGCAAAGGCAAGAAGACAAGAAGAAAGGGCCCTCTTTCGTACACACCATGGATCTCGTGTGCCATACCCTCAGTATCTAAGAGCACTTCCAAAGGATATTCATGTGGATTGGCTACTTGATGAAATGGAGAAAGCACAGAAAGACGAGGGGATGCATATCACAATGGAAGAATGGGAGTATGCTAGGGGATGCATGAGCAAGGTCGGTATATAGAATGTTATGCATAAGTTAGGAGCTTTCAATAATTTAGATTGCTTATTTAATTGATTTTTTCTTGGTGTAGTGCACTATGTTCAATGCTATATGGTGTGAGGGCAAGCATTTTCGAACACAACGGATTGATGATAAGAGAAACACACAAGATTGCGGCGTCATTGCTAGCTTTGAGGGAGCCAATGGAGCCATGGATGATTATTGTGGCATAATCCAAGATATTATTATGCTTGACTTTCGACGCTTCTTTGTGTATGTTTTGGATGTAAAGTGGCTTAAGGACGTGGTGGAAAGAGGCCCTAATGCAACAATCAAACGCCATGCAAGTGGCTTTGTAACTATTGACTCCACAAAGTTTTCGCAAAGTAGGAAGGACACACTAGTACTACCACAACAATGTAAACAGGTACTGTGCACACATATAAAAATACTCGCTTTTAAATATTTGATGCAAGAAAAATAACATGATTGTATTTGTGTTTGAATTAGGTTGTCTATCAACCAATGGTGGATAATAATAGATGGTGGCATGTCATACCTATTATGCCACGTTCCAAAGTGGTGTATAGTACATTTACTAATATGGAGCGTATGGAGGATGATCATGGCCATGGACGTGATGATGACCGTGATACGAGAGAGGAGGATGATCATGAGATAGGAGATACAGATATTGAGGCCATTACCCGTGAGGATGAGCCTACCATTCGAGATGCTGATTTCGATGAGCACATGAGTGGCACAAGTAGTAGTGGGTTGAATGTATTTGTAGATCTAAACACTTGTTTGGATTTTGAAGTAGATAGTTTGGCAAGGGTTGATCTCATTGAGGATGAGATTGAACCGTAGCCCCATAATTGATATTGGCAAAACTATTATACATATTGTCTCATTCTCCTCATCTCACTTAATTCTTGTATATGTGGGCTTGCAAAAACTTATGTGCTTTGGTAATCATGGGCAATGTTTGGAAAGCAATGATGTACACCAAAATCTCACTTTCTGTATTCTCTGGTTTGCGTCTATCTACGCGTCTAAATGCGCGTTTGATTCTCAATGTAAACGCACAAATAAACGTGCTAATACACGCGCAAATAGACGCGCTGATAAACGCGATGTTAGACGGGCCTGTATTTTGTCAGTTTAGACGTGCAAGTAGACGTGTTAATATACGCGCAAATAGAGAAGTTATTAGATGCGCTTTTAGACCCGCCCGTAATTCCTCTACTAAAGCAATGCCTATAGACGCGCCCACTATTTTGCGTGCCTACCAAGCGCATCTATAGTTGCTTTGTGTTGTTGTGACATTAATGATTCTATTTGTTAGTAAATTCACCATGTGAAACATAAAGTCATGTGGAAGATTAAAGACCATAAGTTGACAAGTAATATGACCCTCATAACTTTAATCGATCCCCTCAATATAAGAATATACTTCAAGTCACCTATTAGTAAGGCTCGTGGTCCATTAATGTGGAGGGAACCTAGTTTCATGGACTATTTTGGGGGGGGGGGGGGAGAGAGAGAGAGAGAGACAGAGAGAGAGAGAGAGAGAGAGAGAGTGAGAGAGAGAGAGAGAGAGAGGGAGAGAGAGAGAGAGAGAGAGAGAGAGAGAGAGACCATGGGCACCAGGGGGGGGGTATTTAAATGAAAGATCACTTAGAGAACACAAAACAAATCATTTTCTAATGTGCCTTTTTAATCTAAATAAGTAGTGGGCCCTTCAAATTATTACTTTACATTGGTTGGAAAATTTTAATGTTATTCAAGCCTTGATGAAAAGTTGAAGCTTTTAGAATCGTAGCTTGTATTGATTATATTTTAATATTATAAGGATATATATGTCGAGAAATTTAAGTTTTTAAGGTCATTACTAGTGGACAATATGGTAGTACCTTCAAATCTATTTCAAGAAAGAGTGGAATATTACATTTTTGTAGAATGTATTAGTCAATCTATAGATTTTGACATTGTAGATGGGTCCTCGTGGTGTTAGATACATGGTTACTTTTGGATTAGCAAATATGTTGCTTGTCACTTATATTGATGCAAGTAGCCATGCTTCTATATTTAAGACTTTACCTATTCACTAGATAATGCATGAGAGAATTATGTATTATGTCTCAAATTTTTGAAATAAATCTACGCATGAGAAAGTTCTGTATTATGTCCCCAATTATTGAAATACATCTTTTACCATCCAGCCCCTTTTAATGCTAATTTGGGATTTTATTTTAGAAAAAACGATATAAGGATTAAAAGAGTTTGAGAAACCCAGGGTGGTCACTCTATAAACATGTAAGATTTCATGTTTTTCATGGAAGTTTGTTTTTAAATTTGGGGTATAGGAGGGAGTTAGAAAAATAGAGGAAAAATACTTATCTAATATAACTATTGTATGTAAATGTAAGAAGGGGACTTTTAAATTCAAACTTACAACATTTATACATATGGCAAGTGGGGAAAACAATTATGCCAAAAAATGTACAATTTTATATCTAGGGGTATTTTAAATGTGCTTGATCATACGCATTTTAAATATGGGTTTTGCATGACCGCCCCGGATCTAGAAGCAAGTGTCAATATTATTAATTATTGATATAAGAATTTGTATTTCATATGTCAAAATGAAATATATTGTAGACTTGTAAAATTTTCCTTACTTCACTCTAGTATGGTACATTGTGAGCTTGCATAGTGTACTACATGGCTACTACATGGACTTGTTGTGTAGCATCCAAAAGACAATGTCATAAGGTTAGAAAGATAAGGAGGTGACTTAATGATGAAGTGAGAGAGAAATATGGATGCAACACCAGCTTGAATAAAATATAAAGACTCGAAGTTTCAGGTAAGTGATATTGCTACAAGATCAAAGCTTGAATCAATGACCTATTAGGAAGCATTCATTTTCAAATGAGGAAGTCTTGGGAAGGTGAGGATAACATAACAAATTTGTGTGTGTAGTCTCCTGCTAAATATTAAATAAATCTCCCGCATGATTCTCTACATCTAAGATTTGGTATTGACCCAAGGAGCAAAAAAGTTTCTTGCTTAGATATCATCGACGTGCATGGCAATTTTCTCTATGTAAAAATTAACTATGAACCAAAATCCTAAATTTACTATCTCAACAAATCAGTAATATTTTAAGATTCTAATCATGAGGATGATAAAAGCATCAGACTATTATGTGAAAACCCAAACCAAGATTTATTCAAGACATTTTTTAAATAAAAATCATTTAAGAATATTTAAAATGAAAAAAACATGATATTTGAAATCAAGTCAAGAAAATCTGTTGATTGGCCACATTCCATATGGAATAGCCAAAACATTGACCAATAACCAAAGTATTTATTGCAATGCATGTATGATGTGTGACATGCTATATATGTTTGTAATCACATAGTGAAATTGGGAGCTTGTATCACTCAATTGCTCTACATACGTGCTATATATGTTTGATATCACATAGTGAAATTGAGAGCTTGTATCACTCAATTGCTCTACATGCATTTTTCTATTCCTGCATTGACTACATGGTAAACACCAATTCCCATGTGATAAAAGCGAAAAAAAATAGCAATCATTTCACCGCATACGTAGACTCTTTGAATATTCACAATTTGTGAGATTACTTGAGATTTCTATGGCAAATTTTATAGTTCTTTCCTTTAATTTTTAGTGTTCATGTTTGTCGATAAAGGCTAGGTGTTTGGCTCACAATCACCAGCCCATCTCAATGGACAAATGTATATATTATGTTAGTGGGACAACGAAGCGTGTCTCAATTGTTTGTTTGATCATACAATTGTAACTAACTTGCACAAAGAAGAGAGAGAGAGAGAGAGAGAGAGAGAGAGAGAGAGAGAGAGAAAGAGAGAGAGAGAGAAGGTAGGTGGGGGGGGGATTGAAGTCATGTGTGTGGATCACATTTACTAACAAGCTAATCACCTCATTTGACCCAGTAATATGTTGTATTATTTCACATCAGTATATCAAGTGGAGACTAGTTGAAATCTGGATGTATGGTTCCCATATAGCAATAGCAACAGCAACAGCAGTAGTAGTAGTAGTAGTAGTAGTAGTAGTAGTAGTAGTAGTAGTGTGGAGACTAGTTGAAATCTGGATGTATGGCTCCCATATAGTAGCAGCAGCAGTAGTAGTAGCAGCAGCATCTCATAGCCTTCTTTCAATCATTCTTGTGGGTGCAAGTGGACTTGATTGGATGCCCATACTTTGAAGCACCCCTTCTAATACTTCACCACATCCATCTTCTTATTCAACATCAAAATCTCGAGGGGTGCACTATTAAGAAACCCTAGGTATCATGTGCGTTCAAGTGGCATTTAAAAAACCCTTCAACTAAGTTTTTTTTAACACTAAAAACACCCCTCTTTACTTATGAACTAAGTGATTTTTTTCTAAAGTTTAATTAAAAAGCCCCTCATGTTATTGTAATCCTATTACAATTTTTCAAAAGGTTGAATTAAAATACCCCTCCTTTTGAATGCACGTGGTACACAAAAATTTTGTAAGGTGAAGCCCCAAGCTCAAAACTGTCACAAACATCAACTTAATCATCGAATAGCCTCCTCCTAAAATTCTTCTAGTGCCTTACATGAATGATCAACCTATTATTTATATCCTTAGTTTAAGAGTTGTATAGACAAAGGGGTCATTTAAAAGCTTCACGATATATAGATAATGGTTTTTAATAATACCCCTTAAATGCATGTGATATATAGGGTTTTCAAGTAGTGACCCCCTCACTTGGAGGCATAGACAAACAAAAATATTGACAAACTTTATAAGATCTATGCAAATTAATGAAAAGTATACATCCTATATCATCCATCATACTCACAAATGTACTCACAAATGTGAAGAGGATACATCCTTAATAATCCATGTTTACATCCTAACTTGCTATATGTTACATTCAAACAATGTATCTATAACTTGTAAGAAAATACAATATTAAGTTAAACCATGACTCATCTTTACATCCTAAATATTACACTTAAAAAAATAATGAGGGTAACTATACTAGTTTCAATCACCTATGCCAAGCCTCATGAGATCATAAAGTTATGCTTCGTAAAGAAAGAAAGACTAGAAATCTCACTAGAAATGTATTCTTCTTGTGGCATAGAGTGGATATAAATGGAAAGCTAGGATGCTTACTTGAATCAATTGGATGCATATGTAGGGGATAGTCCTAGAGCTTTCAATATAGGAGGAAACCTATAATAAACATGCATCAATGGTTCTTATATAATTTTAGCTTTTTACTTATATAATTTTTTTTTAAGCTTGCAAATTAAAAACCCCTTACATGCATTTTTGAGATTAAAAGTCCCTTCTTTTGAACACATTAGGGTTACATATTACAACTAGCACTATTCTAAGCAAATAGTTTCATACAAGTAGTGAATGAACAAAAGTTTAAAATATTGGATCTTAGTAAGAGAGGTAAGAGAGGGTCAACTATTCTGGTACAACTAGACTTATTCAGATAGAGAAGGACAATCTGATGTTAAACGTGAGACAAATCAATGAATAGCACTACATAGTGGAGTTAACATAAATTTTAAGGGCAAATATTCACCCAATGGTGAATCTAGAAGCTTCTCCAAGTTGGAAGGGCTAATATTTAGAGCTTCAAATTTTGATATTTTCCCC
The DNA here is from genome assembly GCF_047967505.1 of Dipteris shenzhenensis. NCBI lineage: Eukaryota > Viridiplantae > Streptophyta > Polypodiopsida > Gleicheniales > Dipteridaceae > Dipteris > Dipteris shenzhenensis. The sequence continues at coordinate 34,002,867 of NC_141613.1, forward strand.
CAAAAATGAACATGATTTTCTTTTATGATGTTCAAATTCAACCCTCCAGGTAGTCAAATTGATCAACATAAGTTATCTAGAGCCATCAATAAGGTTGGAATACTCAAATTCTAGCTTAAGTTATAAAAACTTTTACATGAACTTAAGTATACTTAAATCTAGTGAAATGGTTGCATGGGCTAATATTTCTAGCTCTACCTTGGGAAACATTCACACAACCACCTACACTTCCATAACTCTAACTGGGAAAGAACCTTGGTGATTGATGCATGTGTCCATTGAAGTTCCTAACCTTAGACCTTACTCAATCTTTCAATGGTTGTTTCATGTCTTGAAACTATTAGTAATTGGAAAGTCACTTCTCTCTAGTTTCCAAAGACATTACAATTATAACCTACCAACATTGGGTGGCATCCTAGTAGATTCCAATGACCAATGACCTATAGTTCCACAACTCTAAAGGGAAAAGATTCACCCAATCACCAATTTGGACACTTGCATCAATCACTAAGGATCTTTTCCCTTTGAAAATATTGTACCTAGCTAATTGAACTTGCATAGCATAGCAACTAATGATGTAGAAAGAGTGAAAGTAATAAGATGGCAAGGAAATAATTTGCACATAAGAAGACATACGAAAATCCAAGGTTTTAGGAGAGCACAAGCCCAAGTATTGGCTAGAGTATATACCTAGATGAATCCAGGAATATGCCCAAACTCATCCTTTAAAAATAAAACACATAGTACACTTTTGATCTCATGACAACCACTCACATGGTTAACAACCATAAACTCCATCATGCATAGCATGAGTTCTAGGTACTTTAACATCATGAGTACCCGATAGTAGGTATAGACCATCATATAAATTGTTACATATTCTCTCACATACCTATCCTCTCTCTCTCTCTCTCTCTCATGCATGCACACACACACACACACATAATGAGCATCAATCTATATAACATCTTTTGTGCCAAGTTTTTGTCATCACTCTGGAATCACTTTGTAGGTGAGGGGTAGAGTCAATTGTTACAAAGTTTAACACTAGAGGAGAAGGCTATTAAAAAACAAGTCCACATTCTCTTGTCTCAAGTAGACTCAAAAAGCCCGCCATAGTTAGGGTTTATCCTTGTAACTAGAGAAGGTGGAGAACATTATGAGCATACTATGCAAAAATTTTTACCATTGGCTAGTTCAAAAAGAGCAATTATGACATGATTGTCTTGGTCACACTAGTAAAAGAAATTGTGTGTACCATAACATGGTTGTACATGCTTCTATAAATTCATGTCATGAATGGCAATACAATCTTCCTATTGCATAGAGGAAAAGTGACAATGCATGACAAAACTAAACACAACATGAGATGTCTCTTCTTTTGCAAATAAAACACAACATACGATGTTGAGTAGTATAGCTCCACATTAATAAAGCGAATCGGTAGCTCATTGGCTAACAAAGAATTAAGAAAAACCCGATAGTGGCCCCTCCACTTGGTGGCAAAATAAGAACAATTGGTAACAAGTGGGATCCCAAGCCAAGTATCTCTAGCAAATACGATGCACTTGCTTTATCATAGGATGCCTGAGTGGCGACTTATAAATATGCAAGAATATTTATCCCATGTTTTCAAAGATTCCACCATATGTGGGATAAGATCGGTTGGATCCCCTATGGTTGACCGGTTTGGCTTGTCCTCCCTTGGGAAAAGAAGATCAAATAAGCTACTTTATAGTTTGCAAGTAACTAAGTACTTGCAATATAACTACAACGCGGTTGCAGCAAGATAGTGAAGCGCACAACTTTGCAATGACATTAGGATAGAATACCACCCTGGAGCCAGCGTCTACAAAGTGAGAAGTCCAACATGAGAATTTGATCTAGAAGTACTATAAGAAAACACTCGTACAAATAATGCAGGAAATGAACGAAGAACCTGAGATTCTGAAGCTTCATTTTGACAATGTGGTCATTGGCCCGAATAAGAGTCAGCTGCTAGGTGAAGTTGAAGCTCGTAATCCCTCAAACAGCATGTCAAGACAGCGTAAAGAAAGCTACTACAGTCGACAAGTTTACAAGATATGCTTGAAGGAAACCAACTACACATTCAGAATTCTACCCGAAAATTTTTTCATTACAGTCAACAACTCGCGGCTTTCTATTTTCCAGGTTTTCCATTAGGGGCTTGAAGCACCACTTGAAGGCTCTTCGTGTGATTTCATGTTTCAAGGTCTCCAGGTTTTACAGCAAGTTCTTGAAGCACCCCTTGAAATTATTCAGTGTGATTTCATGTCTCAAGACCGGTTGTCCTAACTGAAATAATTACTCTCTCTCTCTCTCTCTCTCTCACACACACACACACACACACACACACAGGACCTTTACTTATTGACGTCTTGGGGGCTGATTTACAGAAAGTAGACAACAAGAATACGTGATGAAAGGACGGCTGCAGACTTAAAAGAGCTCTTTTAAAAACGAGGAGACAAATCTTTGAACCTCCAAAGCTGTGTAAAGGTTGATACTCATACTAATGATATAACTCTTGATCAGAGTTGATAGCTGCACGATTAAAAAGACGCTGCACGTGCATATATAATGTAACGTGCATACGACTTTTGATGATATGCCGACTGTACACCCTAGATATCCGTTGAAAAAGTTATCTCACTTGAAAGAAATTGAGCCAAATGGGGCTGTGCAAGGAGAGATAATATCTAATGTTTCTCCCTATGCTCTGGAGTATGTATTGTGGAGCTTCCAACATTTTCCAGTATGAAGAGGAAGGACATGACTAAGATCGATCTACAATTGTTCATATGAGTAATTGGGCGGCCAGGTGAGCCAATCAACATTCTCTCAATGAAAAAGATAGAGTAAAATCTCGTGTGAGTACCTTCTCTTCATGTATTGATGCTTTATGGTCTTGGATGCTATGAGCTTTTGCGCACTCCAAGCGGAAGCATATCTTCAAGAAGTCCTTCGTCAGTAACATGCTGTGTAGGTTGCAAGGGCCGCTGCTGTAGAACGTGATGAGTCGGAGCTCTGAATTGTGATGACTGTATGGAAGTTGGTGGAACAATAGGTAGTGGAGGTAATTCCTGTCCGTGCAGCTGCATGTCCAAATCGTAGTTGCTTCTCGGGAGATGTATAGGCATTTGGAGGGATGGAAGAGAGAACGGAGTTTGAGCAAAAGAAGCAATCCGAGGATCCAGATACTGACTCTGCACAGAGCCACGTACGACTGCAGGGCTGTGATGGTTGTGCTGTCCCTCGTAGGTTGTGATGACCATAGTAGGGTCTTCTGAGGATCTTTCGACACGTTTCTTCACTGAGCATTTGCTGTTTGTGCATCGATAATAGCTTCTGCATACATCAAAGAGTAATATGAGAAAATAGTGATAACATTGGTACGGTGTCCATTGAATGTTACGCAGAACTGTATTCCTTGAAGTGTGCAGTCAAGCATAGCCACAATGTGATGGAGATGCAAGATACTACAACATTAAAAGAAAGACAGAGCTCAGGAGATGATGCATTTTGCTAAAAGCTCACGAGCCCTGCGTCCATACAAAGATCGAGATCGACACTGGGCAGAAAGTATTCATTGTTGTGATACGACATATATTAGCCACGATCAACTGAGACGTTTTATACACAATCAGAATTTTCATGTACAAAGAAAGAATGCCAACCTTGGATATGGACTGTTCTTCACTGCCTTCTGACCATACTTTCTCCACCGAAACCCATCTTCTAGATGCTCGACCTCGCTCTTCGTTACTAGTGCGATTCTAGGTTCACGGTGCCGCTTTCGGCCTTTCTTGCGGGGTTTGCTTTTCCTGCAATGGTAGTGAGAGGCCACGTTAACATCACTGCGAGATCCCAGGACCAATATGCCAAAGTTCCAACAATACAAAATTGCACGAAGGTCGGTGTGCAACGTTTACTGTAGGCGCCGTCTTCGGAAAAAACGCGTCTACGCGGTTGCAAACGCACGAGATGAGAGAGGACAACATCGAAGCTAGGGCATACGCTGATCCATGCTCTGGAACGAGTGAAGCAGGTCGAAGGATAGAACTTTAGAAGGTGCCTTACGGCTTCTTGATTGAATCTGAGGAAGATTTATCGGCCCCTGCTGCGCCAGTTGCTTCTTCTGGTGCCTTATCTTGCGTGGCTTTGTAATCCATAGCCACGCCTCCCACGGTAGCTGCTGCTGTTGCCTCGTCGTGACCATCGCTAGATGATGACGACATGGATGAGATAGGCGTGCTCGGTAACGTGGACGCATCTCCTGATGCAGGCTGAGCATCTCCTTGCTCTTGGTCAGCAGCAACGGATGCAGGGTAATCAAGAAAACGAGAAGTTGAAGGTGTAGATGATGATGGCATTCCCTCGTCGTGAAAGCCCAGGAAAGAAGACGAGGATCTGATCAGCTCTTGAGGTGCAAGCTCTTGAAACGAAGATGATGACTGTCGATCGTGTGTGTTAAACCCAGCATACGACGCTGCACCCACTGTTCTGGAAAGATCAGCGATATAATCTGAAGCATCCATGTGCATGCCTTGTTGTAGGCACTCTGTGAAGCTCATGAAACCTGGATTGAATCCAGAATCCATGTGTGAAAAACTTGAAAGCTTTCCGGCCTGTGGAGAAATACCTGCGGCCTCTTGATCGAGCTCCGTGTCCATCTGCCACGGGATCTCAGTGCTTGGAGTTTCAATCCAATACTGCGGTAGACTGCTGGATGGGGTTAGAGGCGAAAATAGGTTACGATTGGATGGAATATGCGACTGTGAACTGGGAGTAGGCGCATTCCATACTGAGCTAGAGGGCATTGCCATTGATTGTTGATCATAAGCAGACGTTAAGACATGGTTTCCCAGTGGTGAAGATGTGTCTGACGCCATGACCCATAGATTTCCCTCAATATCTCTCTCAGAACGACCAGCTTCTCTTTCGGGACGAGGAGGCCTTCCTGCCATGTTTCTTCTGCAATACACCTTGCACTAACTTCCGATATGTGGACCGTCAGTTCTCTCAATGCGTGTTTTGCCAGATGCACGACGCAAATTGTATAGTGCTTGGTTCCCTCTCTCGTTCTGCCGTGCTCCCGAAGTTGAGAAGACAGAGTATCGAAGCTATACAATACACAAACTGGGACAAACAAATGTCGACCGTAAGCACTGCCGATGTTGACAACGGAGGACATAAAAATGAATCCGAGGCAGGTAACCTGATAGAGAATTAGAAATTCGGATCGTTGAAGCATGAAAAGGTTTTGAAGAATTTTTTGGGGAATGAAGGAGCAATGAACAAGGACTACTTCAACGTGGATGATCATTTAGACCTCGATACACCAAAATGGTATGTGCACAAAGGAGAAGAAACTTAGAGCATTCAACGTCATGCCGTCAGCTGATCCGATTTCTCCTGAAGGTCGAGGACGGAGCTCCTTGCAGTGATTGAGCTAAGTCGCAGTCAAGATCATCACGACTGATGAAATGCATAATCTGCCACCACAAGCTCCACTGAGCACTCAACAGGAAATCAGGGCTTGAGTGAACGGGACGACCCAATGAAGAGATAGGGCTAGGGTCAGCCTTCAACTGCGAATTGGGTGAGAGAGAATGGGACGACACTTGGGCCTGGGGCTGCGAAAGCCGGTGTACCGACGCTACGGCCGGTGTTGAAATCTGAGCTAGTGTAGGTGATCAAACTGCAAAGTGTGAAAATGAGGGGATGAAGTCGGAAGGGAAGGTTCAACGTGGATGATCATTTAGACCTCGATATACCAAAATGGTATGTGCACAAAGGAGAAGAAACTTAGAGCATTCAACGTCATGCCGTCAGCTGATCCGATTTCTCCTGAAGGTCGAGGACGGAGCTCCTTGCAGTGATTGAGCTAAGTCGCAGTGAAGATCATCACGACTGATGAAATGCATAATCTGCCACCACAAGCTCCACTGAGCACTCAACAGGAAATCAGGGCTTGAGTCAAGGGAACGACCCAATGAAGAGATAGGGCTACGGTCGGCCTTCAACTGCGAATTGGGTGAGAGAGAATGGGACGACACTTGGGCCTGGGGCTGCGAAAGCCGGTGTACCGACGCTACGGCCGGTGTTGAAATCTGAGCTAGTGTAGGTGATCAAACTGCAAAGTGTGAAAATGAGGGGATGAAGTCCGGGACAGGACAAGATCAGGGATGAGGAGAGTTGGAACACGGAAGCCCTTGGCAAAAGCGCGTTCTATATAAATGAAAGTGAGAGATTGTGGGCGAGGATCGAGAGGGGGGCTTTTGGGCGGTAGTCAAAGGAAGGCTGGAGATGGGGAGAGGTGAAATGGATGTGAAAGCGTTCGGGCAAAGGAAGGTCGTGGAGACAGCTATGGGGTGATAAGGGGGGGGTTGAGAGTCGGAGAGACACGTTCATGTAGAGCTGCGGGACAGGTAAGCAAAAGGCGGGTACTGAAGCAAGAGACGCACCGGCAAGAGAAATCGGCGTCAGGCAAAGCCGAGGTCTGATAGAGAAAACCAGAGACACAGAAAGAGAGAGAGACTAAGGTGAGCTTGTATCCAAACAAACTGCAGAGATCATGTAGCTTGAGATTCAAAGAGAACTCTGGGGAGAAGCCTGACAGATCATGCAGTACAGAAGATGAACTATAGTACTAGCCCACGTGGATGGCCTGCGGCTTCGCACGTGGAGCCCACGTCCCCTTTTCCGCCGACGCACCGCGCCACGCTGTCGGTGGCTGACACGGGACACGCCCTACTGTCGACGTGGCTGGCAGGTGTGAACTCGACCCCGGAGGACGCGGGGACGACTATTCAAACCACCTGGGAACAACAAAGAAAAAAAAAAGAAAAAGAAAAGCTTTGCAAGATTTGCGTATAAGCAAAGGCCCCCGGACTCCCCGCCGACTTTCTCGCTGTCATGTGGGGCCCACTCGGGATTCGGTACGCATTCCCAAAGCCACAAATTCGGCCAGTATAGCACGCTGACCCTCGTCGATTGATCTGAGTCAACGTCTCCGGTTCCCCCCCGTCCTTGTTCCCAGTCAGCCTAGGCTTTGACTGGTCGCATGTTACCGAATCTCTTACCATGGTTCCCTCCCTCCCCCTCTCTCTCTCTCTCTCTCACACACACACGCACACACACACACGCTCACATGGGCCATGTGTAGATTCCAATTCAATCTCCCTCAAAATTGCCATGTTTAAAAACAAAACTACAAAAGCTTACACCATCAAATCTCAAAGAGCCTGTAAAACAATTAGCAACCTAGAGCAACATATTGACAATCTCAACCTGTTGTCGTGAAGTCGGAAGGGCCAAATGTGACATGATGAAATTCTCTTTTTTTTGCGCACAAGAAAAACAACGTGAATGATGATAAATCATTCATTCATAAGGCCTGCTCGAGATTCAAATTGCAAAAGAGGATGGAGATGATGAATTGAAAGCGATGAGAGACACAAAGAGAGAGAGAGAGAGAGAGAGAGAGAGAGAGAGAGAGAGAGAAGGGGGGGCGGGGGGCTAAAAATGTGGAGGATTTTGGAGAAAAAAATAGCAAGTGGATCAATAAAAAATCGAGATTTTTTGAAAATAAAAAAGGCGATTTTTGCTGCTTCTTAAATCACCTTCACTTAGACCTACCTATGGTAGGCCAAAAAGTGCCATGATTCCCAAGCCCCATTGAATCGACACACACCCTACCCTCCTATCATAAGAGGGCATTCCCATGTACATGAGTGGATGGTCCTGATTTTCACTCGCACCCTTATTTGGTTCTTAATCTCCAACATTTCAGGCTTGAAGATAGGAGGTCGCAATGGTGCCTAGCAATGTAGGCCCTAAGCGGATATGCCCCTTGTATTGAGCCATGGGTGGGTGAGTGCATAAACAAATACACCCCCTCCCCTATCCCCTCCTATCGTAACAATTATGCATATTTTATCACGCTAGTACCCATTATAACCTCTACCTCAATAACATGAAGGGCTTCACAAGATTGAGCACATATGTATCTTCCAAAATATCGTGTGTTCTTGGCCTTCAACAAGTCTACCTTGAAAATGGTGGCCTTTTTTAAGTTAATAAACTAAAATCAACATTGAAAATGATCGACATTTTTAGTTACTAATAACATAAAAATTAGTTCTTGATTACATTTGTGATTTAAATTAGATTCAAGAGTTCTTTAATCTTTGGTCGGACTTTAGTAACTATATGGCATGCCACATGGGCGTTATTTTGAGCAAGGAGCTCCACTTAGTCAGATTTTATTGTATTTTTTGAAGAAATTATTTGCATTATAGGTTATACAGAGTGTGATACTCGTATAGTCTTCCCTACCCCCCCTCCCCTGCGCTGCTCCCCCTTCTTCCCTGCTCTTTTCCCTTTCCTCTCCTTCTACTCCCCTTTCATACACATACTTGTATATATCCATTTATATCCATACCCCCCTTGTATCTTGTCTCTATCTCACAAACTCATGCACGCATACAAAGTGTATCCCATACATCACCATGCAAGAGTTCATCATCATTGCCATTCTCGGATGCAAAATTTTCTTATGGACTTCCACATACTCCATTATGGAATCCCCCTTCATTGTGCATATGCACATACCTTTTTTGTATGTGGACACTATATTCCCAATAGTGGGTTCCCTCGACTAAAAGCAATGTATTAATAACTAGAAAATGGGGGGTTGTAAATGAGAGTTAATAATGAAGACATCCCTTTATTAATGAGGGAAGGGCCCCCCTCCCTCCCCTCTTATTTATGAGGGTAAGAATTTAAAACCCTTTTACATTAATATTTCCGCAACATCTTGCATAGCTCTGTGGAAAGACTCTATGAGTGGGTAAAGGACATATCTTAAGTTCGAATTCCCCCTTTTGCATAATTATCCCTTTGAGCTTAGCTTACTTGGGCTATCTCCACCTTTTCACCTAAGAAGTCAATTGCATTTCTCTATCAAAAAATGAAATGTCTTTCTGATCAGGTTTCTTGTTAGCCCTTAGCCTAATGCGGTACTCTACCTTTTCACCTAGGCCCTAAGAAGCCAATTGAGTTTCTCCATTGAGAAATAGGACCTTTCCAATAAGGTTTCTCCGTAGGTCAACTTTGATGTATGAAACAATTTGTTGAGATTAAGAGCCTTTAGAATAGATAGATAGAAAGTATAGATCGCTATATAGCAATGCTTTGCCCTTTTCTGTCGCTATATAGCGATGCGGGAAAAGTAAAAATCTCTCCTCCCACCTTATATTCGATGACCTCACTTTCCTCCTCTCTATTCCCCACACTCCTCACCCCTACCCAGCCCCTCTCCCAACACTTGTGCTCCCTCTCCACCCTTCTCTCTCTCTGCTTGTGTGAAAGGAAGTTTCTTAAGAAGGTGTGTCTCTTTAAGCAATGTAGGTTCATTTTTTGTGAGATTTCATTTTGTGAGTGTTGAAGCATGTTTCTCCTCATATTGCTAAGCCTATGTGCTAATTTTCATGCTTGATTTTCAGAGGTTAAGGAAAAAAAATGAGATTTGGTGAAAGAAAGAAGACTCACCTCTTCTCTTTTTGGTATTTCTCTTCCTCCTCTTTCTCCTTGTTTGTAGGCTTATGCTTTCTCCTTGTTTGTAGGCTTATGCTTGTCTCCTCAATCAAATCCCTTTGAAAGGTTGCTTCTCCAAACTCCTCCTTCCTCTAACTAGTTATCTAAAAAATGGTATGTGTTCTCTCTTTTGTATGGTCAATCCACGAAACACCGAGCGGGACTTTTCCAGGTAACAAAGTGCTTTCTCTTTTTTCCTTTCGTTATTTTTTGTTATTTGCATTGGCCTGCAACTAGCGCCTTAAGCACTAGCTATAGTGATGGGCATAGGAACCCTCTCTTCCCCTCTCTTCTCTTCTCTTCTTCCCTCTTCTCCCCCTCTTTTCCTCTTTTCCTCCCTCTTTCCCCCCTCTATCCCTCATATGCTCATGCATAAGCATATGCTTTCTCTCTTTTTCTCTTATACATATGTTTTTCCTTCTCTTATGCTTATGCTCTTTTCCCCTCCCTCTTTCAATCTCTTTTCCCCTCTTCCTTCTTTTTCGCAAAAAGTAGTGCTAGTGATATTGCTTGAAAACGAGAGTACAAGAGGGCCTAAAGGCCAGCGGGCTGCAATCGCAAAACGGATACAGCTCGAGGTAGCAAAATACTAATTACAAGCCTCTCAGGGCATAATCATCGGAGTGTGGACAAACAGCCACGGTGGGGGGGAGTAATTCCACTGAAGACTCTGAGCAGAGTGCTGGAAGAACAGCTCTCGGTGGTCCCAGTCACGAAGGAAGCGCCGTCTCTTCTTCTTCCCTACCCGGGACTCCCCCCGAATCTGATCCCACTTGTAATTTAGAAATTCTAGTCTCCTCTTTATATGAAAAATGTGTCACCACCTTCACGAGTGTTTCCTTTTTTCTCCTTCATATGAATTTGTTTTTGATAAGGAAATTTGAATTTGATGTGTTCATCTACCATAACAAACCAATCATATAATTAAACCTAAGTATGTAGCAATCATTGTCATAAGCATAATTTTATGTGCTTTAAATACTATTTTATGGTAAGTTGAGTCAATTTTATGGCCCTCCTAATATACCATAACCAAAAAACACATTATCATATTTGAGTGCTAATTTTTTTTGTTTTAAAAACCAAATGTTCAGATGGTTCTTGTTGACCACTCTTCCAAATAAAATATTGACTTTTATTGCACATTACCTACACATTGCAAATGATTATTTGTAATTAAGTGTAACATGAATTGGGTTTGTAAAGTGACAAATTTATGAAAATACTTCTTCAAATCACCCTATCATAACATTCCCACACCTAAAAATGTAGTCATTATAACTAGAAAAGTCCCACAATGTCACCCTACAGTATAATTTATGATCCTCATTCTTAATATCCATTCGAAATGATGCCCTTTGCTCATTAACTATTAGGTAAGTTGTAGAATCTCATCAATGTTTATCCAAGAATAATGATTCAAATTAATGGAACTAGTGAACAATAAAATATATACATAAATTCATGATACATTAGAAGCATCCTAACATAAATATATACATAAATTCATGATACATTAGAAGAAACCTAACAAAAGTGGAGAGTGACGTGCAATGTTTGCATGTAAGGCTTCTGTAGGAAACCTAGAATTTGCATAAGCAAAATGTTCTTAATTGTTTGATCTCAAAGTGTTATGTTTGAAAGGTATATCGTTTTTTTTATTCAATAAAAAATTTGACAATCAAGATAGGATAAATATTCTAGAGATGTGAGTTTGTCAAGCATGAAAGATTTATTTGAAATTGAATGTGCACATTTGTAATTTTTCCAATATAGACTAGTATATCATAGACTATAGAAATAAGAAAAAAAAAAGCTATTTAAATCTTTATGATTGAGACAACCAAAATGATGAAGAAAAATAATGTAGTATAAATGTCAATGAGTTTTCAAGGCATCTCTAAAATTAGTTTTGGATCTAGCATGGCTATTGCATTGATCTACACATAAACAATTACATATGAGGTTTGATGCATACCGAGAAGCTTATTTTAGACAATTGCTATAAGATCAAGGAAGTAGCATACCTATAGTCATATAAAAATGTGCACTAAGGTGAGAAATTGAGGTATATAGGTTGTGCAAACACCTCATTTGAGTTGTATAACCTGTGTAATTAAACTTATTTTCCCTTTTGCCTTGATGACCTTTGATAGACCCCTCAAGTCTACACATTTCAAAGAGATTTCAATTGCCACAGTTGTGAGATAAGAATAACATTATTATTCTCTTCAAGTGATTTAATTAGATAATCCACCTTACTACCTCTTTGAAGTTAAGTAAGACCGATATTTTTGTGAATATATGCCTTAGTAGCTATAGATCTTATTTCACTATAAATCACACACATTTTCCATTCACAAGGTTGTCCTTTTTTACCTTGTTTAATATTTCCTCAGGGGGTGCATTAATAAGAAACCCTCTTTTCATTGCATTCAAGGTGTATTTAAAAAATCCCTCCATTAAAATTTTTCCCAATAAAACCGCCCGTCTTCACTTATGAACTAACTAAAGTTAACTTAAAAAGCCTCTAATTTTTTCCCAAAATTAGAATTAAAATACCCCTCATTTTGAATACAGTGGTAGACTAAAATTTTGGGAGTTGAACCCCCCGATAATATTTCTTTGTTGAATTTATTATTGCTAAAAGAAAAAATAATTATATAAATATAAAGAGAAACAATTCCCTAAATGGAGTCTCAAAATATTTCTCAAATAGACCAATATTCTAGACCGTGAATTTTTCATCTTCAAACATCCCGTTAAAAATATAGTATTGTTTATGTAGTGGTTATATTTGCATTCTTGATAGATACAATCAAGATCCTTTATTTTATGTGGCCTTTTGAAATTGGATCTGGTCACCTCTTATGATCACCTTCTAGTAACCTTGTGAAATCAGCCCTTTTAAAATATATGATGGTAGCATGAATATTTTCCCAAAGGGCAAATTGTCGCCAATGTTCGTCTGCTTCACCCTGTAATTCATCCTTCTATTTCAGTAAGCATGTTTCACATTCCCAGATTCCTAGTGCAAAGGATCTCTTGTAGTGCATATGATCTCTTCTAGTGCATATGATCTCTTTGTAAGAGTTACAACCTATATTTTTCCATCAAGATGTTTGGTAAATTGAGTGTCTCTCCAATAAAAATACTTTTCATGTGGATTGATATCAAGACTTGGAGTTAGTTAATTTTTTCCCTTCAAAAGAAACCAGAGCTTATTCTAAGACACCATGTATTATAAAATGACTAGCAATACAATAGTACAATTGGTTGTTAAACTATAGCTTAATGTATCTACTATAAAATGACTAGCACGATAGTGTAACTTGCCATTAAACTCCCAATTATCAAATATTAAAATTTGACATAATATTTTAAGGTGTCCAAAAGTGATATACAAGGTTGATTCTTCATTGCAATAGTAAAGCATGCAGCTTGTGCATCAAGATATCACCTAGGCACAACTAGTGTTGCCAATAACAAGTCTTTGTGGTGCGCATGGATAGTAAGAATTAAACAAACTCTATACAAATATTATTTCAACTTCTAATTATGCTCAGATAAAAAAATAGAACATTTTTGGAGATAGACCATATTTGTCTTTATCTATGGTAAGAATGAACACTATGTAACATTAATGATTCTATTTGTTAGTAACTTCACCATGTGAAACATAAAGTCATGTGGAAGATTAAAGACTGTAAGTTGACAAGTAATATGACCCTCATAAATTTAATTGATCTCCTCAATATAAGAATATACTTGAAGTCACCTATTAGTAAGGCCCGTGGTCCATTAATGTCGAGGGAACCTAGTTGCATGGACTATTTTGGGGGGGGGGGAGAGAGAGAGAGAGAAAGAGAGAGTGAGAGAGAGAGAGAAAGGGAGAGAGAGAGAGAGAGAGAGAGAGAGAGAGAGAGAGACAGAGAGACCATGGGCACCAGGGGGGGTATTTAAATCAAAGATCACTTAGAGAACACAAAACAAATCATTTTCTAATGTGCCTTTTTAATCTAAATAAGTAGTGGGCCCTTCAAATTATTACTTTACATTGGTTGGAAAATTTTAACGTTATTCAAGCCTTGATGAAAAGTTGAAGCTTTTAGAATCATAGCTTGTATTGATTATATTTTAATATTATAAGGATATATATGTCGAGAAATTTAAGTTTTTAAGGTCATTACTAGTGGACAATATGGTAGTACCTTCAAATCTATTTCAAGAAAGAGTGGAATATTACATTTTTGTAGAATGTATTAGTCAATCTATAGATTTTGACATTGTAGATGGGTCCTCGATCGTGGTGTTAGATACATGGTTACTTTTGGATTAGCAAATATGTTGCTTGTCACTTATATTGATGCAAGTAGCCATGCTTCTATATTTAAGACTTTACCTATTCACCAGATAATGCATGAGAGAATTATGTATTATGTCTCAAATTTTTGAAATAAATCTACGCATGAGAAAGTTCTGTATTATGTCCCCAATTATTGAAATACATCTTTTACCATCCAACCCCTTTTAATGCTAATTTGGGATTTTATTTTAGAAAAAATGATATAAGGATTAAAAGAGTTTGAGAAACCCAGGGTGGTCACTCTATAAACATGTAAGATTTCATGTTTTTCATGGAAGTTTGTTTTTAAATTTGGGGTATAGGAGGGAGTTAGAAAAATAGAGGAAAAATACTTATCTAATATAACTATTGTATGTAAATGTAAGAAGGGGACTTTTAAATTCAAACTTACAACATTTATACATATGGCAAGTGGGGAAAACAATTATGCCAAAAAATGTACAATTTTATATCTAGGGGTATTTTAAATGTGCTTGATCATACGCATTTTAAATATGGGTTTTGCATGATTGCCCTGGATCTAGAAGCAAGTGTCAATATTATTAATCATTGATATAAGAATTTGTATTTCATATGTCAAAATGAAATATATTGTAGACTTGTAAAATTTTCCTTACTTCACTCTAGTATGGTACATTGTGAGCTTGCATAGTGTACTACATGGCTACTACATGGACTTGTTGTGTAACTAAGGTTAGAAAGATAAGTTGGTGACTTAATCATGAAGTGAGAGAAATATGGATGCAACACTAGCTTGAATAAAATATAAAGACTCGAAGTTTCAGGTAAGTGATATTGCTACAAGATCAAAGCTTGAATCAATGACCTATTAGGAAGCATTCATTTTCAAATGAGGAAGTCTTGGGAAGGTGAGGATAACATAACAAATTTGTGTGTGTAGTCTCCTGCTAAATACTGCTAAATATTAAATAAATCTCCCGCATGATTCTCTACATCTAAGATTTGGTATTGACCCAAGGAGCAAAAAATTTTCTTGCTTAGATATCATCGACGTGCATGGCAATTTTCTCTATATAAAAATTAACTATGAACCAAAAGCCTCAATTACTATCTCAACGAATCAGTAATATTTTAAGATTCTAATCATGAGGATGATAAAAGCATGAGACTATTATGTGAAAATCCAAACCAAGATTTATTCAAGACATTTTTTAAATAGAAATTATTTAAGAATATTTAAAATGAAAAAAACATGATATTTGAAATCAAGTCAAGAAAATCTGTTGATTGGCCACATTCCATATGGAATAGCCAAAACATTGAGCAATAACCAAAGTATTTATTGCAATGCATGTATGATGTGTGACATGCTATATATGTTTGTAATCACATAGTGAAATTGGGAGCTTGTATCACTCAATTTCTCTACATACGTGCTATATATGTTTGATATCACATAGTGAAATTGAGAGCTTGTATCACTCAATTGCTCTACATGCATTTTTCTATTCCTGCATTGACTACATAGTAAACACAAATTCCCATGTGATAAAAGCGAAAAAAAATAGCAATTATTTCACTGCATACGTAGACTCTTTGAATATTCCCAATTTGTGAGATTACTTGAGATTTCTATGGCAAATTTTATAGTTCTTTCCTTTGTTTTTTAGTGTTCATGTGTGTCGATAAAGGCTAGGTGTTTGGCTCACAATCACCAGCCCATTTCAATGGACAAATGTATATATTATGTTAGTGGGACGATGAAGCATGTCTAAATTGTTTGTTTGATCATACAATTGTAACTAACTTGCACAAAGAAGAGAGAGAGAGAGAGAGAGAGAGAGAGAGAGAGAGAGAGAGAAGGTGGGCGGGGGGGGATTGAAGTCATGTGTGTGGATCACATTTACTAACCAGCTAATCACCTCATTTGACCCAGTAATATGTTGTATTATTTCACATCAGTATATCAAGTGGAGACTAGTTGAAATCTAGATGTATGGTTCCCATATAGCAATAGCAGCAACAGTAGAAGTAGTAGTAATAGTATTAGTAGTAGTAGTAGTGTGGAGACTAGTTGAAATCTGGATGTATGGCTCCCATATAGTAGCAGCAGTAGTAGTAGTAGCAGCAGCATCTCATAGCCTTCTTTCAATCATTCTTGTGGGTGCAAGTGGACTTGATTGGATGCCCACCCTTTGAAGCACCCCTTCTAATACTTCACCACATCCATCTTCTTATTCAACATCAAAATCTCAAGGGGTGCACTATTAAGAAACCCTAGGTATCATGTGCGTTCAAGTGGCATTTAAAAAACCCTTCAACTAAGTTTTTTCAACACTAAAGCCACCCCTCTTTACTTATGAACTAAGTGATTTTTTTCTAAAGTTTAATTAAAAACCCCTCGTGTTATTGTAATCCTATTACACTTTTTCAAAAGGTTGAATTAAAATACCCCTCCTTTTGAATGCACGTGGTACACAAAAATTTTGTAAGGTGAAGCTCCAAGCTCAAAACTGTCACAAACATCAACTTAATCATCGAATAGCCTCCTCCCAAAATTCTTCTAGTGCCTTACATGAATGATCAACCTATTATATTTTTTATCCTTAGTTTGAGAGTTGTATAGACAAAGGGGTCATCTAAAAGCTTCACGATATATAGATAATGGGTTTTAATAATACCCCTTAAATGCATGTGATATATAGGGTTTTCAAGTAGTGACCCCCTCACTTGGAGGCATAGACAAACAAAAATATTGACAAACTTTATAAGATCTACACAAATTAATGAAAAGTATACATCCTATATCATCCATCATACTCACAAACGTACTTACAAATGTGAAGAGGATACATCCTTAATAATCCATGTTTACATCCTAACTTGCTATATGTTACATTCAAACAATGTATCTATAGCTTGTAAGAAAATACAATATTAAGTCAAACCATGACTCATCTTTACATCCTAAATATTACACTTAAAAAAATAATGAGGGTAACAATACTAGTTTCAATCACCTATGCCAAGCCTCATGAGATCATAAAGTTATGCTTCTTAAGGAAAGAAAGACTAGAAATCTCACTAGAAATGTATTCTTCTTGTGGCATAGAGTGGATATAAATGGAAAGTTAGGATGCTTACTTGAACCAATTGGATGCATATGTAGGGGATAGTCCTAGAGCTTTCAATATAGGAGGAAACCTATAATAAACATGCATCAATGGTTCTTATATAATTTTAGCTTTTTACTTATATAATTTTTCTTTTAGCTTGCAAATTAAAAACCCCTTAAATGCATTTTTGAGATTAAAAATCCCTTCTTTTGAACACATTAGGGTTATATATTACAACTAGCACTATTCTAAGCAAATAGTGAACAAAAGTTTAAAATATTAGTAAGAGAGGTAAGAGAGGGTCAACTATTCTGGTACAACTGGACTTATTCGAATGGAGAAGGCCAATCTGATGTTAAACGTGAGATAAATCAATGAATAGCACTACATAGTGGAGTTAACATAAATTGTAAGGGCAAATATTCACCCAATGGTGAATCTAGAAGCTTCTCCAAGTTGGAGGGGCTAATATTTAGAGCTTCAAATTTTGATATTTTCCCCCAAAAATTAACATGATTTTCTTTTATGATGTTCAAATTCAACCCTCCAGGTAGTCAAATTGATCGACATAAGTTATCTAGAGCCATCTATAAGGCTGGAATACTCAAATTCTAGCTTAAGTTATAAAATCTTAGCATATAAATCTTTATAGATTTTGTTAAGATAGATGAGCATTTATTGAATTCAAATCTCCCTCATTAAAAAAAACTTATATTCAGGATAAAAAAGGAAATACTCATGATGATGGTAATGCATTTTTTACATAGATAAGAGCCCTACGTTTGTAAATTTACAGGAAGGGAGTGTTTTCATCTAGAAGATTCTTAAAGTGTAAATATTTAAAGGTTAGTATGAGTGATATAAATTATTTAGAAAAATTATAATTAGGAAGAAGCTACATCACTCCATGCCCATACTACAATGGGAATGTGAGCTTTTTTGGATGGTATAAAATGCATGAAAACTTAAGTCTTTTCCCAAAAACAAAAAGTAAGCATTATCCAATGGAGCTTATCCTCATTATTTAACATGTTACTTGGAATATGACAGTTCATATAGCTAGGATGACAACATGTGTTGCACGTTTTGGTGTTGTTAACCTCAAGACAACCAAATTTTCATGCCTCTGAGTAAACTTTGAGACTAATACTTTAATTAGTATCTCCTTAGATTTGTTATTTTGTGTCTTAATTAAGGATCATTTAATTTTACCGGCACAAATATTGTAAATTGAAGCTTCGTAGAGGAATCATACCTCCGTTTGGATTTGATGAACATTTGCGTACCTAATTTCTCTAAAATAATCATTACCATATTATTTTGGTTTGCCTTGGTCGCCCTTAACCAATACATTGGGGAAACGTAGTCTATGACTATGAGACCAAGACAAAACAATCCTAAATTTAGATGCCATAGACCAATTAAACAAGAACCAAGTTGGACATGAGAATGACATCTAGATCTATTGCCAGATTACTTTAGAGCTCAAGAAGACTCTTGTAATAACATTAGATTTTCTTATTATATGAGATATGGCACCCCTTTTATTCCCTATCCATACTTTTATTCCTTTTCATTTTAAGTAATTACTTCAATAGAGAATTCAAGTAACTTGCATTTGCCAAACACCAAAGCCAATCAATTCTCATGCCAGGGCTTGAATCTTTTGTAAGGTTTGGCTAGAAGTCAAGGTAGTTTTATCTAGCAATTACTTTATATCTCAATGGGCATCTTGTAACAACACTACTTTCTTGTTATATGCGTATTGGCATTGTTTCTACTCCTTTTCCATACTTTTATTATTTTCCCTATTTTAGGTAAATTAGATATAACATTTGAATAACTTGCATTTATTAGAATGAAAGAGCCTAGTCTCTCATGCAGCATCTAGAATGTGTGTATAGAAAATCAAGTAAGCATAAAAAAACTATGGATTATGTTTATGGAATTCCTCACATGATATATATGTCGCACTCTATCCAACCTCTAAGTTGCACTATATCCATCATCTAAGATAAACTGGTAGCACCAAGGGATCAACATGCAAAGCATACCCCACAAGGTCATGTGTCAAATGAAGAGGGATAGCTCCTAATGTCTAGGTAAGCAAATCCCCATTTTTATGGAGAACTATAGCGAGGCGAGCTTGCTTCATGGACGAAGTCCATCATAGAGTGCCAAAGAACACTCCATGATTATGTATTATGAAAATTTGAAACTTAAAGTAGATGTGAAGACCTTTTGATGAGAACACGTCCCCCTATTTGTACAAATAGAAAATCTTTGTAATGTTGAGTAAAGAAGCATATGAATTAAATGATGTAACCAATGTGGTTGTCATCAATTTGCTTAAAACGTAGTGGAGAGATACTTGGTCTCGACATAATTTATTGAATGTGATCTTCTCCTTGTGTTGCTCCCATAGTTGTTTGTTTACGATCCCCCCTTGCCTCTCTCTCTCTCTCTCTCTCTCTCTCTCTCTCTCTCTTTCTCTCTCTCTCTCTCTCTCTCCCTCTCCCTCTCTCTCTCAAGGCCTAATTTAAAATTCCCTTATCTGTGAAATTTTCATGAATAAAACATACCTTTTTCTATTCAATCTATGAATACCCCATTTAAATGGTGCCCTTCTGTATGTAAAAAATGTGCAAAAAAAGGATTTTGAAAATCCCTTCTGTTGAACCCACATGCTATGCCTACATCTTTGTGAGTGACCCCCCCCTTGAGTCTTTTAGTGTGTGAGTTTTATTTCATAAATACCTTATGTATTATAGGCTACTCCTACATGCATATAGGTCTCATTGCATGAAGTCCAATTAAGTATTCTCTTGAGACATGCATGGCTCTAAAAAATTCCATGAAGAGCTATGTGTTAAGAGTGGCCTTCCATGCAGGCCTCCATTACATTTTGGTTGGAATGATCCATGTCAATGACATCAAACATCCACGTACTCCTACGCATGGCTTCTTGGTTGTGGATATGCTTCCACTTGTTATGTTCACTTGCACAACAACACAAAGCAACTATAGACGCGCTTGGTAGACGCGCAAAATAGCGTGCACGTCTATAGGCATTGCTTTAGTAGAGAAATTACGGGCGCGTCTATTAGCGCGGCTAAATGCTTGTCTATTTGCGTGTCAATCACCGCGTTTATTTGCACATTAGACCTGAGAAAATACGGGCCCGTCTAACATCCCATTTATTAGCGCGTGTATTTGCGCGTTTATTTGCGCGTTTACACTGAGAATCAGACGCGCATTTAGACGCGTTGTTAGACGCGCTCCAGAGAATACAGAAAGTGAGATTTTGGTGTACATCATTGCTTTCCAAACATTGCCCATGATTACCAAAGCACATAATTTTTTGCAAGCCCACATATACAAGAATTAAGGGAAATGAGGAGAATGAGACAATATGTAAAATAGTTTTGCGAATATCAATTGTGGGGCTACGGTTCAATCTCATCCTCAATGAGATCAACCCTTGCCAAACAAGTTTTTAGATCTACAAATACATTCAACCCACTACTACTTGTGCCACTCATGTGCTCATCGAAATCAAGATCTCCAATGGTAGGCTCGTCCTCACGGGTAATGCCCGCCTCAATATCTATATCTCCTATCTCATGATCATCCTCCTCTCTTGTATCACGGTCATCATCACGTCCATGGCCATGATCATCCTCCATACGCTCCATATTAGTAAATGTACTATACATCACTTTGGAACGTGGCATAATAGGTATGACATGCCACCACCTATTATTATCCACCATTGGTTGATAGACAACCTAATTCAAACACAAATACAATCATGTTACTTTTCTTGCATCAAATATTTAAAAGCGAGTATTTTTAGGTGTGTGCACAGTACCTGTTCACATTGTTGCGGTAGTATTAGTGTGTCCTTCCTACTTTGCCAAAACTTTGTGGAGTCAATAGTTACAAAGCCACTTGCATGGCGTTTGATTGTTGCATTTGGGCCTCTTTCCACCACGTCCTTAAACCACTTTACACCCAAAACATACACAAAGAAGCGTCGAAAGTCAAGCATAATGATATCTTGGATTATGCCACAATAATCATCCATGACTCCATTGGCTCCCTCAAAGCTAGCAATGACGCCGCAATCTTGTGTGTTTCTCTTATCATCAATCCGTTGTGTTCGAAAATGCTTGCCCTCACACCATATAGCATTGAACATAGTGCACTACACCAAGAAAAAATCAATTAAATAAGCAATCTAAATTATAAAAACCTCCTAACTTATGCATAACATTCTATATACCGACCTTGCTCATGCATCCCCTAGCATACTCCCATTCTTCCATTGTGATATGCATCCCCTCGTCTTTCTCTGCTTTCTCCATTTCATCAAGTAGCCAATCCACATGAATATCCTTTGGAAGTGCTCTTAGACGCTGAGGGTATGGCACACGAGATCCGTGGTGTGTACGAAAGAGGGCCCTTTCTTCTTGTCTTCTTGCCTTTGCATCCTCGTATCTTGTCACCCATCTTTTCATCACATCACTATTAAGCACGCAAAAGAGGTTGATACTATTACGCAACTCCGTGTCTATTACTTTGTTGCGTCCTTTTCCTTGAGGCACAATAGAGGTCATCCTTAGGTCTTCATCATCTCTCCATAGTCATGGGAGAGAGCTATCCACATCAACAAGAAACTCAGAAATATATACAAGTGACTCTTGTACCAACCAACCCTCGGCCATGCTACCTTCGGGTCTTGCATTTTGTCTCACGAAGCCCTTCAATGTCTTCATGAAGAGCTCGAGGAAGAACAACCATCGTGCATGTATAGTACCGCATATAGCAATCTCATCCACCAAATGTACTATGAGATGTAGTTGACTTGTGAGAATAGAACGTGGAAATGTCTCCTCCACTAAACAAACCGCCTCCACTGACCTTGGGGGGGTCACTATGTATAAACCCTCTATACCACGTGCGTTCAAGGCCTATTTCTAAAATCCCTTATTTGTATATTTTTCATTAATAAAATGTACCCCTTTTCTATACAAATCTGTAAATTTTTCCCAAAACTATTTTAAATAGTCCCTTATGTATATTTATTTTTGTAAATTTTAGAAATAAAAAATATCCTTTTGTTGAACTCACGTGATAGGGTTACATATGATTAGTGACCCCCCCGAGCCACTGACATAACTCGAGCATTCTCAAGCGTGGTGGGATCTATTTCCTTTGAGCTCACATACCTCACAAGCTCGCCCATCTTGTAAATACAATCTTTCACGTCCTTTAATGCACTACGTGAAATGCTAGTAGGTAGTATGAACTGAACCCGCGAGGAGGTGGTTGATTAGTTGCTTATAGCTATTCACTCACAAATTTGAAAGGAAAAAGATATTATGCATATAAAATACTTACTTGGAGCATCTTGTGCCAATCATGAGATTTCAAGCCATATAATTGCTCTACACCTCTTTTCTTGCTCTTTGTAAAGGCTCCCTTCAAACACCTCATGCATCCAGTGGGAGTACGAATTGTAGTAATAGCGCGCTTCACCGTCGCCATCTCTAGCTTTGATAACATCCACGGTGCACGAGGTAAAAAAACACGCCCATTTGGTCTCTCTTGAGGCCAAGCTTCATGCATCCTCCCTGTGGTACGTAGATCCTCCCTTATGCCTGCCGAATCTCGTGTCCCATTCAAATGCTCCCAAATGGTAGATGCCACATTCTTGAAGATATGCATGGGATCGAGCAGGTGATTGATCTTGAGGTGGGACCAATATGGTAAACGATAAAAGATGGAGTATCTAAACAAAATAAAGTGTTAGCGTGCAATCCTCACTTTCAACCAATATAGCCAATCTTTACTTCCAGCCAATAGTTACAAATCCTTACCGGCTCATGCCAAGTGGTGGAGGAGTCGTGGAACCGTCCCAAATTCTCATCCAATCTCCCACGGTGAGTGATTATGGGAGGACTTCATTCCAAGGGGCAACATATCTAGGATGATCAGGTGGGAGAAATCGATGGTGATTCTCATAGATGACCTTATTCAATGCGTCTGCCCGTGAGGCAACTAGCGAAGGACCACAAACAGGACATGCATGGTAACCTGATGTAGTGAGACCTGAAACAATAGATGCAATTAAGAGTGGAAGGTGGGTTTAGGGTGCCACGTCCTTGCCTATTCATAATTAAAAAATGCAATGCTTACCTGAACACTCGCCATAGCCTGGGAAGTCATGCATCGTCCACATCAAGACTACTTTGCAGTTGAAGTCTCGTGACGAGGGAGGCCTGCTCACATCATGTACCTCGATACCTCTCCAAAGTATCTCTAGCTCATTAATCAAAGGCTCCAAATAAACATCAAGGTTTTTGACTTTATGTTTCCCTGGAATTAGAAGGGACAGCATGACATGTCCTTTCTTAATAGCCATAGAGGGTGGAAGATTGTAATTCACCAATACCACTGGCCATACACTGTAAGACGTGCTTTTGAGACCAAATGGGTTCACACCGTCCGTACCCAATCCAAGTCTCAAGCTCCTAGGTTCTTCCTTGAAGCTTGGCCATGTGTCTTCAATATGCTTCCACGCAGGAGAGTCCTCAGGAGTTCTCCACTTGCTATCGGTTGATGGATGGGAGGAATGCCATGACATGAGCTCTGCAATAGATTTGCAGTTGAACATATGTTGGATGCGAGGGATTATGGGAAAATGTCGCAATACCTTATGAGGCATGTCCAAGGTTTTGAGATCTGCTCTATATCTTGCCTCTCCACAAGTAGGACACTCTCTTGCATCCTTATGTAGTCCACGAAACAAAACGCAATCGTTGACACATGCATGGATGCGCTTGTAATCTAATCCTCCAAGAGAGGTCACATGTTGCCTTGCCATATCTCTTGAGGTCGGTAATTTATTCTCCCTTGGAAGCATTTTACACAATAGCCTGCACGTGAAGACCATAAATGAGGAAAAGCATTCGAGTAATTGACCCACTAGCATAATTCACCATGTTTGCAAAATCGACTTCAAAGCTTACTTGAGTAATGCATTCAAACTTGCATTGCTCCATCCATAGATGGTTTGCAAGTTTAGTAACTCAAGGGAGGCACGTAGAACAGAGAATGTGCACCCCTCAAACAGTGGAGTCGATGCTATGGTAAAAAGATCATCCTGCTCCATGCTATTATCCCTCCCTTGATGGACATATAAATCCCGCACCATATCATCAAACACCTCCTCCTCCATGGCTTCATGAGGTAATGGTGGAGGGCTACTATCACCATCACTCCATGCATCCGTAACGGTCCCTCCTGAAGATCCCACCTCATATCGCCGACGCTTCGCCTCCTCATGACGGGCATAGGGTAACATGTGCGGGTGTGGCACTGCATCCTGTATCAAATTAAAATGGGATCATTATAACTCAAACATATGAATTCACCCATAGGTATCTCAATCAACCTTAACTTACAAATCCTTACCCTGTTTACGGTCACATCCCATTCTCCATACTTTGAGATATGATTGAGCGTAATCCTGCGTGCACGATACATGTTTCCTCGACATCGATCACACAGACATTTGATTTTTTGCTCCAACCACATTTCACGATGGTGGATACGGAGGGATTCATCCTCATTGGAGCTGCTTGTTGAAGATGGAGACATCCTACAAACAAACAACCCACCAAATTTGCTCTTCTTCAAATGCTTAACTTAAAAACTCTGTGTTGCGTCTATCGCCGCGTCTAATGTCGCGTCTAACTGCGCGTCTAAATGCCCATCTACTCTGTGTATTTAAACGTGCCTGTAGATGCACTAATAGACGCGACTATAGATGCATCCACTCTGTGTATTCAGACGCGACTATAGACGCGCTAATAGACGCGACTATACCCGTGACTTTTAAACCTGCTTTTCGGCGCACCGCTCGCTTTGCTTTTCTTTTGACTACTTAAACTTCGTGAGCGGCTTTCTTCCTTCTTTATTAGCAGTTCTATAGATTCGAAGCTTAAGAGAGAGCCTCCCATACACAGTTCCAAGCTTTCACTCAAGACAAAGGGACCGTACCTACACAGCTTGCTTCCAAGCCTAAAGAAGAGGAGGAGTACGAACAAGGAGAAGAAACAAGTTTGGAAAAGAAAGATCCTTCCATACTTTTTTCCAAGTAAGTCCTTTTGAAGTTGTTCTTGCTTGCTCTTTCCAGTTTTGTACCTTTTCGCATCCACGAAACGCAGCATCTAGGTATGAGCGACACGTTCTTTTGTCGGGCGAAACGTCCTTTTCGACTTTTGAGTATTCTCGACTGTTGGAGCGCGTGTATAAAGGCGTCTGAGGACGCATCTAAACGTGCATCTACAGGCGCGTCTATATGCGCGTCTGGCTTGTTATAGACACACATAGACGCGTATATAGATGCCTACACAGACGCTCTGTTAAATTGAGTTTTAAACGAATTGTTAGACGCGCTATTAGACGGATGTTTGGACGGACTGTTAGATGCGGTGGTAGACGCACTTTTTAACGCACTGTTAGATGGATTGATGAACGGACTGTTAGACGTGCTTTTATTTGAATTGTTAAACGCTCTGTTAGACACGTTTATAGACGCAAAGATTAGATGGGTCTATAGACGCGCTCTGACAGAGCCTCTTTTTTTTTTTCCCCCTGTCTTCTCAGCTCCCAAAGTAATAGATTTGTTTATTTTTTTCCAGTTTAACATGTGGGGAGGAAGTGCTTCTAGCTCACCTGATCCACGTGAATCGATATGGAAGGATTTATATAATATTTTAGGGCACCCTCCTAGTCCTGTGGAGTTATACGGGTACATGACGGGTACCCTTAACACTCCCCAGGAGTCGGCACTACAGACTCCGAGCCACCCCACACCGCCTGAGATCACCCCAGCGGAGTCCGCACAGCCGTCTTATGCCCCTTCCCCCGTACCGTCTTATGCCCCTTCCCCCATGCCGTCTTATGTCCCTTCTGCCATCCCATCTTATGCCCCTTTCCCCATGCCTTCAGGAGGTCCTTCTGCCTCAGCGAGCCGTCGACGTACTCCCTAGCCGTCGAGACTCGGTTCTCCAGCTACGAGTGGTCAGCGTAGTCCCGCGCAGTCCCCAGCTATGAGTGGCCAGTGTACGAGCTCGACACGATAGGGTGGCAGGCGTAGTAGCAGGGAGAGCGGTGGCGGATGCATGGCACAGTGCTTTGGGCCATGTGGCGGTGAGGAGGATGATGATTCCGATGATTTAGACATGCCTCTGGGTGATGGTACGATTTATTATGACATCACCCATACAGGAGGCATCTTGATGGATGCACGGGGGAAGGACATAATGGCCTTCATGCGCTCTGTAATTGCTAACAATTACAGAGATTGCTTTATCCACTATAAAGACCACCCAAAGAGGTTGGCTGATGAGACCCTCGCTACTGTTCGCTCTAGGTATCCTAACCCCCCCAATCGCCAGTTCACAGATAAATGGGGGAAGTCAAAGATTGTTACAATACTTAGCAATAAAAGATCTTCCCTTAAGAGGCAGGCACTAGCGGAGCTTGCCAGACTTGAGGCAGGTCAACCTCCAAGGGGCCCGCCCCACACCGCTCAGAAGCGTGAGTGGAAGAAGGCAATGAAGTCAGCGAGGGAGGAGCCCAGTCTGCAGCACGTGGAGGCACGGAGGATCCAGATGGAGGAGTATGGGAGCGCGCATTTTGGAGCAGGGGGTGTTGAATCATGGGAGGCCCAATTTGTAAGTATCGATCTCAAATTATATTGCTTATGTAGTTTATTAGGAGGTTGGTTGTTTCTTTGTACTAATCCCTCCACAAAGTGTATCGTGGTCATGCAGCTTGAGATCGTGGGCAGATACCCTACTCCAGTAGAGACAGCCTACCACCGCCACCATCGCAGAGGAGATACATGGAGGCACTTCTATGATGACGGGTTGATTACTGAGGAGCAATATACCGGAGCTACTGGACAGGCCCCCCAGGTATTTGAAAGTAATTAAATAATGCCAAAATTATAAGTAAAGATTTGATTTTTCATACATTGATATATGTTGTCCCTTGTTTACAGGGCGCCCCTGCACAAGACGACGAGGAAGACGAGGAAGGAGGTGCAGAAGGGAGCGCAGAAGGCAGCGCAGAAGGGAGTGTGGAAGGTAGCGAGGATTAGTCGTAGAAGTAGTGCTACTATTCTTTTTTGTACTTAAAGCCATTGGCTTGGCTTCATGCCTCTTGTATATAGACTCCTCTTATTTTTTGTACTTGAAGCCACATAACATGGCTTAGCTTCCTTATTTTTTGTACTTGGAGCCACATGACGTGGCTTAGCTTCGTGCTATATGTATATACAAGCACTTTTTGAGCTTTCAATTTTATTGTGTTTTGGAGTTGTAATATTTTATTTGGAATTGTAATTAAAATGCGGTTGGCTGTAAGAATTGAATTACAGAATGTGGATATGGGATTCTTGTAACTATATAGCATACACAACATACACAGTATTCTGTAAATTTTTTTTTTTTAAAAAAGGCGCATCTATCAGTGCATTTAAAAACGCGTTTATATTCGCGTCTGTCTGTTCGACTTGCGTCTATACGTGCGTCTATCAAAGCGTTTATATGCGTGTCTATTTACGCGTGTATGAGCGCGTCTATATGCGCATAAGTCTGATATATAGATGCGCAATTAGACGCGGGTCTCCTAACGCGCAAATAGACGCGCAAATAGACACGCCCGTAAGTTTTTTATTTAGTTCATGAAACGCGTCTATGCGCGCGTCTATGGGTGCTTTGTCTTGTTGTGTTGAACCTACCTGGTGCACTTCACATCCTAAAAACTTTAAGACAGGCTTTACCAAGAGCAGGGAGTAGCTATATAGTAGTGAGCTATTATTTGAAGTCATCGGTTCCTCAAGCTAGAAATGAGATGGACAACAGTGGCGTTGTTTAGGACTATATGTATTTGAATTGTTATTGAAAATTTTGCAATCTTGTAATAATAGTTCATATGTCTTAGTCTAAGGCCTAAGTAATAGGGTCTAAGTGTAGCTTTTTACACAGAGCCAAGTTAAAACTCTGATAGGGAGTGGTTAGTGTGGGAATCTATAATGGGCAAATGAAAAAAACAATGGTTGAACTTCAAATAATAGCCCAGATAGCCGAACCATTCTCTTACCAAGCATGAGAATTGATGATGTTATTGTAATGCAGACTTATCGGATTTAAAGGGAAGATTAAGCACGGAGGACACAAGAGGGAGTGGGATCTTTTGATTTTTGAATGTTTTTGGATGGAACCTTTTGCACTTAAGGTTTTATAAGTTGAGATTCTATGGGAAATTTTGCAAATTGGGCATGTAAAAGGAAGTTGTGAAAAGTATTTTTTGGATGAATGCTGGAGAAGGATGGTCGTCTAGTTGTGCATGAGGTAGATACTAGAGTCTAGAGCCTAGGCTGTGGAAGAACTATTACAAGCGATGCGCAAATGATTGATCATAAGGAAAAGGCGGAGGGACCGAAGGAGGATCTGCCAGTTGCTTTATAAAGAGGCTTATATTGAATGGAGTTCCAAGTCAATGGGCGCCGCTTTGCACCCAAAGCCTGGTCAGTTTGCGTATCGGACGGCGTGCAATTCTCACCTGCGGATGATGGATCCAACAGCCAAAGTTGAAGCTCCCAAACGCCAGCACCCA
The DNA here is from genome assembly GCF_047967505.1 of Dipteris shenzhenensis. Taxonomy (NCBI): domain Eukaryota; kingdom Viridiplantae; phylum Streptophyta; class Polypodiopsida; order Gleicheniales; family Dipteridaceae; genus Dipteris; species Dipteris shenzhenensis. The sequence continues at coordinate 34,031,628 of NC_141613.1, forward strand.
GCAGCAGTCTCCCTACGCGTTTCAATGGATTCCCATTGACCACGTCAATCCGCGTTTGTGACTCAAACGCAAAAGACCCATCTTCTTTCAAAGCGTGAACTACGCATCACGAGGTGGAATTTCGAATTCACCCTTTCATCTCCTTCCAAGTTCCTCATGACAGGTCTTCGTTCAAAGCCTGAACTACGCATCACGAGGTGGAATTTCGAATTCACCCTTCGATCTCCTTCCCACTGCCCACTTTGAGAGGTGTCACGTATGTGCGCTTGAGAACAAAATAAGCAGCAATGTAGTTTGTAGTTACATCACACCCTATTCATCCATCCCCAGGTAGCTACTATAGATTAAAAAGAAAAGGAAAAAGTGTAGTGTTATGAAACCTTAACCAATAAGGAGTTAAGAGGAAAAATACTATAACCACGAATTTTTAAAAAGGAGTGTGAACGATGTGTGCTTCGTAGAGCAAAGGGTGTGGCTCGAAGCATATATCTACAGTATATGGTTTTTTGTAATTTGTTCATTTTGTTTGTTTCCTATTGTAAATATTGGACTCTTTCATGAAAATGACTTTAGATCCAAATAGTGTTTACTCATAATAAGGCATCCATTCCCTTGTGCCAATTTAGTTTTTCATACAAGCTATGACATCCATATGTTTTATAGATGCATAGTTTTGAAGCACTTAGACCATACTTATTAGTGATGAGGAAAGGATATATGAATAAAGGAATCATCAAGGATATAGTTTCAATAACAAGGATAAACTACAACATCATAATGTGGAGGCCTTTATTACTATTTCTTATTATAATGCAGTAGGGAACATGTGAGTATATTAAACATTTGCATTGACCTATTCTAAAAATATTATATAGCAACCAGTAGATGTCAACATTCTCCTAGCACAGTATCATAATTGGATTATGAACTCAATTCACTGCTCTCATTATTTTTACTATATCACAAAATTAATATGATTTTAAGCAATCAACCTTCAATAGTCAACCTCAAACATGGTTTGCCAAAATCATGATAGTATACAAAGACTCTTCAAAGCCAATTGAAATGTATAATGTAGATTTGTAAGTATTGAAAAGCATTGTTGGAAGAGCAAAGAAAAGGGTCAGGGTATAGCTTAGTAGGCTAATACTACCTCTAAATCCCAAAGAGAATTAGAAGAGGAGAAAAAGGTCATAATAGTCCAAGGTCCATGACACTTAGTAATCAATTCCCCTTGGGGAGAACTTAGTGGCCCATATGGTGATTCTCTAAACAATCATGTAAGTCACTACTACACACGCATCCTATTGCGACGTTTACGTACCGACGATTAGCGCCCGCTTAGCGTTAATCGTCAGTATAAAAATCGGGTGTCGTAAATCGTCGCTATATAGCGACTTTTACTAAGCGTCGCTATATAGCGACGTTAGTAAAAGTCGCTATATAGCGACTTTTAAAGGTTGCTATATAGCGACACTGAGACACTATATTATAGCGACGTTTTACAGAGAGGTTTTTTTTTTTTTTTAGCCTTAAAATTTATTTTCTTCCAATGACAAAATTTTTTAAATTTTCTTACATTTTTGAGCTCATAGAGAATTAAAAAATGAGAGCATGTACATCAAGCCTTTGAAGCTCATATATTCATGTCTTAGTTTGAGATGAGAAAAATCAAATTAAATAAGAGCATTTACATCAACTGTTTCATCTTGAGCCAAGTCTAAGGCGCCAAGCAAGTCTATCTCCAACTCTATACCGAGTTGATCTCCTATATCATCATCGTACTCTAGCATCGTACCTTCACCTAAAAGTATTTGATCATCTTCTTCAATTAAGCTTAAGTGTGGTGATTGATCTTGACGATTGTTGTCTTCCTCGTCAATATCGTGATCTCCATCCTCCTCCCGTGCGATGTCATTATGCGCATCTTCCTCTTGCCTCATATGGTGATCTACATCTTCTTCGCTAGATTCATCAATTGGATCCGGCATTGGTAGTGGCATCTCCATATCCACATCTCGATCTTCAAAAATCTGCTTACTTCGTGGTGCAACTTGGATCACGTACCACCATCTTGGATCAGAATGATCCGGATGAAAAACCACCTATATTGAAGATGAAAAATCACGTGCCAAATGTCGTCAATTATATATATATCAATGGACTTAAAAAACGAAAGCTTCGACTAATTAAATCATTAGTATGCACCTGCTCACAGTGCTCGGGAAGAACAAAAGTATCACTTTCATCGGTCCAATGTTTGGTGGAGTCTATTGCAAAGAGACCGCTACCATCTTTTCTCACAGTCGCATGGGGACCGTTGTAAGTAGTTCTAAACCATTTTACATCAAGAATGAAAAAAGTAAATCGTCTGAAATCAATTTCATAGATGTCGCGTATGGTTCCACAATAATCCAACTGTGAGGAGAGAAGATTGGTATCCGAAGCACTTGCTCAGCTATCTTGTGTGAAGTTAGCCATGACTCCACAATCATACGTGACTCTCTTTGAATCGATGCGTTCTACGCGAAAATGTCGTCCATATGACCATAATGCACTGTACTTTTTATATTGTAAAAGAGCATCATTAAAACAATGAAGATGCACCTATTTTATAGCATATATTGCCACAAATAATTACTTAATTACATCAAGAGATAAGAAACTTACATGCACCATACATCCAGATGATAACTCCCGCTCGCGCTCGTTTATTGTCTTTCCATCACGTTCGGCTTTACGTATAGCTAGTTGTAGCCAATCAAGTGACATGTGAGTAGGGAGAAGAGCCAGATCTCGTGGATATGGTTGTGATCGCCTGTACATCACTCTGAATCTCGTCCTTGCATTTATTCTTTCTGCTTTGGCCACTTCATATCTCTCAATCCACTTCTGCATCTCAGGGCTATTGAGGATACAAAACTTATTGAATTTCTCCATTTGCTCTTCGCTCATCTTTCTTTCAATCCCTTTTCCTTGGGGGACCTCGCCAATGATGCGATCATCATCCTTGTTGTGCCAAGCTTGCGGCATATCAGGATCCGTGGATGCAAGAAACTCTGTGATATGTACTAATGACTCTTGCACAAGCCATCCCTCTGCCATGCTTGCTTCTGGTCTTGCTCTTTGTCTTACAAACCCCTTTAAAGTTTTCATAAACCGCTCGAGAAAAAACATCCATCGATTATGAACGGTACCTGCTATAGCCACCTCATCAACTATGTGCACAAGCAAGTGGACTTGAGTTGTCATAATGCTTGAGGGAAAGTGCTTCTCAAGCAAGCATACGGCTTCGATGGATTCCACCCTAGCCTTCTCGATGCTCGATATAGAGATCTCTTTTTGAGATATCCACCTATTTCACATGTCCATGCATATGTAAGATATTTGAGATATCCACCTATTTCACATGTCCATGAAGAAAATACATAATGCGAATTGATAGTAAGCATACCTCACAATACCACAGATCTTGAATATAGCATTTCTAACATCTTCTTGTAAGCACCCTTTTATTGTAATTGGAAGGATGAACTATCAAAGCAACAATGAAATCATGTCAACAATATAACATAATAATAATTACGCTAATGCATCACTATTATCGGTACACTAATTCTACTTAGAATACTTGTAAGACCTTGTGCCAATCATGGGACTTGAGGCCACTAAGCTTATTGTCCTTTGAAAATGCTCCTTTCAAGCAACGCATGTACCCTGTCGGTGTTTGAAAAGAGGCAATGTCTGCCTTGATCGCTGCCTCCTCCCTCGTAGAGAGGATCCACGTTGCTTTCGGGAGGACAACTTTTCCTGAAGCATGCACTTGGGGCCACAAACGAGACATCCTATTCATAGCACGCAAGTCTTCTCGCACTCCTCTCGAGTCCTTGGAACCAACCAAGTGTGCCCAAATGGTAGCCCCCACATTCTTAAAGATATGCATGGGATCCAAGAGATGATTGATTTGTAACTGACCCCAATAAGGAAGCTCGTGAAAGATCGATAGCCTCTTCATACCAGGAGGAGGTTCCTCTCCATTCTCCCTCCAAGCTTGAATCCAATCACTTGCTTTCAAATATGATGGTGGTGGATCAAGCTGACCTCCACGTGCGAGATGGTCGAGCGGAAGGTATCGAGCATGACCTTCATAAACATTTTTCCTCATGTGTTTGGAGTAGCGTGCAAGCGATTTCAGAGCGGGTCCACAAACAGGACAAGCATGGTACCCACTTGTAACAAGCCCTGCACACGTGCATGAATATGTTAGTACAAGACATGCGTGCAAAAGAGAGTAAAAAAAGCATAATCCCTCATTGTACATGTAAAAACATAACCACGTACCTGCGCACTCTCCATATCCTGGGTAGTCATGCATGGTCCACATCAAGATACCCCTGACTAAAATATCATTGGTATGCCTAGGAGCTCTGGAAATATCAAAGACCTGCACTCCTCTCCATAATATCTGTAACTCCTCTATCAAAGGTGCCATGTACACGTCCATGTTTTTTGCCTTGTACTTTCCTGGCACAAGTAGTGCAAGCATGAGGTGTCCCTTTTTTATTGTTAGCCATGGTGGGATATTGTAATTCACCACGACTATGGGCCATGTCGACCAAGATGTCGAGCGTAACCCGAAAGGATTCACACCGTCCATGGCTAGCCCAAGATGTAAGTTGCGTGGCTCTCTCGCAAAGTCCGGCCACTGATTATCTATGTGCTTCCAAGCCGCACAATCTGCGGGAATCCTCAATGTGTGATCAGTGGACCGATGACATGCATGCCATGTCATCAACTCCGCTATGGATTTGCATCGAAACATGTGTTGTATTCTTGCAATGATGGGAAAGTGTCTTAAGACCTTTACCGATATCCTCTCACCCTGCAAGTCATCTCTATATCGTTGTTCCCCACACTTTGGACAACTAGCCAAATCTCCATGCTCACGACGAAAGAGAATACAATCATTACGGCAAGCATGGATGGTATCATAATCCATACCCACCATTGTTAGCATCTTTTTCGCTTCATCTCTTGATGCGGGCATGGTATTTGGTGCAGGCAACATCTTTTGGAGCAACCTATGACAAAGACACTATCCAAATGATGATTCTCAAAACAAACAATATCCAAATAATGAGTCAATCAAATTAATGCAAGGGCTAACCTCATTAAGGCCGAGACACTTGTATCCGACCACCCATACTGTACTTGTAGATTCAAGATTGAGAGACAAGCACATAGTTTAGACATCCTGGCACCCTCGTACAATTGTGTTGATTGCAACTCTCGCATTTTCACCTCAGACTCTGACATCACGTGTACGTGGGATGTAGTGCCCCTAAAAATGGAATCCATCATGTCGACCATACCCTCGTCGTCATTCGGGAGACTATAGTCTTGTTGAAAGTGAGAAGGTATATGTGTACCCTTGTCACCCTCGTCATCCTGTCATAAGCTCATTCGTGTAAATAGAAGATCTTCTAATTCCAGGTATACAATAAGATTGCGAACTTAAATAGCTTTGACTTACCGATGATCCATCAACATGTGCAACACCAACGGGGGGTACTGGTTCCGGCTCCTCCCCATACATCCGCAAGTGGCACATGATAATACGACGTTGATGTCGTACTTCTCGCTTGCAATGAGTGCAATGACAATATAACCTCTCCGTAAGCCACTTCGTGCTCCCGGGCGTTGGCGCATCATCGGATGAGCTTCCACTCGTCCCTTCCATCTACACTTATAAAACAAAAACATAAGCATGAAGAGGAGATGTACACAATTATGAGCATAGCATGTTTAATTTGAGCTTCTCTTGAGGCTATATAAAAAGAATGACGTCGCTATATAGTAACGATTGAAACAAAAAATCCTATATAGTAAGGCTATGTAGTAAGAGGAGATATTGACAATTATAGGCATAGCATGTTTGAGCTTCACAAGAGGCCACACCAAAAAATAAACAGTAAGCGTCGCTATATAGCGACGCTCTGTTCCGTCGCTATATAGCGATGATTTTAATTTAAAACGTCGCTATATAGCGACACTTTAAATTAAAAACGTGGCTATATAGCGACGAATAAGCGTCGCTATATAGCGACGCTGTGGGTTAAAACCCGAAACGCCGAAACCCGCGGCGTTTTGCTCAAAGCTTTCCTAATCTCTCAAGTAAGCTCCCCAAAATCTCCTCCCACCTATTTTCACTGACCTCCCATCTATTCCAAGCAACCTCCTACTCTATTTCCCACTCCTCACCCTTCTCCTACCTCTTGTGCACCCTCTCTCTCCTTTTTTCCTCTTTGGTTTCCAGAAAGAAAGTTCTTCAAAAGGTGAGTTTCTTTCAACAATGTAGGTTGTTTGTTTGTTAGCTTTGGTTTTGTGAGTGTTTCTACTTGTATTGCTAAAGTTTTAAACTAGTTTTCATGCTTGATTAGAAAGGATTCAAACAAAAAACGAAATTTCAAGAAAGAAAGAAAGAAACTCACCTCTTCTTCCTGTATTTCTCTTCCTTCTCTTCCTTCTCTTCTCCTCAATCTCCTCCTTTCCTTGTCTCCTCAATCTTCTCTTTCCTTGTCTCCTTTCAAGAAGTTGCTTTTGTGATCTCCTCTTTCCACTAACATCTTATTTGAAAAAATGGGTTGTTTTCTCTCTTTTGTAGGGCCAGTCCACTACACCGAGCGGGACATACTCTCTCTTTTGTGGGCCCAGTCCACTACACCGAGCGGGACATACTTTTACAAGTAAGTGCTTCCTCTTCTTTCCATTTAAGCTTTTTGTTATTTGCATTGGCCTGCAGCTAGCGCCTTAAGCGCTAGCTGCAGTGATGGGCGTAGGAACCCTCTCTTCCCCCTTCTCTTTTTCTCATTTTTCCCCCTTCTCTTTTTTCCCTCTTCTCTTATTCTCTCTTTCCCCCTTCTCTCTTTCCCCCTCTCTCTTTTCCCTTCTCTCTTTCCTTTCCCCCTTATTCTCTATTTCCTTTCCCTCTTATTCTCTTATGCTTATGCTTCTCTCATTTCCCCTTCTCTATTTCCCCCTTCTCTTATTCGCATAAGCTCTTTTTCCGCATGAGCATAAGCTCTTTTTCCGCATGAGCATGAGCTTATGCGTAAGTTTCCGCATAAGCTTATGCGGAAATAGAGAATGAGAGAAGCTTATGCTTCTCTCATTCTCTTTTTCCGCATAAGCTCCTTCTCTATTTCCGCATGAGCATAAGCATGAGCTTATGCTTATGCTTATGCTTAAGCATAAGCATAAGCATAAGCTCATGCTTATGCTCATGCATGAGCATGAGCTTATGCGCAAGTTTCCGCATAAGCTTATGCGGAAATAGAGAATGAGAGAAGCTTATGCTTCTCTCATTCTCTTTTTCCGCATAAGCTCCTTCTCTTTTTCCGCATGAGCATAAGCATGAGCTTATGCTTATGCTTATGCATAAGCATAAGCATAAGCATAAGCATAAGCTCATGCTTATGCTCATGCATGAACATGAGCTTATGCGCAAGTTTCCGCATAAGCTTATGCGGAAATAGAGAATGAGAGAAGCTTATGCTTCTCTCATTCTCTTTTTCCGCATAAGCTCCTTCTCTTTTTCCGCATGAGCATAAGCATGAGCTTATGCTTATGCTTATGCATAAGCATAAGCATAAGCATAAGCATAAGCTCATGCTTATGCTCATTCATGAGCATGAGCTTATGCGTAAGTTTCCGCAAGAGCTTATGCGGAAATAGAGAATGAGAGAAGCATATGCTTCTCTCATTCTCTTTTTCCGCATAAGCTCCTTCTCTTTTTCCACATGAGCATAAGCATGAGCTTATGCAAGCATAAGCATAAGCTCATGCTTATGCTCATTCATGAGCATGAGCTTATGCGTAAGTTTCCGCAAGAGCTTATGCGGAAATAGAGAATGAGAGAAGCTTATGCTTCTCTCATTCTCTTTTTCCGCATAAGCTCCTTCTCTCTTTCCGCATAAGCTCCTTCTCTATTTTCGCATGAGCATAAGCATGAGCTTATGCTTATGCTTATGCTTAAGCATAAGCATAAGCATAAGCTCATGCATGAGCATGAGCTTATGCGCAAGTTTCCGCATAAGCTTATGTGGAAATAGAGAATGAGAGAAGCTTATGCTTCTCTCATTCTCTTTTTCCGCATAAGCTCCTTCTCTATTTCCGCATGAGCATAAGCTCCTTCTCTCTTTCCGCATGAGCTCCTTCTCTGTTTCCGCATAAGCTCCTTCTCTATATCCGCATGAGCATAAGCATGAGCTTATGCTTATGCTTATGCATAAGCATAAGCATAAGCTCATGCTTATGCTCATGCATGAGCATGAGCTTATGCGTAAGTTTCCGCATAAGCTTATGCAGAAATAGAGAATGAGAGAAGCTTATGCTTCTCTCATTCTCTTTTTCCGCATAAGCTCCTTCTCTATTTCCGCATGAGCATAAGCTCCTTCTCTCTTTCCGCATGAGCTCCTTCTCTCTTTTCGCATAAGCTCCTTCTCTATATCCGCATGAGCATAAGCATGAGCTTATGCTTATGCTTATGCTTAAGCATAAGCATAAGCTCATGCTTATGCTCATGCATGAGCATTCATGCATGAGCATGAGCTTATGCGTAAGTTTCCGCAAGAGCTTATGTGGAAATAGAGAATGAGAGAAGCTTATGCTTCTCTCATTCTCTTTTTCCGCATAAGCTCCTTCTCTCTTTCCGCATATGCGTGAGCATATGCGGAAATAGAGAATGAGAGAAGCTTATGCTTCTCTCATTCTCTATTTCCGCATATGCCGAAACATGAGCATAAGCTTATGCTCACCCATGAGCATCCGCATAAGCTCATGCGGAAAAAGAGAAGGAGCTTATGCGGAAATAGAGAATGAGTTTCCGCATAAGCTCTTTCTCTTTTTCCGCATAAGCTCTTTCTCTTTCTCTTTTGCGTGAGCATATGCGGAAATAGAGAATGAGAGAAGCTTATGCTTCTCTCCTTGTCTATTTCCGCATATGCCGAAACATGAGCATAAGCTTATGCTCACCCATGAGCATCCGCATAAGCTCATGCGGAAAAAGAGAAGGAGCTTATGCGGAAATAGAGAATGAGTTTCCGCATAAGCTCTTTCTCTTTTCCCGCATAAGCTCTTTCTCTTTCTCTTTTGCGTGAGCATATGCGGAAAAAGAGAATGAGAGAAGCTTATGCTTCTCTCCTTATCTATTTCCGCATATGCCGAAACATGAGCATAAGCTCATGCTCACCCATGAGCATAAGCATAAGCTCATGCGGAAAAAGAGAAGGAGCTTATGCAGAAATAGAGAATGAGTTTCCGCATAAGCTCTTTCTCTTTTTCCGCATAAGCTCTTTGTCTTTCTCTTTTGCGTGAGCATATTCGGAAATAGAGAATGAGAGAAGCTTATGCTTCTCTCCTTATCTATTTCCGCATATGCGAAAACATGAGCATAAGCTCATGCTCACCCATGAGCATAAGCATAAGCTCATGCGGAAAAAGAGAAGGAGCTTATGCGGAAATAGAGAATGAGTTTCCGCATAAGCTCTTTCTCTTTTTCCGCATAAGCTCTTTCTCTTTCTCTTTTGCGTGAGCATATGCGGAAACATGAGCATAAGCTCATGCTCACCCATGAGCATAAGCATAAGCTCATGCGGAAAAAGAGAAGGAGCTTATGCGGAAATAGAGAATGAGAGAAGCTTATGCTTCTCTCCTTCTCTTTTTCTGCATAAGCTCCTTCTCTTTTTCCGCATGAGCATAAGCATGCGGAAACTCATTCTCTATTTTATACATAAGCTCCTTCTCTATTTCCGATGCCTATGCTTAAGCATAAGCTCATGCTTATGCTCATGCATGTGCATGAGCTTATGCTTAAGTTTCCGCATAAGCTCATGCTTATGCGTGAGCTTATGCGGAAATAGAGAATGAGAGAAGCATAAGCTCATTCTCTATTTCTGCATAAGCTCATTCTCTATTTCCCACTCTATTTCCCCCTTCTCTCATTTCCCCCTTCTCTCCTTCTCTATTTTCCCTCATCTCTTTCCCCTTCTCTATTTCCCCCTTCTCTCATTCTCTATTTCCTCATTCTCATTCTTTTCTTTCCTTTACATTTTCTTTCCCTCTTATCTTTCCCTCTTCTTTCCCTCTTTCCTTTCCCTCTTCTTTCCTTTCCCTCTTCTTTCTTCTTGCCTATGCCTATGCCTATGAGAATGCTCATGTTTGTTTATTTGTTTTCTGTTTTCGTGTTTGTGTCTATGTTAGACATGGGATCACGTCGCTCATTGGACGAGTACGGACAGCCTTGCAGGAGGAGAGCGCACGATCTATATGCTCCAGAGGACTTTGATTCCTCTCAGGCGACTATCCCGAGGACTACCCCTGGTCCGACTCCTCTCGGTCCTAGCACTGTGACTACCCCTGGTCCGACCCCTCTTCCACGTAGCACTACGACTACCCCTCAGGGGACTCCTTTGCTAGCCGCGCATGGCTTTGTTGGGACTCCCGACAAGTTTGTAGCGCAGATGAGTGATGAGGAGGCAGCGAGATTCTTCTCTCTGCTCTCTCAGAGGACCTCTGCAATTCCTTCCCCTACACCGACGGGTGGACGTACAGCCTAGCCATCCCCTCGCGCCCCTTCGACCGCGGGATCATCACCTGCGCATGCCTCCCGCAAGGGAAGGAAGAGTAGGATGGGCGGCTCATGTTGTGCTGACTCAGGAGATGTAGACGAGACAGCACACTCACGCTCCTTTAGGTCTCCACTTGGTCCGGAGACACAGTATCAGTCAGGTCCCTTTCCCTCTCCTACTCCCACAGCTACTCCTCGATCCGGAAGCGGTCGCGCAGCTTCCACTCCTTCAGACTCTGCTACTGTCAGTCCCCCTTACTCATCAGGGGATCTCTCCTATCAAATCACATCTGCCGGAGAGATAATAGAAGACAAAAAGGGCAAAGCAGTGATGGCCGCCATGAGGCGGTTGATGAGTCATCACTTCAAGAGCGGCATAAATATCGATTGGCGGTATCAAGATGCCCAAAAGAAGCAGGCGGTGATCGATGAGTTAAAACAAAGATATCCTAATCCGCCAAATGTGGATTTTAATAACAATTATATGCTCGAGCGCATGGGTTTGGTCCTAAAGCATCGCAGATCAACCATGTGTACTTCCATTACAAAGGGGTTGGCTAAACCCAGCTGGGCAGACAAAGCTGATTGGAAGTACTTCAAGAAGCAACATAGGGACCATCCCGAAATGTTTGAGGGTCAGAGGAGGGCTGCGAAGAGACGGCTGGATGTCGTAGGTACTTCGCACTTTGGTGCAGGCGGACGGTATGCATTCGAGGCAACCGTGGTAAGTTTACTTCTTTCCATTTAATGTATTGTTCTATTTGTTTTACTTACATATTACATGCACTTTAGCTAACTCTAACTCTCGTAAATTGGATCCACAGCAAGCTGCGATGGGTCGTATTCCTACGGATGCAGAGACGCGGCGCGCATTTCGGATAGGAACCAAGCCGTGGTTCATTGAGCAAGAGGCAATGGGAGCGACAGTCGATTGGGTTCACTCTTAGGATCAAAGCTCAAGCGTCCCATCATCAGAGACGAGCGAACAACAGGGGCAAGGATCGGACGCAGGTGCCGAGGACGAGGGAGAAAACGTAGGTGTCGGGGACGAGGGAGAAGATGCAGGTGCCGAGGACCAGGGAACAGCCCAACAAGATGATTCGGATTCGGATTCGGATTAGTAGTGGTAGTAGCATTTTGTATATCCGCTCGTTAGAGCAATTTTGTATCGCCCTTTCACAGGGTAATTTTGTTTCAAACACAGTTGTATATGTATATGCATTTCTTCCTCATCGTTCACAAGAACAATTTTGTATCACCCTGCAAGTAAGGGAAATTTTGTTATAAAAAACTTTCTTTTGTAATTACAAAAAAAAAAAAAGGGTTAGTGGGGCTAAACAGGGCCAAAAGGAAGCCCTGTTTAGCCCCACTAACCCTTTTTTTTAACTTCTGTTAATCGTCGCTATATAGCGACATTTACCAGTGTCACTATATAGCGACGATTATCAGAGTCGCTATATAGCGACGTTTGCATCATCGCTATATAGCGACGTTTGCATCGTCGCTATATAGCGACGGTTTATAGCGACGCTCCTTTTCCGACGATTTTAACGACTTTTATAGCGACATTTGCGCCTGTGAAAAAAAAAAAAATTTAATGTAAAAAGCGTCAGTATTTCCGTCGGAAAATGGCCTATGCCTTGTAGTGAGTTTCAATGGGCACATGACATCATGATATTCAATTCAGGTGTGCAACATGTATTCAAGATGTATTTCTTAAGTGCCATCAAAATTAGATTTTAAACATGTTTTTCCATTCATATATTGACTCTCAGGTTTATCTTTCATAATGTTATCGATAATAAAACAAAATACAATGTTATGGGTGGATTTGGTCATGCACTACCAGTTAACATAGATACCTTCAAGAAAAGACTGAACTTACTGAGAAAGACCACACATATGCAAGGACAAACGTGGATATAAAATGGTGTAACAATCTCTTTGAAGACAATCCCAAATTCTTTCTCAGTTTGAGCATAATGATGAAACTATAAATGATTCTTTCTATTGGCCATTAGTTCCTGCAATTCTAATTACAAAGGCAACTTCTCTTCCTTAACAATTAGAAGGTCCGATTAATGCACATGCAAGAAATGTAATTGGGTCATGTGCATGAAGCTCTCATAAAAGACAAGCATGACTTGAAGAAATGTGGAAATCATCTTCTTCTTCTCCTTTTCACCTGGAGGCCCGGTGTGCCATCCAAATAAGCAGGAGACATTTTAAACCATCACCTTAATTAATCAAAATCCAAGGTCTAGTGTACCATCCAAATTTAATCATGAGCCATTTTAATTGTAGGCCACTACGGTGGCTGGTAATTAACTACCAGTCCGATGTAATCTTAGATGCCATCGCATATGCCACTGATGGTAGTGGAAATTAATTACAACATGTTTGGTAATCATGAAGTAGATGCCATCGTCTTGGTAATTAATTGTGGTAATTAACTGCACTCTATTGAGCATGCAAGCTTGGTGACTGGTGATTAACTGCACTCTACTGATCATCCAAGACCAGTGGTGGTAACTGGCAGGTGAGTAATTACAGGCCATTGCGATGGCTGGTAATTAACTGCCAGCCCATTGGAATCTTAGACGCCACCACAAACGTGGCTAGTAATGTTAGACGCTACCTCAGAGCGACCATCACCGGCCCCCACCATGAAGGGTGGTAGTAATTACCACAAACATAAATCATGAAGCCTAATCATCTCTAATCATTCATTACCATGCACTCTATTAAGCATGCAAGCCCAGTGAGTGACTGGTAATTAACTACACTCTCTTGATCATGCAAGCTCAGCAGTGGTAACTGGCCTGATGGTGGTAACTACCAACTAGTAAGTGAGTAATTGCAGGCCACTGCGGTAGCTCACTTCCTCCATGGCGAGCATCCTTAAAAATTCGTGTATATGCAAAATACTTTGCTGTGGTATTTTTATTTTTCCTTCTACCTCATATCCCATGTGCTTCTTTGATTTCTTTTCCCTTGAATGCCAAGACACTATGATTGTCTCCGTCGAAACTTGTGAGACCGCTTCATCGTTTGGGACCCACTCCTTCATTATACAATTAGTATACAATGTGTTGTTATCCATATTCTCCTTCTTGCCCTTTGGCTCATACCATACCACTGTAAATGTTGTAGCTCTCCTTTGGTCATATCTTTGCACATCAACTACTTTTGCAACCCAAAACTTCACATTCTCATATTCATCATCCGATGGCTGAACCACAACAAAACAATCGACCTCTATATCTACTTGTGGCATAAACTCTCTCTCTTCTTCGGTCCATAATATGGATGTGGGAGTAATGATACAAATTCATTTTCAAAGACTGGAGCTGGGCGCAAATCGTTATGAACATTTGGCCAAAACATATCGCATTCTTCCTTGACATCCTTTGAGCCTCGCATTCTCTCAATGTCCTTTATTAAATTTCGTGTCTTGTTAATTACAGTGGTAGTGTGTTCTCTCCAAGTAGGCTTCCAATCAGGATATCTCCGGAGTGTTTCCTCTTTGTATGTAATAAATGCTTTTAATCCTTCTATTTCACAGTTAGACCTCTCATTGAATTCTTGTATAGGAGCCCATGTTGGATACCTTTCCACTACAAGGCATAGGCCATTTTTCGACGGAAATACCGATGCTTTTTACATTAAAATTTTTTTTTTTCACGGGCGCAAACGTCGCTATAAAAGTCGCTAAAAGCGTTGGAAAAGGACCGTCACTTTAAAGCGTCACTATATAGCGACACTCGCAAACATCGCTATATAGCGACGATGCAAACGTCGCTATATAGCGACACTATTAATCGTTACTATATAGCGACACTGGTAAATGTCGCTATATAGCGACGATTAACAGAAGTTTAAAAAAAGGGTTAGTGGGGCTAAACAGGGCTTCCTTTTGGCCCTGTTTAGCCCCACTAATCCTTTTTTTTTTTTTGTAATTACAAAAGAAAGTTTTTTATAACAAAATTTCCCTTGCTTGCAGGGTGATACAAAATTGTTCTTGTGAAATGATGAGTAACAAATGCATATACATGTCGGACATATATAACAGTGTTTGTAACAAAATTACCCTGTCGAAAGGGCGATACAAAATTGCTCAAACGAGTGGATATACAAAATGCTACTACCACTACTCATCCGAATCCGAATCATCTTTGTCTTGTTGGCCTGTTCCTTGGTCCTCGACACCTGTGTCTTCTCCCTCGTCCTCGCCACCTGCGTCCGATCCTTGCCCCTTTTGATCGCTCGCCTCCGATGATGGGACGCTTGACCTTTGACCCTAAGAGTGAACCATATAAATCAAAAATTAGATTGGAACTTAAATTAAAAAGTGAGATTACAAGTAGGAGTAAACTTATACCGTGCGAGCAGCCATCTCAGCCCAATCGCCTGTCGCTCCCATTGCCTCTTGCTCAATGAGCCACGGCTTTGTTCCTATCCGAAATGCACACCGCGTCTCTTCATCTGTAGGAAGACGACCCATCGGAGCTTGCTGTGGATCCAATTTACGAGAGTTAGAGTTAGCTAAAGTGCATGTAATATGTAAGTAAAACAAATAGAACAATACATTAAATGGGAAGAAGTAGACTTACCACGGTTGCCTCGAACGCATACCGTCCGCCTGCACTAAAGTGCGAAGTACCTATGACGTCCAGCCGTCTCTTCACAGCCCTCCTCTGACCCTCGAACATTTCGAGATGGTCCCTATGTTGCTTCTTGAAGTACTTCCAATCAGCTTTGTCTGCCCAGCTGGGTTTAGCCAACCCCTTTGTAATGGAAGTATGCAAGGTTGATCTATGATGCTTTAGGACCAAACCCATGCGCTCTCGCATATAATCATCATTAAACTCCACATTTGGCGGATTAGGGTATCTTTGTTTTAACTCATCGATCACCGCCTGCTTCTTTTGGGCATCTTGATACCGCCAATCGGTATTTATGCCGCTCTTGAAGTGATGACTCATCAACCTCCTCATGGCGACCATCATTGCTTTGCCCTTTTTATCTTCTATTATCTCTCTGGCAGATGTGATTTGATAGGAGAGATCCCCTGATGAGTAAGTGGGACTAACGGTAGCAGAGTCTGAAGGAGTGGAAGCTGCACGAGCGCTTTCGGAGCGAGGAGTAGCAGTGGGAGTAGAAGGGGGAAAGGGACCTGACTGATACTGTGTCTTCGGACCAAGTGGAGACCTAAAGGAGCATGAGTGTGCTGACTCGTCTACATCTCCTGAGTCAGCACAACATGAGTCACCCGTCCTACTCTTCCTTCCCTTGCGAGAGGCATGCGCAGGTGATGATCCCGCGGTCGAAGGGGCGCGAGGGGATGGCTGGGCAGTACGTCCACCCGTCGGTGTAGGGGAAGGAATTGCAGAGGTCCTCTGAGAGAGCAGAGAGAAGAATCTCGCTACCTCCTCATCACTCATCTACGCTACAAACTCATCGAGACTCCCGACAAAGCCATGTGCGGCTAGCAAAGGAGTTCCTCGAGGGGTAGTCGCAGTGCTACGTGGAAGAGGGGTCGGGTAGTCGTAGTGCTAGGTCCGAGAGGAGTCAGACCAGGGGTAGTCCTCGGGGTAGTCACCTGAGAGGAATCAAAGTCCTCTAGAGCATATAGATCGTGAGCTCTCCTCCTACGAGGCTGTCCGTACTCGTCGGATGAGCGACGTGATCCCATGTCTAACATAGACACAAACACGAAAACACAAAAAAAAAAAACAAACATAAGCATTCTCATAGGCATAGGCATAGGCAAGAAGAAAGAAGAGGGAAAGGAAAGAAGAGGGAAAGAAGATGGAAAGGAAAGAAGAGAATGAGAATGAGGAAATAGAGAACGAGAGAAGGGGGAAATAGAGAAGGGGAAAGAGATGAGGGGGAATGAGAGAAGCATAAGCATAAGCTTATGCGGAAATAGAGAATGAGCTTATGCGGAGATAGAGAAGGAGAGAAGCATAAGCTTATGCTTATGCTTCTCTTATTCTCTATTATGCTTCTCTCCTTCTCTATTTCTGCATAAGCGGAGATAGAGAAGGAGAGAAGCATAAGCTTATGCTTATGCTTCTCTTATTCTCTATTATGCTTCTCTCCTTCTCTATTTCCGCATAAGCTTAAGCATGAGCTTATGCGAAAATAGAGAAGGAGAGAAGGGGGAAATGAGAGAAGGGGGAAATAGAGAATGAGCTTATGCGGAAATAGAGAATGAGCTTATGCTTCTCTCATTCTCTATTTCCGCATAAGCTTGAGCTTATGCGGAAACTTAAGCATAAGCTCATGCTCATGCATGAGCATAAGCATGAGCTTATGCCTAAGCATAGGCATCGGAAATAGAGAAGGAGCTTATGCGGAAATAGAGAATGAGTTTCCGCATAAGCTTTTCTCATTCTCTATTTCTGCATAAGCATGAGCTTATGCGGAAACTTGAGCATAAGCTCATGCTCACTTATGCTTATGCTTATGCTTCAGCATAGGCATCGGAAATAGAGAAGGAGCTTATGCGGAAATAGAGAATGAGTTTCCGCATAAGCTTCTCTCGTTCTCTATTTCCGCATAAGCTCATGCATAAGCATGAGCTTATGCGGAAACTTAAGCATAAGCTCATGCTCATGCATGAGCATAAGCACAAGCTTATGCTTATGCTTAAGCATAAGCATAAGGATAAGCTCATGCAGAAAAAGAGAAGGAGCTTATGCGGAAATAGAGAATGAGTTTCCGCATAAGCTTCTGTCATTCTCTATTTCCGCATAAGCTCATGCATAAATGCAAAAACTTAAGCATAAGCTCATGCTTATGCTTATGCTTATGCTTAAGCATAAGCATAAGCATAAGCTCATGCGGAAAAAGAGAAGGAGCTTATGCGGAAATAGAGAATGAGTTTCCACACCATAAGCTTCTCTCATTCTCTATTTCCGCATAAGCTCATGCATAAGCATGAGCTTATGTGGAAACTTAAGCATAAGCTCATTCTCATGCATGAGCATAAGCATCAGCTTATGCTTATGCTTAAGCATAAGCCTAAGCATAAGCTCATGCTTATGCTCATGCGGCTAAGCCTAAGCATAAGCTCATGCTTATGCTCATGCGGATAAAGAGAAGGAGCTTATGCAGAAATAGAGAATGAGAGAAGCATAAGGAGCTTATGCGGAAATAGAGAATGAGAGAAGCTTATGCTTCTCTCATTCTCTATTTCCGCATAAGCTCCTTCTCTTTTTCTGCATGAGCATGAGCATGAGCTTATGCTTATGCTCATGCATGAGCATGAGCTTATGCATAAGTTTCCCCCTTCTCTCTTTCCCCCTTCTCTCATTCCCCCTTCTCTATTTTCCCCTTCTCTCATTCGCATAAGCTCATGCTCATGCGGAAATAGAGAATGAGAGAAGCATATGCTCATGTGGAAATAGAGAATGAGAGAAGCATATGCATGAGCATATGCTTCTCTCATTCTCTATTTCCGCATGAGCATGAGCTTATGCGAATGAGAGAAGGGGGAAATAGAGAAGGGGGAAAGAGAGAAGCGGGAAACTTATGCATAAGCTCATGCTCATGCATGAGCATAAGCATAAGCTCATGCTCATGCTCATGCAGAAAAAGAGAAGGAGCTTATGCGGAAATAGAGAATGAGAGAAGCATAAGCTTCTCTCATTCTCTATTTCTACATAAGCTCATGCATAGGCATAAGCTTATGCGGAAACTTAAGCATAAGCTCATGCTCATGCATGAGCATAAGCATGAGCTTATTCTCATGCGAAAAAAGAGAAGGAGCTTATGCGGAAATAGAGAATGAGAGAAGCATAAGCTTCTCTCATTCTCTATTTCCGCATAAGCTCATGCATAAGCATAAGCTCATGCTTATGCTCATGCGGAAAAAAGCTTATGCGGAAACTTAAGCATAAGCTCATGCTCATGCATGAGCATAAGCATGAGCTTATTCTCATGCGAAAAAAGAGAAGGAGCTTATGCGGAAATAGAGAATGAGAGAAGCATAAGCTTCTCTCATTCTCTATTTCCGCATAAGCTCATGCATAAGCATAAGCTCATGCTTATGCTCATGCGGAAAAAGAGAAGGAGCTTATGCGGAAATAGAGAATGAGAGAAGCATAAGCTTCTCTCATTCTCTATTTCCGCATAAGCTCATGCATAAGCATGAGCTTATGCGGAAACTTAAGCATAAGCTCATGCATATGAATGAGCATAAGCATGAGCTTATGCTTATGCTTATGCATAAGCATAAGCATAAGCATAAGCTCATGCAGAAAAAGAGAAGAAGCTTATGCAGAAAAAGAGAAGGAGCGTATGCGCTCCTTCTCTTTTTCCGCATAAGCTTCTTCTCTTTTTCTGCATGAGATGCGGAAACTTAAGCATAAGCCGCATCTCATGCAGAAAAAGAGAAGAAGCTTATGCGGAAAAAGAGAAGGAGCGTATGCGCTCCTTCTCTTTTTCCGCATAAGCTTCTTCTCTTTTTCTGCATGAGCTTATGCTTATGCTTATGCTTATGCATAAGCATAAGCATAAGCTCATGCTTATGCCCATTCATATGCATGAGCTTATGCTTAAGTTTCCGCATAAGCTCATGCTTATGCATGAGCTTATGCGGAAATAGAGAATGAGAGAAGCTTATGCTTCTCTCATTCTCTATTTCCGCATAAGCTCCTTCTCTTTTTCCGCATGAGCATAAGCATGAGCTTATGCGGAAATAGAGAATGAGAGAAGCTTATGCTTCTCTCATTCTCTATTTCCGCATAAGCTCCTTCTCTTTTTCCGCATGAGCATAAGCATGAGCTTATGCTTATGCATGAGCTTATGCAGAAATAGAGAATGAGAGAAGCTTATGCTTCTCTCATTCTCTATTTCTGCATAAGCTCATGCATAAGCATAAGCTCATGCTTATGCTCATGCGGAAAAAGAGAAGGAGCTTATGCGGAAATAGAGAATGAGAGAAGCATAAGCTTCTCTCATTCTCTATTTCCGCATAAGCTCATGCATATGAATGAGCATAAGCATGAGCTTATGCTTATGCTTATGCATAAGCATAAGCATAAGCATAAGCTCAAGCTCATGCAGAAAAAGAGAAGAAGCTTATGCGGAAAAAGAGAAGGAGCTTATGCGGAAATAGAGAATGAGATCCGCATAAGCTTCTCTCATTCTCTATTTCCGCATAAGCTCATGCATAAGCATAAGCTTATGCGAGAACTTCAGCATAAGCTCATGCTCATGCATGAGCATAAGCATGAGCTTCATGAGCTTATGCTTAAGCATAAGCATAAGCTCATGAAGCTCATGCTTATGCTCATGCATGAGCATGAGCTTATGCTGAAGTTCTCGCATAAGCTTATGCTTATGCATGAGCTTATGCGGAAATAGAGAATGAGAGAAGCTTCTCTCATTCTCTATTTCCGCATAAGCTCATGCATAAGCATAAGCTTATGCGAGAACTTCAGCATAAGCTCATGCTCATGCATGAGCATAAGCATGAGCTTCATGAGCTTATGCTTATGCTTAAGCATAAGCATAAGCATAAGCTCATGCGGAAAAAGAGAAAGAGCTTATGCGGAAATAGAGAATGAGAGAAGCATAAGCTTCTCTCATTCTCTATTTCCGCATAAGCTCATGCTTATGCTCATGCGGGAAAAGGGAAGGAGCTTATGCAGAAATAGAGAATGAGAGAAGCATAAGCTTCTCTCATTCTCTATTTCTGCATAAGCTCATGTATAAGCATGAGCTTATGCGGAAACTTAAGCATAAGATCATGCTCATGCGGAAAAAGAGAAAGAGCTTATGCAGAAAAAGAGAAGGAGCTTATGCGGAAATAGAGAATGAGAGAAGCATAAGCTTCTCTCATTCTCTATTTCCGCATAAGCTCACGCATAAGCATAAGCTTATGCGGAAACTTAAGAATAAGCTCATGCTCATGTATGAGCATAAGCATGAGCATAAGCATAAGCATAAGCTCATGCTTATGCTCATGCGGAAAAAGAGAAGGAGCTTATGCGGAAAAAGAGAAGGAGCTTATGCGGAAATAGAGAATGAGAGAAGCATAAGCTTCTCTCATTCTCTATTTCCACATAAGCTCATGCATAAGCATAAGCTTATGCGGAAACTTAAGCATAAGCTCCTTCTTTTTTTCAGCATTAGCATAAGCATGAGCGCGGAAAAAAAGAAGGAGCTTATGCGGAAAAAGAGAAGGAGCTTATGCGGAAATAGAGAATGAGATCCGCATAAGCTTCTTTCATTCTCTATTTCCGCATAAGCTCATGCATAAGCATAAGCTTATGCGGAAACTTAAGCATAAGCTCATGCTCATGCATGAGCATAAGCATGAGCTTATGCTTATGCTTAAGCATAAGCATAAGCATAAGCATAAGCTCATGCTTTTGCTCATGCGGAAAAAGAGAATGAGCTTATGCGGAAAAAGAGAAGGAGCTTATGCGGAAATAGAGAATGAGATCCGCATAAGCTTCTCTCATTCTCTATTTCCGCATAAGCTCATGCATAAGCATAAGCTTATGCGAAAACTTCAGCATAAGCTCATGCTCATGCATGAGCATAAGCATGAGCTTCATGATCTTATGCTTATGCTTGCTTAAGCATAAGCATAAGCTCATGCGGAAAAAGAGAAGGAGCTTATGCGGAAATAGAGAATGAGAGAAGCATAAGCTTCTCTCATTCTCTATTTCCGCATAAGCTCATGCTTATGGTCATGCGGAAAAAGAGAAGGAGCTTATGCAGAAATAGAGAATGAGAGAAGCATAAGCTTCTCTCATTCTCTATTTCTGCATAAGCTCATGTATAAGCATGAGCTTATTCCGAAACTTAAGCATAAGCTCATACTCATGCATGAGCATAAGCATGAGCTTATGCTTATGCTTATGCATAAGTATAAGCTCATGCTTATGCTCATGCAGAAAAAGAGAAAGAGCTTATGCAAAAAAAGAGAAGGAGCTTATGCGGAAATAGAGAATGAGAGAAGCATAAGCTTCTCTCATTCTCTATTTCCGCATAAGCTCACGCATAAGCATAAGCTTATGCGTAAGCTCATGCTCATGTATGAGCATAAGCATGAGCATAAGCATAAGCATAAGCTCATGCTTATGCTTATGTGGAAAAAGAGAAGGAGCTTATGCGGAAAAAGAGAAGGAGCTTATGCGGAAATAGAGAATGAGAGAAGCATAAGCTTCTCTCATTCTCTATTTCCACATAAGCTCATGCATAAGCATAAGCTTATGCGGAAACTTAAGCATAAGCTCCTTCTTTTTTCCCGCATGAGCATAAGCATGAGCACGGAAAAAAAGGAGCTTATGCGGAAAAAGAGAAGGAGCTTATGCGCCTTCTTTTTTCCCGCATGAGCATAAGCATGAGCACGGAAAAAAAGGAGCTTATGCGGAAAAAGAGAAGGAGCTTATGCGGAAATAGAGAATGAGATCCGCATAAGCTTCTTTTATTCTCTATTTCTGCATAAGCTCATGCATAAGCATAAGCTTATGCGGAAACTTAAGCATAAGCTCATGCTCATGCATGAGCATAAGCATGAGCTTATGCTTATGCTTAAGCATAAGCATAAGCTCAAGCTCATGCTTTTGCTCATGCGGAAAAAGAGAAGGAGCTTATGCGGAAATAGAGAATGAGAGAAGCATAAACTCACGCATAAGCATAAGCTTATGCAGAAACTTAAGCATAAGCTCATGCTCATGTATGAGCATAAGCATGAGCTTATGCTTATGGTTATGCTTAAGCATAAGCATAAGCATAAGCTCATGCTTATGCTCATGTGAAAAAAGAGAAGGAGCTTATGCATAAGCTCATGCTCATGCATGAGCATAAGCATGAGCTTATGCTTATGCTTATGCATAAGCATAAGCATAAGCATAAGCTCATGCTCATGCATTAGCATAAGCATAAGCTCCTTCTCATGCGGAAACTTAAGCATAAGCTCATGCTCATGCATTAGCATAAGCATAAGCTCATGCTTATGCTTATGCATGAGCATGAGCTTATGCGAATGAGAGAAGGGGGAAAGAGAGAAGGGGGAATGAGAGAAGCATAAGCATAAGAGAATAAGCGGGAAAGGAAATAGAGAATAAGAGGGAAAGGAAAGAGAGAAGGGAAAAGGGATGAGGGGGAAAGAGAGAATAAGAGAAGAGGGAAAAAAGACAAGGGGGAAAAAGGAGAATAAGAGAAGGTGGAAGAAGGAAAGAGTGGGAGGGGAAGAGAGGGTTCCTATGCCCATCACTGCAGCTAGCGCTTAAGGCGCTAGCTACAGGCCAATGCAAATTACAAAAATAATAAATGGAAAAAAGAAGAAGCACTTACCTGAAAAAGTATGTCCCGCTCGGTGTAGTGGATTGGCCCTACAAAAGAGAGAAAACAACCCATTTTTTCAAATAAGATGTTAGTGGAAGTAGGAGTAAAAAAAAACAAAAGTAGTGTGGATTGGTATGACCTATCAATGCATCACCACCCGTTTGTATGATGGTAGAATGAAGCTCTTCCAATCATACATTCTTTCGAGCCTCTCACATACTGTACTTTCCTTACGACCACCAACTTGCCTGCCACATCTTCTTACCAAGTCATCTATTGTCTCCACATCCTTGCATTTAAGCTCTCTTGAGACTGTGCTAAAAACCTGATCGATATCCTCATGTGTATGCCCAAAATACAAAAATCCACATTCGACCTCATTGGAGATTCGATGAGCAACTAGCATGGAGAAGAATGTAAACATGAGTACATTCTTATTTTCTCGCCAGCAATTATCAGCTTGTATTCTCAAAGTCAGTGGTAGGCAACCTTTTTCTGCATGTACATTGCGAATTGCCTTCATAATAGATGTTACAACTTGATTGCTATCATGTAGATGCAAGGAATCAATCCATATATCTGCAAAGAACTTAACTCCATGCACTAACACTCCACATAGATGTGTCTTTAGAAAGTGCTTTCCTTGTAATTTAGGTGGAGTGGCAACAAAACGAGGCAATGTTGTTGTATTTTGATCCATGCCATCTACAATAAGGCACATGTAGTCATCAGAATGCGCAATAGCTTGCTCCTTCCAAAATGCATATTTTTGTTTGGAATGTTGAATAAGGTCATGATGAGATTTTTGGTTTTTTTTGTATAATTCCCTTTGATTTGGACATGTTGCACTCTCAATCGCTCGCTTTAAATCATCATAGACATTGCACTTTGACATTTTTTGCCTCCTTGGGATTTTAACATATCCAAAGTTCTTCTTCCAAAGAGTACAAAGTATGAGAAGAAGCTACGGCATCCCCTCTTTGCCTTTGCTTTTCTGCAATAGAGTCAAATACTTCGAGCTTTGTCAAGCCCATTGGAAGGTGCATTTCAGTGATTGCATCACCGTTAGGGAGTTTGGTAGATATATGGGGTTGAGGTAAAGCATTTTCATGTATGAAGTCTTGCAAAATTGCTGCTGCCCTGACAGTTGAGATTCTTGATTTGGACCTTCCTCTATTACCATGAATGCTAAATTTGTTGCCGCCCTTTGCCTTGGTGACTAAATCCCAATATGTGGGATAATCCAGTAATATTGCGATATGCCTTATTGCAAATCGTTTTTCCATTTACGAGAGGTTTTACCTTTTGTCTTGAACTTAGCCTTTTATTGCCATTCTGAAGAAAGCAAGAGAGACTTGTGAAAAGGTATTCATTTCTTTCGCTTCCTCTTCTTTGCCACACGTGTCCTCTACATTCCCTGATGTCTGCAAGATCAATGAAGTGCATACATCTTCGCTTGCAACATAGATATCCCAATGCATTTAACACGTTCTCCTCCTTCATTACTCTCTTCCTCTTTGGTTGCTTTTGTGGATCTACCTGGATTCGCTTTCTCTTCATGCATATGTATGACCGTTTTCATTCCTCGTGCATGTTGTTATCTATATTTATGCACTTCTTCTCCTCACATTTGTTTGTAACCAAGCATCCATGATTGGTCGTTGCATCCTTGGCCATATCACAATCAAAGTTAAATATTGAATAATCCTCTGTTGATCTCATCCTCATTTTTAACATACTCTTAGGACCATTCAATGAATTCAATATTCTACGAGAGTATTGAGAACCATGAAACTCTTCCACTCCTGAGAGAACATCACTCATTGGGACATCTTGCATGGCTTTCACAAATCCACAAGCTTGACTGACACCATATTTGTTAATATGCATGAACTCATCCACACTTGACAAGACATCACTATTGAAACCTTTGTCCTTCTCACTGTGCAAGAATTCATCCACCCCAGATAAGGCTTCGCTTCTAAAATCATTTTGTTTCTCGAAACCAATGAACTCATCCACTCCAAATAAGATGTCACTTCTATAATTGAGTACATTGAAATCATCCACATTTGAAGTGATAGAGGCTAGCACATGGACACGCTTTTTAGGTCCTTTGATATTGTAGTATACCTTGTCTTTATCATTGAAAACCACATGCCTCTTTCTCATGTTTAAAAATTGCATGCTCCATCTCATATTCTTGCCTACCTCATAGTAGGGATCACATAAGGATGTTATGTTATCAACCATACCATCATCAGTGACTTTTAGAATCCTCATCTGTGCAAATGACCATTGCTCCACTTTTTCAAATCCCAATACTTCACCTTCTGCTACAGTCTTATTTGCAAATGATCTCATTTGTAAAATGTCCCCTATAGTAAAATCCAAGGTGGTGCACTTTGTATTCTTGATAATGTCTGTTGCATAAGTCTCATCTTTGTCCCATGCTATAAATGATTTGTTGGATGTATTGTAGGGCATAACATCTCCAAGTGTTTCCATATCTCCACATTTATACTTTAGCTCAACATGTGCGCTAAGAATCTTTGATACAGTAACTGCCACCTTATCTTCGCCGAGTCTTCAAAAGTGGCAAACTGAATTGGGATCACTATCATGGATTGTAGCAAATGCAACTACTTCTCTTTTGCTACATAAAATCACATCCATCCTTGGAACGAAATCTATAGCCATCTCCTTTGTGAGAGTCCTTTGCAAGCAAGCTGCAGTAGTAACAATTACACAAATATTAGTCTCTTTTTAATAATCTACTCATTTATTATAATTTTTTATTAGTACTTAATTTATTGGTGGGAGAAGAACTATCCGATCAAGTACTCATCAGATGAACATGCCACTTTTCATGCAACTCAACAACACCTATGTTGAGGTGCGTGCAAAGTATTGTGCCCATCATCTATGCTTTGCATGGTATATCACACATTAAACACCATTTGTGCCTCAGTGTCTTACACAACCATAAAAAACACGGTCCTAGGTGTGTTATTCAAACAAGTACTTATCAGATGGGGGCTCCACTTTGAACGCAAGTCAGATATGCTTTGCATGGTCGATCACGCATTATACACCGTTTTCCCCCTAATGATATGCACATCCGTAAAAAAAACACGCCCTTAGGTGTGTTATCTGACCAAGTACTTATCCGATGGGTGTGCCTCTTTGAAAACAAGTCAATACCACCAAGGTGGAGGTGTAGGAAAAGTATTGTGCCCATCGGATATGCTTTGCGTGGTCGATTGAACATTAAATACCATTTTTGCCTTAGTGTCATGCACATCCGTAAAAAAACACGCTGCTAGTTATGTTATCCGATCAAGTACTTCTGGGATGGGCATGCCACTTTGCATGTAAGTCAATTCCACCTATTTTAAGATGTTTGCAAAGTATTGTACCCATAGGATATGCTTTGCATTGTGAATCAAGCATAAAACACCGTTTTTGCCTTAGTGTCATGCACAACCATAAAAACCACAGTCCTAGGTGTGTTATTCAAACAAGTACTTCTCAGATGGGTGCTCCACTCTGTATGCAAGTCCGTTTTAACTATTTTTAGGTGCATGCAAAGTATTGTGACCATCAGATATGCTTTGCATGGTCGATCATGCATTATACACTGTTTTTCCCTAGTGATATGCACATCCGTAAAAAAACATGCCCTTAGGTGTGTCATCCAACCAAGTACTTATCTGATGGGTGTGCCTCTTTGAGAACATGTCAATACCACCTAGGTTGAGGCATAGGAAAAGTATTCTACCCATTGGATATCCTTTGCATTGTCGATCGAGCATTAAATACCATTTTTGCTCTAGTGTCATGCACATTCGAAAAAAACATGCTGCTAGGTATGTTATCCGATCAAGTACTTATGGGATGGGCACGCCACTTTGCATGTAAGTAAAATCCACCTCTTTGAAGGTGTGTGCAAAGTATTGTGCCCATCGAATATGCTTTGCATTGCCGATCAAGCATAAAACACCGTTTTTGCCTTAGTGTCATGCACATCCATAAAAAAACACGCTACTAGGTATGTCATTCGATCAAGTGCTTATGGGATGGGCACTCCACTTTGCACACAAGTCCGTTTCAACTAGGTTGAGGTGCGTGCAAAGTATTGTGACCATCGGATATTCACGCATTATCCACCGTTTTTCCCGTAGTGATATGCACATCCGCAAAAAAACACGCCCTTAGGTATGTTATTTGACCAAATACTTATCGGATGGGTGTGCCTCTTTGAGAACATTTCAATACCACCTAGGTTGAGGCATAGGAAAATTATTGTGCCCATCGGATATCCTTTGCATGGTCGATCGAGCATTAAATACTATTTTTGCTCTAGTGTCATGCACATCTATAAAAAAACACGTTGCTAGGTATGTTATCAGATCAAGTACTTATGGGATGGGCACGCCACTTTGCATGTAAGTCAATTCCACCTATTTGAAGGTGTGTGCAAAGTATTGTGCCCATCGGATATGCTTTGCATTGTCGATCAAGCATAAAACACCGTTTTTGCCTTAGTGTCATGCACAACCATAAAAAAACACGTCCTAGGTGTGTTATTCAAACAAGTACTTCTCAGATGGGGGCTCCACTTTGCACACAAGTCCATTTTAACTAGGTTGAGGTTCGTGCAAAGTATTGTCACCATCGGATATGCTTTACATGGTCGATCATGCATTATACACTATTTTTTTGGTAGTGATATGCACATTCGTAAAAAAACACGCCTTGAGGTATGTTATCTGACCAAGTAATTATCGGATGGGTGTGCTATTTGAGAACATTTCAATACCACCTAGGTTGAGGCATAGGAAAATTTTTGTGCCCATCAGATATGCTTTGCATGGTGGATCGAGCATTAAATACCATTTTTGCCTTGGTGTCATGCACATCTGAAAAAAACACGCTGCTAGGTGTGTTATCCGATAAAGTACTTATGTGATGGGCATGCCACTTTGCATGTAAGTCAATTTTACTTAGTTTTAGGTGTGTGAAAATTATTGTGTGCATTGGATATGCTTTGCATTGTTGATCAAGCATAAAACACCGTTTTTGCCTTAGTGTCAAGCACAACCATAAAAAAACACGGTCCTAGGTGTGTTATTCAAACAAGTACTTATTGGATGGGGGCTCCACTTTGCACGCAAGTCAGTTTCAACTAGATTGAGGTGTGTGCAAAGTATTGTCACCATCGGATATGCTTTGCATGGTCGATCATGCATTATAGAACGTTTTTCCTGTAGTGATATGCACATCCTCAAAAAAGCACGCCCTTAGGTATGTTATTTGACCAAGTACTTATCGGATGGGTGTGCCTCTTTGAGAACATTTCAATACCACCTAGGTTAAGGTTTAGGAAAAATATTGTGCCCATCAGATATGCTTTGCATGGTCGATCGAGCATTAAAAACAATTTTACCTTAGTGTCATGCACATCCGTCAAAAAACATGCTGATAGGTGTGTTATCCGATCAAGTACTTATGCAATGGGAATGCCACTTTGCATGTAAGTCAATTCCACCTAGTTGAAGGTGTGTGCAAAGTAGTGTGCCCATCGAATATGCTTTGCATTGTCGATCAAGCATAAAACACCGTTTTTCCCTTAGTGTCATGCACAACCATAAAAAAACATGGTCCTAGGTGTGTTATTCAAACAAGTACTTATCGGATGGGGGGTCCACTTTGCACGCAAGTCCATTTCAACTAGGTTGAGGTGCGTGCAAAGTATGGTCACCATCAGATATGCTTTGCATGGTCAATCACGCATTATACAACGTTTTTTCGGTAGTGATATGCACATCCGTAAAAAAACACACCCTTTTTTTATAAGCTTGACTGAAGCTGAAGCATTTAAACAGAATATTTTTTGTTTGGCAAGATCAGATCCTGAAGATCATTTGTAATGATAGAAAACAAAATGTTGATGGTTTTGGAATGATTTCTTTAAGCTGCACGAACTTCAGTTTGGTCTTTTCCATGTGTTCTAAGGTGTTTTGTAAGTGAGCATGGTGATACATTCATTCCATTAATTCATTCTAGTCTGGTCTCTTTAAGCAGCTCCCTCAACTTCAAAAAAAGAAAATTGAAAGCACTGCACCATGCGGCAATGAATAATTGATTGGTTTTGTGGGAGGTTGTGTTTCCATCTTACATGTACCATTGCATGAACGCAAGCGTGAGCCATCTAGAGCTCTACAATGCTTAGATGATAGTTAACAACTATTGTGTACATTGGAGTCTTAAGATTGCTATGGTGGAAGCTATTTTGTTGAATGGGGATCCTCAAGATACTTTGAATGTTAGAAGAATTCTTGGTGGGGGAGGTTAAACATGAGGATAATTTTTGGTGGGAGAGGTTAAACATGAGAGGATAATTTTTTAAATGTTTTGAGTATACTGAAGCTTAACAGGCCGGAGGGACTATTAGTGACATGAGAGGAGCTTTCATCTCTAGAGGATCCAAGTATGTGAAGGTGGGACTCTGTTCAATCGAGCACTCTTATCCTCGACCGGATAGAAGGCGTGCTTGTGTTGTCTCCATTGTCATTTTTTATGAAGACTTCATATCAAGTTTTCTTCTTAAGGTTTAATTTTCTCCAATATTACAAGCATCTCTTGTATCCTTGCTCCTCCTTACACTACAAGGCATAGGCCATTTTCCGACGGAAATACCGACGCTTTTTACATTAAATTTTTTTTTTTCACAGGCGCAAAAGTCGCTATAAAAGTCGCTAAAAGCGTCGGAAAAGGAGCGTCTCTATAAACTGTCACTATATAGCGACGCTGTTAATCGTCGCTATATAGTGACACTGTTAATCATCGCTACATAGCGACACTGGTAAACGTCGCTATATAGCGACGATTAACAGAAGTTAAAAAAAAGGGTTAGTGGGGCTAAACAGGGCTTCCTTTTGGCCCTGTTTAGCCCCACTAATCCTTTTTTTTTTTTGTAATTACAAAAGAAAGTTTTTTATAACAAAATTTCCCTTGCTTGCAAGGTGATACAAAATTGTTCTTGTGAAATGATGAGGAAAAAATGCATATACATATACAACAGTGTTTGTAACAAAATTACCCTGTTAAAGGGCGATACAAAATTGCTCAAACGAGCGGATATACAAAATGCTACTACCACTACACTCATCCGAATCCGAATCATCTTCGTCTTGTTGGCTTGTTCCTTGGTCCTCGACACCTGCGTCTTCTCCCTCGTCCTCGGCACCTGTGTCCGATCCTTGCCCCTGTTGATCGCTCGCCTCCGAGGATGGGACGCTTGAGCTTTGACCCTAAGAGTGAACCATATAAATCGAAAATTAGATTGGAACTTAAATTAAAAAGTGAGATTACAAGTAGGAGTAAACTTATATCGTGCGAGCAGCCACCTCAGCCCAATCGATTGTTGCTCCCATTGCCTCTTGCTCAATGAACCACGGCTTTGTTCCTATCCGAAATGCGCGCCGCGTCTCTGCATCTGTAGGAAGATGACCCATCGCAGCTTGCTGTGGATCTAATTTACGAGAGTTAGAGTTAGCTAAAGTGCATGTAATATGTAAGTAAAACAAATAGAACAATACATTAAATGGGAAGAAGTAGACTTACCATGATTGCCTCGAATGCATACCATCCGCCTGCACCAAAGTGCAAAGTACCTACGACGTCCAGCCGTCTCTTCATAGCCCTCCTCTGACCCTCGAACATTTTCGGATGGTCCCTATGTTGCTTCTTGAAGTACTTCCAATCAGCTTTGTCTGCCCAGCTGGGTTTAGCCAACCCCTTTGTAATGGAAGTACGCAAGGTTGATCTACGATGCTTTAGGACCAAACCTATGCGCTCAAGCATATAATTGTCATTAAACTCCACATTTGGCAGATTAGGGTATCTTTGTTTTAACTCATCGATCACCGCCTGCTTCTTTTGGGCATCTTGATACCGCCAATCGGTATTTATGCCGCTCTTGAAGTGATGACTCATCAACCTCCTCATGGCGGCCATCACTACTTTGCCCTTTTTATCTTCTATTATCTGTCCGGCAGATGTGATTTGATAGGAGAGATCCCCTTATGAGTAAGGGGGACTGACGGTAGAAGAGTCTGAAGGAGTGGAAGCTGCGCAACCGCTTTCGGATCGAGGAGTAGCAGTGGGAGTAGGAGAGGGAAAGGGACCTGACTGATACTGTATCTCCGGACCAAGTGGAGACCTAAAGGAGCATGAGTGTGCTGACTCATCTACATCTCCTGAGTCAACACAACATGAGCCGCCTGTCCTACTCTTCCTTCCCTTGCAGGAGGCATGCGCAGGTGATGATCCCGTGGTCGAAGGGGCGTGAGGGGATGGCTGGGTAGTACGTCCACCCGTCGGTGTAGGGGAAGGAATTGCGGAGGTCCTCTAAGAGAGCAGAGAGAAGAATCTCGCTGCCTCCTCATCGCTCATTTATGCTACAAACTCATCGGGAGTCTCGACAAAGCCATGTGCGGCTAGCAAAGGAGTTCCCCGAGGGGTAGTCACAGTGCTACGTGGAAGAGGGGTCGGACCAGGGGTAGTCGCAGTGCTAGGACCGAGAGGAGTCGGACCAGGGGTAGAGTCCTCGGGGTAGTCACGTGAGAGGAATCAAAGTCCTCTGGAGCATATAGATCGTGAGCTCTTCTCCTGCGAGGCTGTCCGTACTCGGATGAGCGACGTGATCCCATGTCTAACATAGACACAAACACGAAAACAGAAAACAAAAAAACAAACATAAGCATTCTCATAGGCATAGGCATAGGCAAGAAGAAAGAAGAGGGAAACAAAAGAAGAGGGAAAGGAAAGAGGGAAAGAAGATGGAAAGTAAAGAAAAGAATGAGAATGAGGAAATAGAGAATGAGAGAAGCGGGAAATAGAGAAGGGGAAAGAGATGAGGGAAAATAGAGGAGAGAAGGGGGAAATAGAGTGGGAAATAGAGAATGAGCTTATGCGGAAATAGAGAATAAGCTTATGATTCTCTCATTCTCTATTTCCGCATAAGCTCACGCATAAGCATGAGCTTATGCAGAAACTTAAGCATAAGCTCATGCTCATGCATGAGTATAAGCATGAGCTTATACTTATGCTTATGCTTAAGCATAGGCATCGGAAATAGAGAAGAAGCTTATGCGGAAATAGAGAATGAGTTTCCGCATAAGCTTCTCTCATTCTCTATTTCCGCATAAGCTCATGCATAAGCATGAGCTTATGCGAAAACTTGAGCATAAGCTCATGCTCATGCATGAGCATCAGCATGAGCTTATGCTTATGCTTATGCGGAAAGCATAGGCATCCGAAATAGAGAAGGAGCTTATGCGGAAATAGAGAATGAGCTTATGCTTCTCTCATTCTCTATTTCCGCATAAGCTCACGCATAAGCATGATCTTATGCGGAAACATGAGCATAAGCTCATGCTCACTCATGAGCATAAGCATAAGCTCATGCGGAAAAAGAGAAGGAGCTTATGCGGAAATAGAGAAGGAGTTTCCGCATAAGCTTCTCTCATTCTATATTTCCGCATAAGCTCATGCATAAGCTCATGCTCATGTATGAGCATAAGCATGAGCTTATGCGGATGCTTATGTATGAGCATAAGCATAAGATCATGCTTATGCTCATGGGAAAAAAGAGAAGGAGCTTATGCGGAAAAAGAGAAGGAGCTTATGCGGAAATAGAGAATGAGAGAAGCATAAGCTTCTCTCATTCTCTATTTCCGCATAAGCTCATGCATAAGCATAGCTTATGCGGAAACTTAAGCATAAGCTCGTGCTCATGCATGAGCATAAGCATGAGCTTATGCTCATGCGGAAAAAGAGAAGGAGCTTATGCATAAAAAGAGAAGGAGCTTATGTGCAAATAGAGAATGAGAGAAGCATAAGCTTCTCTCATTCTCTATTTCCGCAAAAGCTCATGCATAAGCATAAGCTTATGCGTAAACTTAAGCATAAGCTCATGCTCATGCAGAAAAAGAGAAGGAGCTTATGCATAAAAAGAGACGGAGCTTATGCGGAAATAGAGAATGAGAGAAGCATAAGCTTCTCTCATTCTCTATTTCCGCATAAGCTCACGCATAAGCATAAGCTTATGCGTAAACTTAAGCATAAGCTCATGCTCATGCGGAAAAAAAGAAGGAGCTTATGCATAAAAAGAGAAGGAGGAGCTTATGCGGAAAAAGAGAAATGCTTATGCTTATGCTTAAGCATAAGCATAAGCATAAGCTCATGCTTATGCTCATGCGGAAAAAAAGAAGGAGCTTATGCATAAAAAGAGAAGGAGGAGCTTATGCGGAAAAAGAGAAGGAGCTTATGCGGAAATGGAAAAGAGAAGGAGCTTATGCGGAAAAAGAGAAGGAGGAGCTTATGCATAAAAAGAGAATGAGAGAAGCATAAGCTTCTCTCATTCTCTATTTCTACATAAGCTCACGCATAAGCATAAGCTTATGCGTAAACTTAAGCATAAGCTCATGCTCATGCGAAAAAAGAGAAGGAGCTTATGCATAAAAAGAGAAGGAGCTTATGCGGAAATAGAGAATTAGAGAAACATAAGCTTTTCTCATTCTCTATTTCCACATAAGCTCACGCAAAAGCATAAGCTTATGCATAAACTTAAGCATAAGCTCATGCTCATGCATGAGCATAAGCTCATGCTTATGCTCATGCGGAAAAAGAGAAGGAGCTTATGCATAAAAAGAGAAGGAGGAGCTTATGTGGAAAAAGAGAAGGAGCTTATGCAGAAATAGAGAATGAGAGAAGCATAAGCTTCTCTCATTCTCTATTTCCACATAAGCTCACGCATAAGCATAAGCTTATGCGTAAACTTAAGCATAAGCTAATCCTCAATGCGGAAAAAGAGAAGGAGCTTATGCATAAAAAGAGAAGGAGCTTATGCGGAAATAGAGAATGAGAGAAGCATAAGCTTCTCTCATTCTCTATTTCCGCATAAGGATAAGCTTATGCCTAAACTTAAGGATAAGCTCATACTCATGCATGAGTATAAGCATGAGCTTATGCTCATGCTTATGCTTATAAGCATAAGCATAAGCTCATGCTTATGCTCATGCGGAAAAAGAGAAGGAGCTTATGCATAAAAAGAGGAGGAGGAGCTTATGCGGAAAAAGAGAAGGAGCTTATGCGGAAATAGACAATGAGAGAAACATAAGCTTCTCTCATTCTCTATTTCCGCATAAGCTCACGCATAAGCATAAGCTTATGCGTAAACTTAAGCATAAGCTCATGCATGAGCATAAGCATGAGCTTATGCTTATGCTTATGCTTAAGCATAAGCTCATGCTTATGCTCATGCGGAAAAAGAGAAGGACCTTATGCATAAAAAGAGAAGGAGCTTATGCAGAAATAGAGAATGAGAGAAGCATATGCTTCTCTCATTCTCTATTTCAACATAAGCTCACGCATAAGCATAAGCTTATGCGTAAACTTAAGCATAAGCTCATGCTCATGCGGAAAAAGAGAAGGAGCTAATGCATAAAAAGAGAAGGAGCTTATGCGGAAATAGAGAATGAGAGAAGCATAAGCTTCTCTCATTCTCTATTTCCGCATAAGCTCACGGATAAGCATAAGCTTATGCGTAAACTTAAGCATAA
Organism: Dipteris shenzhenensis; assembly: GCF_047967505.1. NCBI lineage: Eukaryota > Viridiplantae > Streptophyta > Polypodiopsida > Gleicheniales > Dipteridaceae > Dipteris > Dipteris shenzhenensis. Next base: position 34,066,197 of record NC_141613.1, read on the forward strand.
GCTCATGCTTATGCATGAGCATAAGCATGAGCTTATGCTTATGCTTATGCTTAAGCATAAGCATAAGCTCATGGTTATGCTTATGCTTAAGCATGAGCTTATGCATAAAATGAGAAGGAGGAGCTTATGCAGAAAAAGAGAAGGAGCTTATGCGGAAATAGAGAATGGGAGAAGCATAAGCTTCTCTCATTCTCTATTTCTGCATAAGCTCACGCATAAGCATAAGCTTATGCGTAAACTTAAGCATAAGCTCATGCTCATGCGGAAAAAGAGAAGGAGCTTATGCATAAAAAGAGAAGGAGCTTATGCGGAAATAGAGAATGAGAGTAGCATAAGCTTCTCTCATTCTCTATTTCCGCATAAGCTCACGCATAAGCATAAGCTTATGCGTAAACTTAAGCATAAGCTCATGCTCATGCATGAGCATAAGCATGAGCTTATGCTCATGCTTATGCTTAAGCATAAGCATGAGCATAAGCTCATGCTTAAGCATAAGCATAAGCATAAGCTCATGCTTATGCTCATGCGGAAAAAGAGAAGGAGCTTATGCATAAAAAGAGAAGGAGGAGCTTATGCGGAAAAAGAGAAAGAGCTTATGCGGAAATAGAGAATGAGAGAAGCATAAGCTTCTCTCATTTCTATTTCCGCATAAGCTCACGCATAAGCATAAGCTTATGCGTAAACTTAAGCATAAGCTCATGGATGAGCATAAGCATGAGCTTATGCTTATGCTTATGCTTAAGCATAAGCATAAGCTCATGCTTATGCTCATGCAAAAAAAGAGAAGGAGCTTATGCATAAAAAGAGAAAGAGGAGCTTATGCGGAAAAAGAGAAGGAGCTTATGCGGAAATAGAGAATGAGAGAAGCATAAGCTTCTCTCATTCTCTATTTCCGCATAAGCTCATGCATAAGCATAAGCTTATGCGGAAACTTAAGCATAAGCTCATGCTCATGCATGAGCATAAGCATGAGCTTATGCTTATGCTTATTCTTAAGCATAAGCATAAGCATAAGCTCATGCTTATGCTCATGCGAAAAAAGAGAAGGAGCTTATGCATAAAAATAGAAAGAGGAGCTTATGCGGGAAAAGAGAAGGAGCTTATGCGGGAAAATAGAAGGAGCTTATGCGGAAATAGAGAATGAGAGAAGCATAAGCTTCTCTCATTCTCTATTTCTGCATAAGCTCAGGCATAAGCATAAGCTTATGCGGAAACTTAAGCATAAGCTCATCCTCATGCGGAAAAAGAGAAGGAACTTATGCATAAAAAGAGAAAGAGGAGCTTATGCGGAAAAAGAGAAGGAGCTTATGTGGAAATAGAGAATGAGAGAAGCAGAAGGTTCTCTCGTTCTCTATTTCCGCATAAGCATAAGCTTATGCGTAAACTTAAGCATAAGCTCATGCATGAGCATAAGCATGAGCTTATGCTCATGCGGAAAAAGAGAAGGAGCTTATGCATAAAAAGACAAAGAGGAGCTTATGCGGAAAAAGAGAAGGAGCTTATGCGGAAATAGAGAATGAGAAGCTTCTCTCATTCTCTATTTCCGCATAAGCTCATGCATAAGCATAAGCTTATGCGGAAACTTAAGCATAAGCTCATGCTCATGCATGAGCATAAGCATGAGCTTATGCTCATGCGGAAAAAGAGAAGGAGCTTATGCATAAAAAGAGAAAGAGGAGCTTATGCGGGAAAAGAGAAGGAGCTTATGCATAAAAAGAGAAGGAGCTTATGCGGAAATAGAGAATGAGAGAAGCATAAGCTTCTCTCATTCTCTATTTCCGCATAAGCTCACGCATAAGCATAAGCTTATGCGGAAACTTAAGCATAAGCTCATGCTCATGCAGAAAAAGAGAAGGAGCTTATGCATAAAAAGAGAAAGAGGAGCTTATGCGGAAAAAGAGAAGGAGCTTATGCAGAAATAGAGAATGAGAGAAGCATAAGCTTCTCTAATTCTCTATTTCCGCATAAGCTCACGCATAAGCATAAGCTTATGCGTAAACTTAAGCATAAGCAAGCTCATGCTTATGCTCATGCGGAAAAAGAGAAGGAGCTTATGCATAAAAAGAGAAAGAGGAGCTTATGCGGAAAAAGAGAAGGAGCTTATGCATAAAAAGAGGAGCTTATGCAGAAATAGAGAATGAGAGAAGCATAAGCTTCTCTCATTCTCTATTTCCGCATAAGCTCACGCATAAGCATAAGCTTATGCGGAAACTTAAGCATAAGCTCATGCTCATGCATGAGCATAAGCATGAGCTTATGCTCATGCGGAAAAAGAGAAGGAGCTTATTCATAAAAAGAGAAAGAGGAGCTTATGCGGAAAAAGAGAAGGAGCTTATGTGGAAATAGAGAATGAGAGAAGCATAAGCTTCTCTCATTCTCTATTTCCGTGTAAGCTCATGCATAAGCATAAGCTTATGCTGAAACTTAAGCATAAGCTCATGCTCATGCATGAGCATAAGCATGAGCTTATGCTTATGCTTATGCTTAAGCATAAGCATAAGCATAAGCTCATGCTTATGCTCATGCGGAAAAAGAGAATGAGCTTATGTATAACAAGAGAAAGAGGAGCTTATGCGAAAAAAGAGAAGGAGCTTATGCATAAAAAGAGAAGGAGCTTATGCGAAAATAGAGAATGAGAGAAGCATAAGCTTCTCTCATTCTCTATTTCGGCATAAGCTCACGCATAAGCATAAGCTTATGCAGAAACTGAAGCATAAGCTCATGCTCTTGCATGAGCATAAGCATGAGCTTATGCTTATGCTTATGCTTAAGCATAAGCATAAGCATGAGCTGCTCATGCGGAAAAAGAGAAGGAGCTTATGCATAAAAAGAGAAATAGGAGCTTATGCGGAAAAAGAGAAGGAGCTTATGCGGAAATAGAGAATGAGAGAAGCATAAGCTTCTCTCATTCTCTATTTCCGCATAAGCTCATGCATAAGCATAAGCTTATGTGAAAACTTAAGCATAAGCTCATGCGCATGCATGAGCATAAGCATGAGCTCATGCTTATGCTTATGCATAAGCATAATCATAAGCATAAGCTCATGCTTATGCTCATGCGGAAAAAGAGAAGGAGCTTATGCATAAAAAGAGAAGGAGGAGCTTATGCGGAAAAAGAGAAGGAGCTTATGCGGAAATAGAGAATGAGAGAAGCATAAGCTTCTCTCATTCTCTATTTCCGCATAAGCTCATGCATAAGCATAAGCTTATGTGGAAACTTAAGCATAAGCTCATGCTCGTGCATGAGCATAAGCATGAGCTTATGCTTAAGCATAAGCATAAGCATAAGCTCATGCTTATGCTCATGCGGAAAAAGAGAAGGAGCTTATGCGGAAATAGAGAATGAGAGAAGCATAAGCTTCTCTCATTCTCTATTTCCGCATAAGCTCATGCATAAGCATAAGCTTATGCGGAAACTTGAGCATAAGCTCATGCTCATGCTCATGCTCATGCGGAAAAAGAGCTTATGCGAATGAGAGAAGGGGGAAATAGAGAAGGGGGAATGAGAGAAGCATAAGCATAAGAGAATAAGAGGGAAAGGAAATAGAGAATAAGAGGGAAAGGAAAGAGAGAAGGGAAAAGAGATGAGGGGGAAAGAGAGAAGGGGGAAAGAGAGAATAAGAGAAGAGGGAAAAAAGAGAAGGGGGAAAAAGGAGAAAAAGAGAAGGGGGAAGAAGGAAAGAGAGAGAGGGAAAGAGAGGGTTCCTACGCCCATCACTGCAGCTAGCGCTTAAGGCGCTAGCTGCAGGCCAATGCAAATAACAAAAATAATAAATGGAAAGAAGAGGAAGCACTTACCTGTAAAAGTATGTCCCGCTCGGTGTAGTGGACTGGCCCTACAAAAGAGAGAGTATGTCCCGCTCGGTGTAGTGGACTGGCCCTACAAAAGAGAGAAAACAACCCATTTTTTCAAATAAGATGTTAGTGGAAAGAGGAGATTACAAAAGCAACTTCTTGAAGGGAGGAGATTGAGGAGACAAGGAAAGGAGGAGATTGAGGAGACAAGGAGAAAGAGAAGGAAGAGAAATACAAAAAAAGGAGGTGAGTTTTCTTTCTTTCTTTCTTGAAATCTCGTTTTTTGTTTCAATCCTTTCAAATCAAGCATGAAAACTAGTTTACAGGTTTAGCAATACAAGAAGAAACACTCACAAAACTAAAGCTAACAAACAAACAACCTACATTGTTGAAACAAACTCACCTCTTAAAGAACTTTCTTTCAGGAAACCAAAGAGGGAAAAGGATAGAGAGGGAGTACAAGAGGTAGGAGAAGGGTGAGGAGTGGAAAATAGAGTGGGAGGTTGCTTGGAATAGATGGGAGGTCGTCAAAAATAGCTGGGAGGAGATTTTGGATTGCTCACTTGAGAGATTAGGGAATGGATTGAGCAAAACGCCGTGCATTTCGGCGTTTCGGGTTTTAACCCATAGCGTCGCTATATAGCGACACTTATTCGTCGCTGTATAGCGACGTTTACTGTTCATTTTTTTTATATGGCCTCAAGTGAAGCTCAAACATGCTATGCTTATAATTGTCAATATCTCCTCTTACTATATAGGATTTTTTGTTTTAATCCTTACTATATAGCGACGTCATTCTTTTTATATGGCCTCAAGAGAAGATCAAACATGCTATGCTTATAATTGTCAATATCTCCTCTTCATGCGTATGTTGTGATTTTATAAGTGTAGATGGAAGGGACGAGTGGAAGCTCATCCGACGATGCGCCAACGCCCGGGAGCACGAAGTGGCTTACGGAGAGGTTATACTATCATTGCACTCATTGCAAGCAAGAAGTACGACATCAATGTCGTATTATCATATGCCACTTGCGGATGTATGGGGAGGAGCCGGAACCAGTACCCCCCGTTGGTGTTGCACATGTTGATGGATTATCGGTAAGTCAAAGCTATTTAAGTTCGCAATCTTATTGTATACCAGGAAATACAAGATCTTATATTTACACGAATGAGCTTATGACAGGATGAGGAGGGTGACGAGGGTACACATATACCTTCTCACTTTCAACAAGACTATAGTCTCCCGGATGATGACGAGGGTATGGTCGACATGATGGATTCAATTTTTAGGGGCACTACATCCCACATACACGTGATGTCAGAGTCTGAGGTCAAAATGTGAGAGTTGCAATCAACACAATTGTATGAGGGTGCTAGGATGTCTAAACTACGTGCTTGTCTCTCAATCTTGAATCTACAAGTATAGTATGGGTGGTCGTATACAAGTGTCTCAACCTTAATGAGGTTAGCCCTTGCATTAATTTGACTCATTATTTGGATATTGTTTGTTTTGAGAATCATAATTTGGATAGTGTCTTTGTCATAGGTTGCTCCAGAAGATGTTTCCTGCACCAAATACCATGCCCGCATCAAGAGATGAAGCAAAAAAGATGCTAACAATGGTGGGTATGGATTATGATACCATCCATGCTTGCCGTAATGATTGTATTCTCTTTCGTCGTGAGCATGGAGATTTGGCTAGTTGTCCAAAGTGTGGGGAACAACGATATAGAGATGACTTGCAAGGTGAGCGGATACCGGTAAAGGTCTTAAGACACTTTCCCATCATTGCAAGAATACAACACATGTTTCGATGCAAATCCATAGCGGAGTTGATGACATGGCATGCATCTCATCGGTCCACTGATCACACATTGAGGATTCCCGCAGATTGTGTAGCTTGGAAGCACATAGATAATCAGTGGCCAGACTTTGCAAGAGAGCCACGCAACTTACATCTTGGGCTAGCCATGGATGGCGTGAATCCTTTCCGGTTACGCTCGACATCTTGGTTGACATGGCCCATAGTCATGGTGAATTACAATATCCCACCATGGCTAACAATAAAAAAGGGACACCTCATGCTTGCACTACTTGTGCCAGGAAAGTACAAGGTAAAAAACATGGACGTGTACATGGCACCTTTGATAGAGGAGTTACAGATATTATGGAGAGGAGTGCAGGTCTTTGATATTTCCAGAGCTCCTAGGCATACCAATGATATTTTGGTCAGGGGTATCTTGATGTGGACCATGCATGACTACCCAGGATATGGAGAGTGCGCAGGTACGTGGTTATGTCTTTACATGTACAATGAGGGATTATGCTTTTTTTACTCTCTTTTGCACGCATGTCTTGTATTAACATATTCATGCACGCGTGCAGGACTTGTTACAAGTGGGTACCATGCTTTCCTATTTGTGGACCCGCTCTGAAATCGCTTGCACGCTACTCCAAACATATGCGGAAAAATGTTTATGAAGGTCATGCTCGATACCTTCCGCTCGACCATCTCACACGTGGACGTCAGCTTGATCCACCACCATCATATTTGAAAGCAAGTGATTGGATTCAAGCTTGGAGGGCGAATGGAGATGAACCTCCTCCTGATATGAAGAGGCTATCGATCTTTCACGAGCTTCCTTATTGGGGTCAGTTACAAATCAATCATCTCTTGGATCCCATGCATATCTTCAAGAATGTGGGGGCTACCATTTGGGCACACTTGGTTGGTTCCAAGGACTCGAGAGGAGTGCGAGAAGACTTGCGTGCTATGAATAGGATGTCTCGTTTGTGGCGCCAAGTGCATGCTTCAGGAAAAGTTGTCCTCCCGAAAGCAACGTGGATCCTCTCTACGAGGGAGGAGGCAGCGATCAAGGCAGACATTGCCTCTTTTCAAACACCGACAGGGTACATGCATTGCTTGAAAGGAGCATTTTCAAAGGACAATAACCTTGGTGGCCTCAAGTCCCATGATTGGCACAAGGTCTTACAGGTATTCTAAGTAGAATTAGTGTACCGATAATAGTGATGCGTTAGCGTAATTATTATTATGTTATATTGTTGACATGATTTCATTGTTGCTTTGATAGTTCATCCTTCTAATTACAATAAAAGGGTGCTTACAAGAAGATGTTAGAAATGCTATATTCAAGATTTGTGGTATTGTGAGGTATGCTTACTATCAAATCGCATTATGTATTTTCTTAATGGACATGTGAAATAGGTGGATATCTCAAATATCTTACATATGCATGGACATGTGAAATAGGTGGATATCTCAAAAAGAGATCTCTATATCGAGCATCGAGAAGGCTAGGGTGGAATCCATCGAGGCCGTATGCTTGCTTGAGAAGCACTTTCCCTCAAGCATTATGATAACTCAAGTCCACTTGCTTGTGCACATAGTTGATGAGGTGGCTATAGCAGGTACCGTTCATAATCGATGGATGTTTTTTCTCGAGCGGTTTACGAAAACTTAAAGGGGTTTGTAAGACAAAGAGCAAGACCGGAAGCAAGCATGGCATAGGGATGGCTTGTGCAAGAGTCATTAGTATATATCACAAAGCTTCTTGCATCCACGGATCCTGATATGCCGCAAGCTTGGCACAACAAGGATGATGATCACATCATTGGCGAGGTCCCCCAAGGAAAAGGGATTGAAAGAAAGATGAGCAAAGAGCAAATGGAGAAATTCAATAAGTTTTGTATCCTCAATAGCCCTGAGATGCAGAAGTGGATTGAGAGATATGAAGTGGCCAAAGTAGAAAGAATAAATGCAAGGACGAGATTCAGAGTAATGTACAGGCGCTCACAACCATATCCACGAGATCTGGCTCTTCTCCCTACTCACATGTCACTTGATTGGCTACAACTGGCTGTACGTAAAGCCGAACGTGATGGAGAGACAATAATCGAGCGTGAGCGGGAGTTATCATCTGGATGTATGGTGCATGTAAGTTTCTTATCTCTTGACGTAATTAAGTAATTATTTGTGGGAATATATGCTATAAAATAGGTGCATCTTTATTGTTTTAATGATGCTCTTTTACAGTACAAAAAGTATAGTGCATTATGGTCATATGGACGACATTTTCATGTGGAACGCATCGATTCAAAGAGAGTCATGTATGATTGTGGAGTCATGGCTAACTTCACACAAGATAGCCGAGCAAGTGCTTCGGATACCAATCTTCTCTGCTCACAGTTGGATTATTGTGGAACCATACACGACATCTATGAAATTGATTTCAGACGATTTACTATTTTCATTCTTGATGTAAAATGGTTTAGAACTACTTACAATGGTCCCCATGCGACAGTGAGAAAAGATAGTAGCGGTCTCTTTGCAATAGACTCCACCAAACATTGGACCGATGAAAGTGATACTTTTGTTCTTCCTGAGCACTGTGAGCAGGTGCATACTAATGATTTAATTCGTCGAAGCTTTCATTTTTAAAGTCTATTGATATATATATAATTGACGACATTTGGCACCCATCTTCAATATAGGTGGTTTTTCATCCGGATCGTTCTGATCCAAGATGGTGGTACGTGATCCAAGTTGCACCACGAAGTAAGCAAATTTTTGAAGATCGAGATGTGGATATGGAGATGCCACTACCAATGCCGGATCCAATTGATGAATCTAGCCAAGAAGATGTAGATCACCATATGAGGCAAGAGGAAGATGCGCATAATGACATCGCACGGGAGGAGGATGGAGATCACGATATTGACGAGGAAGACAACAATCATCAAGATCAATCACCACACTTAAGCTTTATTGAAGAAGATGATCAAATACTTTTAGGTGAACGTACGATACTAGAGTACGATGATGATATAGGAGATCAGCTCGGTATAGAGTTGGAGATAGACTTGCTTGGTGCCTTAGACTTGGCTCAAGATGAAACAGTTGATGTAAATGCTCTTATTTGATTTTTCTCATCTCAAACTTGGACATGAATATATGAGCTTCAAAGGCTTGATGTACATGCTCTCATTTTTTAATTCTCTATGAGCTCAAACATGTATGAAAGTTTTGTCATTGGAAAAAACTAAAAACGTCGCTATAATATTTTGTCTCAGTGTCGCTATATAGCGACTTTTAAAAGTCGCTATATAGCGACGATTTACAAAACCCAATTTTTATACCGACGATTAACGCTAAGCGGGCGCTAAACATCGGTATGTAAACGTCGCAATAGGATGTGTGTGTAGTAGTGTTATGAGGTCTCTTCTTCTTGGCTAGATCTCATGCCTCGGTGCACGCTTCATGCCCATTGTCACCACTTTGGAGTCCTTTTTAGGCATTTATTTAGAAGCTTTTTTTTTAAATTGTCCCATAGTTACCCTCTAATACACACACATTTTCTACGCACTTTACACACATTTTTGACACGCACACACATTTTCTACACTCTTACACACATTTAAACACACTTTTTTTGTGAGAAGAAATATTTTATTGCTGTGAAATAATTACATTCATAGTTACTTCCAAAGTGGGAATGCCACTTTGCATGTAAGTCAATTCCACCTAGTTGAAGGTGTGTGCAAAGTATTGTGCCCATCGGATATGCTTTGCATTGTCAATCAACCATAAAACACCGTTTTTGCCTTAGTATCATGCATAACCATAAAAAAACACGGTCCTAGGTGTGTTATTCAAACAAGTACTTATCGGATGGGGGCTCCACATTGCATGCAAGTTCGTTTCAACTAGCTTGAGGTCCATGCAGAGAATCGTCACCATCGAAAACACTTTGCATGGTCGATCACGCATTATACAATGTTTTTCTAGTAGTGATATGCACATCCACAAGAAAACACGCCCTTTGGTATGTTATCTGACCAAGTACTTATCGGATGGGTGTGCCTCTTTGAGAACATTTCAATACCACCTAGGTTAAGGTGCAGGAAAAGTATTGTGCCCATCGGATATGCTTTGCATGGTCGATCGAGCATTAAATACCATTTTTGCCTTAGTGTCATGCACATCCATAAAAAAACACGCTGCTAGGTGCGTTATCCGATCAAGTACTTATGCGATGGGAATGCTACTTTGCATGTAAGTCAATTCCACCTAGTTGAAGTTGTATGAAAAGTATTGTGCCCATCGGATATGCTTTGCATTGTCGATCAAGCATAAAACACCGTTTTTGCCTTAGTGTCATGCACATCCATAATAAAACACACTGCTAGGTATGTTATTCGATCAGGTACTTCTCAGATGGGTGCTCGACTTTGCACGCAAGTCCATTTCAAATAGGTTGAGATGCGTGCAAAGTATTATGACCATCAGATACGCATTGCATGGTCGATCATGCATTATCCACTGTTTTTGCCATAGTGATATGCACATCCGCAAAAAAACATGCCCTTAGGTATGTTATCTAACCAAGTACTTATCAGATGGGTGTGCCTCTTTGAGAACATTTCAATACTACCTAGTTTGAGGCGTAGGAAAAGTGTTGTGCCCATCAGATATCCTTTGCATGGTCGATCGAGCATTAAATACTATTTTTGCTCTAGTGTCATGCACATCCGTAAAACAACATGCTGCTAGGTATGTTATCCAATCAAGTACTTATGGGATGGGCACGCCACTTTTCATGTAAGTCAATTCCACCTAGCTGAAGGTTTGTGCAAAGTATTGTGCCCATTGGATATGCTTTGCATTGTCGATAAGGCATAAAACACCGTTTTTGCCTTAGTGTCATGCACATTAACCATAAAAAAACACGGTCCTAGGTGTGTTATTCAAACAAGTACTTATCGGGGATGGGGGCTCCACTTTGCACGCAAGTGCATTTCAACTAGTTTGAGGTGCGTGGAAAGTGTTGTCACCATCGGATATGCTTTGCACGGTCGATCATGCATTATATAACGTTTTTCCGGTAGCGATATGCACATCCGCAAAAAAAGCCCTTAGGTATGTTATCTGACTATGTACTTATTGGATGGGTGTGCCTCTTTGAGAACATTTCAATACCACCTCGGTTAAGCCGTAGGAAAAGTAATGTGCCCATCGGATATGCTTTGCATGGTCGATCGAGCATTAAATACCATTTTTGCCTTAGTGTCATGCACATCTGTAAAAAAACACGCTGCTAGGTGTGTTATCTGATCAAGTACTTATGCGATGGGAATGCCACTTTTCATGTAAGTCAATCACACCTAGTTGAAGGTGTGTTCAAATTATTGTGGCCATCGGATATGCTTTGCATTGTTGATCAAGCATAAAACTCCGTTTTGGCCTTAGTGTCATGCACAACCATAAAAAAACACGGTCCTAGGTGTGTTATTCAAACAAGTACCTATCGGATGGGGGATCCACTTTGTACGCAAGTCCGTTTCAACTAGGTTGAGGTGCATGCAAAGTATTGTAACCATCGGATATGCTTTGCATGGTCGATCACGCATTATACAACGTTATTCCGGTAGTGATATGCACATCCACAAAAAAATATGCCCTTAGGTATGTTATCTGACCAAGTACTTATCAAATGGGTGTGGCTCTTTGAGAACATTTCAATACCACCTAGTTTGAGGCATAGGAAAAGTATTGTGCCCATCGGATATCCTTTGCATGGTCGATCGAGCATTAAATACTATTTTTGCTCGTGTTATGCACATCCGTAAAAAAGCACACTGCTAGGTATGTTATCCGATCAAGTACTTATGGGATGGGTGCTCCACTTTGCATGTAAGTTAATTACACCTAGTTTAAGGTGTGTGAAAAGTATTATGTGCATCGGATATGCTTTGCATTGTCGATCAAGCATAAAACACCGTTGTTGCCTTAGTGTCATGCAAAGTCTAAGTCACCAAACAAGTCTATCTCCAACTCTATACCGAGTTGATCTCCTATATCATCATCGTACTCTAGCATCGTATGTTCACCTAAAAGTATTTGATCATCTTCTTCAATAAAGTGTGGTGATTCTTGATGATCGTTGTCTTCTTCCTCAATATCGTGATCTCCATCTTCCTCTCGTGCGATGTCATTATGCACATCTTCCTCTTGGCTCATATGGTGATCTACATCTTCTTCGCTAGATTCATCAATTGGATCCGACATTGGTAGTGGCATCTCCATATCCACATCTCAATCTTCAAAAATTTGCTTACTTCGTGGTGCAACTTGGATCACGTGCCACCATCTTGGATCAGAACGATCCGGATGAAAAACCACCTATATTGAAGATGGGTGCCAAATGTCGTCAATTATATATATGAAATTATGCTCAAGTACATGTATCAATGGACTTTAAAAACGAAAGCTTCGATTAATTAAATCATTAGTATCCACTTGCTCACAGTGCTCGAGAAGAACAAAAGTATCACTTTCATCGGTCCAATGTTTGGTGGAGTCTATTGCAAAGAGACCACTACTATCTTTTCTCACTGTTGCATGGGGACCGTTGTAAATAGTTCTGAACCATTTTACATCAAGAATGAAAATACTAAATCGTCTGAAATCAACTTCATAGATGTCGCATATGGTTCCACAATAATCCATCTGTGAGGAGAGAAGATTGGTATTCGAAGCACTTGCTCGGCTATCTTGTGTGAAGTTAACCATGACTCCACAATCATACGTGACTCTCTTTGAATCGATGCGTTCCACGTGAAAATGTCGTCCATATGACCATAATCCACTGTACTTTTTGTACTGTAAAAGAGCATCATTAAAACAATGAAGATGCATCTATTTTATAGCATATATTGCCACAAATAATTACTTAATTACGTCAAGAGGTAAGAAACTTACATGCACCATACATCCAGATGATAACTCTCGCTCGTGCTCATTTATTATCTCTCCATCACGTTCGGCTTTACGTAGAGCCAGTTGTAGCCAATCAAGTGACATGTGAGTAGGGAGAAGAGCCAGATCCCGTGGATATGGTTGTGATCGCCTGTACATTACTTTGAATCTCGTCCTTGCATTTATTATTTTTGCTTTGGCCACTTCATATCTCTCAATCCACTTCTGCATCTCAGGGCTATTGAGGATACAAAACTTATTGAATTTCTCCATTTGCTCTTCGCTCATCTTTCTTTCAATCCCTTTTCCTTGGGGAACCTCGCCAATGATGTGATCATCATCCTTGTTATGCCAAGCTTGCGGCATATCGGGATCCGTGGATGCAAGAAACTCTGTGATATATACTAATGACTCTTGCACAAGCCATCCCTCTACCATGCTTGCTTCTGGTCTTGCTCTTTGTCTTACAAATCCCTTTAAAGTTTTCATAAACCGCTCGAGGAAAAACATCCATCGACTATGAACGGTACCTGCTATAGCCACCTCATCAACTATGTGCACAAGCAAGTGGACTTGAGTTGTCATAATGCTGGAGGGAAAGTGCTTCTCAAGCAAGCATACGGCTTCGATGGATTCCACCCTAGCCTTCTGGTTCTACGACATTTTCCCATAATTCCTTGCATCAACATATGTTCAAGTGCAAATCCATTGCAGAGCTCATGTCATGGCATTCCTCGCATCGATCAACCGATGGCAAGTGGAGAACTCCTGCAGACTCTCCTGCGTGGAAGCATATTGAAGACACATGGCCAAGCTTCAAGGAAGAACCTAGGAGCTGGAGACTTGGATTGGGTATGGATGGTGTGAACCCATTTGGTCCCAAAAGCACCTCTTACAGTGTATGGCCAGTGATATTGGTGAATTATAATCTTCCACCCTCTATGGCTATTAAGAAAGGACATGTTATGCTGTCCCTTCTAATTCGAGAGAAACATAAAGTCAAAAATCCTGATGTTTATTTGGAGCCTTTGATTGATGAGCTAGAAATACTTTGGAGAGGTATCGAGGTGCATGATGTGAGCAGGCCTCCCTCGTCACAAGACTTCAACTGCAAAGCAATCTTGATGTGGACGATGCATGACTTCCCAGGCTATGGCGAGTGTTGAAGTAAGCATTGCACTTCTAATTATGAATAAGCAAAGGATGTGGCACCCTAAACTTACCTTCAACTCTTAATTGCATCTATTGTTCAGGTCTCACTACATCAGGTTACCATGCATGTCCTGTTTGTGGTCCTTCGCTAGTTGCCTCACGAGCAGATGCATTGAATAAGGGCATCTATGAGAATCACCATTGATTTCTCCCACCTGATCATCCTAGATATGTTGCCCCTTGGAATGAAGTCCTCCCACAATCACTCACTGCGGGAGATTGGATGAGAATTTGGGATGGTTTCACAACTCCTCCACCACTTGGCATGAGCCGATAAGGGTTTGTAACCATTGTGTGCTATATTGGCTGGAAATAAAGATTGCCCGCTAACACCAGCTTTTGTTTAGATACTCCATCTTTTATCATTTACCATATTGGTCCCACCTCAAGATCAATCACCTACTTGATCCCATGCATATCTTCAAGAATGTGGCATCTACCATTTGGGAGCATGTGAATGGGACACGAGATTCCGTAGGCATAAGGGAGGATCTACATACCATAGGGAGGATGCGTGAAGCTTAGCCACAAGAGAGACCAAATGGGTGTGTTTTTTTTACCTCGTGCACCGTGGAGATTATCAAAGCTAGAGATGGCGGCGGTGACGCGCGCTGTTACTACAATTCGTACTCCCACTGGATGCATGAGGTGTTTGAAGGGAGCCTTTACAAAGAGCAAGAAAGAAGGTGTAGAGCAATTATATGGCTTGAAATCTCATGATTGGCACAAGATGCTCCAAGTATTTTATGTGCATAATATCTTTTTCCTTTCAAATTTGTGAGTGAATAATTATAAGCAACTAATCAACCACCTCCTCATGGGTTCAGTTCATACTACCCACTAGCATTTCTCGTAGTGCATCGAAGGACGTGAAAGATTGTATTTACAAGATGGGCGAGCTTGTGAGGTACTTTACATGATACAAAATATGATGCGTATCAATGCTCCATGCAAGGTGTTCATATTGCTAATATGGTGTACTTTTTCATCTTCTAGGTATGTGAGCTCAAAGGAAATAGATCCAACCACGCTTGAGAATGCTCAAGTTATGTCAGTGGAGGTGGTTTGTTTAGTGGAGGAGACATTTCCACGTTCTATTCTCACAAGCCAACTACATCTTATAGTGCATTTGGTGGATGAGATTGCTATATGCGGTACTATACATGCACGATCGTTGTTCTTCCTCGAGTGCTTCATGAAGACTTGAAGGGCTTCGTGAGACAAAATGCAAGACCTGAAGGTAGCATGGCCGAGGGTTGGTTGGTACAAGAGTCACTTGTATATATTTCCAAGTTTCTTATTGATGTGGATAGCTCTCTCCCACGACGATGGAGAGATGATGAAGACATAAGGATGACCTCTATTATGCCTCAAGGGAAAGGACGCAACAAAGTAATAGACACGGAGTTGCATAATAGTATCAACCTCTATTGCGTGCTTTATAGTGATGTGATGAAAATATGGGTGACAAGATACAAGGATGCAAAAGCAAGAGGATCTCGTGTGCCATACCCTCAGTATCTAAGAGCACTTCCAAAGGATATTCATGTGGATTGGCTCCTTGATGAAATGGAGAAAGCAGAGAAAGACGAGGGGATGCATATCACAATGGAAGAATGGGAGTATGCTAGGGGATGCATGAGCAAGGTCGGTATATAGAATGTTATGCATAAGTTAGGAGCTGTCAATAATTTGGATTGCTTATTTAATTAATTTTTTCTTGGTGTAGTGTACTATGTTCAATGCTATATGGTGTGAGGGCAAGCATTTTTGAACACAACGGATTGATGATAAGAGAAACACACAAGATTATGGCATCATTGCTAGCTTTGAGGGAGCCAATGGAGCCATGGATGATTATTATGGCATAATACAAGATATTATTAAGCTTGACTTTTGACACTTCTTTGTGTATGTTTTGGATGTAAAGTGGTTTAAGGACGTGGTGGAAAGAGGCCGTAATGCAACAATCAAACTCCATGCAAATGGCTTTGTAACTATTGACTCCACAAAGTTTTGGCAAAGTAGGAAGGACACACTAGTACTACCGCAACAATGTGAACATGTACTGTGCACACATATAAAAATACTCGCTTTTAAATATTTGATACCTTCAATGCAAGGAAAATAACATGATTGTATTTGTGTTTGAATTAGGTTGTCTATCAACCAATGGTGGATAATAATAGATGGTGGCATGTCATACCTATTATGCCACATTCCAAAGTGATGTATAGTACATTTACTAATATGGAGTGTATGGAGGATGATCATGGCCATGGAGGTGATGATGACCGTGATACGAGAGAGGAGGATGATCATGAGATAGAAGATATAGATATTGAGGCCATTACCCATGAGGACGAGCCTACCATTGGTGATGTTGATTTCGATGTGAGCACATGAGTAGCACAAGTAGTAGTGGATTGATTGTATTTATAGATCTAAACACTTGTTTGGATTTTGAAGTAGATAGTTTGGCAAGGGTTGATCTCATTGAGGATGAGATTGAACCGTAGCCCATCATTGATATTGGCAAAACTATTTTACATATTGTCTCATTCTCCTCACCTCACTTAATTCTTGTATATGTGGGCTTGCAAAAAAGAATTGTTGTTTTTGTTAAAATTATGTGCTTTGGTAATCATGGGCAATGTTTGGAAAGCAGTGATGTACACCAAAATCTCACTTTCTGTATTCTCTGTTTAGCATCTAAATACGCGTCTAATTCTCAGTGTAGACATGCAAATAGACGCGCTAATACACGTGCAAATAGATGCATTGATAAATGCAATGTTAGACGGGCCTGTATTTTCTCAGTGTAAGTGCGCTAATAGACGTGTTAATACACGTGCAAATAGACGAGCTATTAGATGCACTATTAGACGCGCCCATAATTTCTCTATTCAAGCAACGCCTATAGACGCGCCCGCTATTTTGCTTGTCTATCAAGCATGTCTATAGTTGCTTTGTGTTGTTATGATGAGCATATGCTCATACGCTCATGCATAAGCATATGCATATGCTTTCTCTCTTTTTCTCTTATGCATGTGCTTTTCCTTCGCTTATGCATATGCTTTTCCTTTTCTTTTCCCCTCTTCCTTCTCTTCTTTTCCCCTCTTCCTTCTCTTCTTTTTCCCTCTTCTTTTTCCCCTCTTTCCATCTCTTTTCCCCTCTTCCTTCTCTTATTTTCCCCTCTTCCTTCTCGTCTTTTTCCCTCTCTTATTTCCTCTCTTTTTCTCTTCTTTTCTCTTCTCTCTTCTTCTCTTTTTTCCTTTCTTTTCTTCTTTTCATCTCTCTTTTTTCCTCTCTTTTCATCTCTTTTTTCCTTCTCTTTTCCCCTCTCTCTTTCTCTTTTTTCCTCTCTTTTTCTCTTCTTTTCATAAGCATATGCATATGCATATGCTTTCTCTCTTTTTCTCTTATGCATATGATTTTCCTTCTCTTATGCATATGCTTTTCCTTCTGTTCTTTTCCCTTCTTCCTTCTCTTCTTTTCCCCTTTTTCAATCTCTTTCCCCTCTTCCTTCTCTTCTTTTCATCTCTTCCTTCTCTTTATTTCCTCTCTTTTTCTCTTCTTTTCTCTTCTCTATTTTTCTTTTTTTTCCTCTCTTTTCTTCTTTTCATCTCTCTTTTTTCCTTCTCTTTTCCCCTCTCTCTTTCTCTTCTTTTCTCTCTTTTTCTCTCTTTTCATAAGCATATGCATTTGCATATGCTTATGCTTATGCATGAGCATATGCTCTGGTGCTCATCGATAAGCATAAGCATATGCTTTCTCTCGAGTTTCCTTTAAATGCTTTCCCTCATATGCATTTGCATATGCTTATGCTTATTTCCTTCTCCTTAGTCGTATTCGGTTCTTTTTTCACATGCTCCTTAGTCATATTTGGTTCTTTTTTTTTCAAATAGATTCTAAATGGAACAATCATGCCCTCACCCATGGGTGTCCTCCCTAAACCCCAACCCGGTTCCCCACGTTGCAAGGATTATAGACATAGCTTCTCTACTAGCTCATGTAAAAGAGAAGATTGTGCAAGAGAGCGAGTGGGTGAAGTACAATGTGGGGGTGCATGCACCTAGGTGTGATCCAAGCCAAAAGGGTAGTGGAGCAGGGGTGACTGAGGAACACACGGCTGAACCTACGAGATCTTCGTAGGTTGTGGAGAGACTGCCACGACCGGTGGAGCCTCAACTATGATTGTGTAAAGGACATAATGGATTGTGTAGAGGCCTTCATGGATTGCGAGTACATAATCACTAAAGAGCATGACCGCAGATTAGAAGAAGAAGAGGATGAGGTCCCGAGTGACCCACCTAGTGGCTCGGAGGAGCAAAGTACCTCGGACAGTAACATAGAGCAGTAGACCTCCACCATTTTGGCATTTTTGGAGAATGACTCTTTTGGAGAAAATTTTGCTTAAGCATACTTTTGGAAACATATATTTTTTATATACATACTTTTGGAGACATACTTTTGGCGATATTTTTTATATATGAAAATCGTCTTGGATTCCACTTGTCTTTGATAAATATTTGTCATTTCAACACTGGCTTTTCATAATTGTCTTAAGTAAATAATTGTCCTTTCATATTTATCCTTTATGCATTGATGTCATTTCATAATTTTCACAAGTGATTAATTGCCTTTTCATAATTTCTTGAGTTTGAATTTCGTAATTGTCTTAAGTAATTAATTGTCTTTCTACTTCTTACCTGCTCTTGTTTTTTGTTTTTTTTTTTTTTTTTTGTGTCTACATTTGTCCAATCTCCCCAAATTAGACATGGGATCACGTTGCACATTCGATGAGTATGAAAACCCTCGTAGGAGGAGACATCATGATTACTCTCCAAAGGACTTAGATTCCACTCAGGCGATACCTTTGGGGCCTACCCTAGTGACTACCCCTGGCTCGACTCCTAGAGCACCTAGCACTATGACTCGAGAAACTCCTTTGCTAGCAGCCCATGGCTTTGTTGGGAGTCTCGACGAGTTTGTCGCATAGATGAGCGATGCAGAGGTAGTGCCCTATTATCCCAGAGGACCTCAACTCTTCCCTCTCCTACACCAATGGCTAGACCTACTACAATCGTCCCCTCTAGCCTCTTCGACTGAGGGGTCATCACTTGGGCATACCCATCATAAGGGAAGGAAGATTAGGAAGGGTTGCATATGTTGTGCTGACTCAAGAGATGTAGATGATTCAACACACTCACATCCTTACAGGTCTCCACTTGGTCATGAGACCTAGTATCAGTCAGGTCCCTTGCCCTCTCCCACTCCCTCTGCTACTCCTTGCTCCGTAAGAGCTCACAGTAACACCCCTCGCTCTAGCTATGCCACTCCCATGAGTCTTCCTTACCCACTCGAGGAACTGTCCTAAGAAATCACAGTGGCTAGAAAGATAATAGAAAATAAAAAGGACTTAGCAGTGATGGACACCATGAGGCGGTTGATGAGCCACCACTTTAGGAGTGGCATAGCTACTGACTGGCGGTACTAGGATGACCAAAAGAAGTAGGCAGTCATCCATGAATTGAAAAGACAATACCCTAACCCCCCAAATTGGGAGTTCAATAAGAATTACAGGCGAGAGCGCATGGGTTTGATCTTGAAGCATCGTAGGTCAACCTTGCGTACTTCCATCGCAAAGGGGAAGGCTAAACCCAGCTGGGCAGACAAAGCAGACTGGAAGTTTTTCAAGAAGGAGTATAGGGACCATCCCAAAAAGTTTGAGGGTTAGAGGAGGGCTGTAAGAAGATGGCTGGGCTCTGTAGGTACTTTGCACTTTGGAGCAAGCGGCCGGTTGGTATTCGAGGCAACTGTGGTAAGTTTACTTCTCATTTAATTTATTGTTCTATTTGTTTTATTACATATTGCATGCACTTTATCTAACTCTCGTAAATTGGGCCCATAGCAAGCTACGATGGGTCGCCTTCTCACAGACACAGAGGCGAGATGTGTGTTTCGCATAGGAACAAAGCCGTGGTTTATTGAGATGGAGGCCATGGGAGTGACAGTTGATCGGGCTGAGGTGACTGCTCACACGGTATAAGTCTACTCCTACTTGTAATCTCACTTTTTAAATTGTTTTATTCCTTAAGTTCCAATCTAATTTCCAATTAATATGGTTTCACTCTTAGAGTGCAAGCTCGAATGTCCCATCAGCAGAGGTGAGCGATGATGATGAGGGATTAGGCTTACATGGCTTCGACGAAGGCGAAGGACCAGGCATAGCTCACAAGGGCCAGGGATCAGGCCAGTGCGACAACGAGGAGGACGAGGACAAGAGGACTATGATTTGGATGAGCAGTAGTAGTAGTAGTAGTATTAGTAGTAGCTTGTATATACTTCACATGTATATGCTTTTATATGTCGGCTCGTTTGAGCGATTTTGTATCACCCTTTTCGAAAGGGTAATTTTGTAACAAACAATGTTGTATATCTTCGGCATGTATATGCTTCTGTCACTCAGCTCGTTTGAGCAATTTTGTATCACCCCTTTCACAAGGGAAATTTTGTAACAAATAACATTCTTTTGTAATTACTAAAAGGACACGTTAGTGGGGCAAAACAAGGTTTTCTGTGGCCTTGTTTAGCCGCACTAATGTTTTTTTTAGCTTCTGTTAATCGTCACTATATAGCGACGTTTACCAGTGGCATTATACATCGACACTTATATAGCGACCGTTCTCTTCTGACGCTAATAGTGATGTAAATGCCAAACTTTGTGCCCATAAAAAGAAAATTTTTTAGTGTAAAAACGGTCAGTATTTCAATTGAAAAATGGCCTGTGCCTTGTAGTGAATGTTGTGATGAGCTACTGCGAGATGGGCACTTGCCTCTAGAGAAGGGGATCTCGGCTTCACAAGAGTAGGCTAGTGGCTCTATGATCTAGAAGAGACACCTAGCTCCTATATGTGGGTCTCAAACCAAACTCAGCTAACTAAGGTGGCATACTAACTGAGCCATGAACTAGAGTACATAAGGATAGCTGTCATCCAGCTATTATTCATGGGCGGTGTACCAACCGCATCTGCAGCTAACAAGTCGATGACATAAATGCACAACGGTCACCCTGTCATATCACGAGTGGAGCTTGATATCTCAACACTCCCCCTCGAGCTCAATCCCAATTCTTGCATACCAAGTAGGTCTCTGAACTTGCGCAGCTTATCTGCATCCAATGCCTTCATGAATATGTCAGCTACCTGATCCTCTGTGCTGACATAAACTAGATCAATAAGACCTAGTAAAACCTTCTCCCTCACATAGTGATAATGCACCTCAATGTGCTTTGTTCTAGCATGATAGACTGGGTTATTTGCCAAGTGTATACTACTCATGTTGTCACAATAAATGACAATTGGTCCATCTGCAGACTGATGCATATCATAAAGTAGCTTATGCAACCAAGCTACCTCACATGCAGCCATTGATGCACCCCTGTACTCAGACTCTGTGCTCGACAAGGCAACTGTAGGCTATTTCTTGCTGCTCCAATTAATGACTGCAGCACTCCCAAAAGAGAACATATATCCACTGGTAGATCGTCTATCAGAAATACTACCAGCCCAATCAGCATCAGTGTATCCATGCAACTGTACCTGAACCCCAGCCTCATAAAATAGTCCATACTGCAATGTGGACTTCACATGCCTGATTATGTGTCTAGCCGCATCCAAATGCGGTTTCCTTGGAGCCTGCATAAACTGACTTACCAATCCAACAGCATAGCTCAAATCTGGCCTAGTAATAGTCATATAAATCAAACTTCCTACTATGCGCCTGTACATAGTAGGGTCTTCTAGAAGCTCACCTGCATTTGCGCTCAGCTTCACATTCTGCTCCAAAGGAATTGAAATAGGCTTACAGCCTATCATCCCATATTTGGACAGCATGTCCAATCCATACTACCTCTGCAAGAGTTGTATCCCACTTGGTGATCTAATCACCTCAGTGCCCAAGAAATAATGCAGCTCTCCCAAATCCTTCATCTCAAACTTCTGCTTCAATAGCATTTTCACATGAAGGATATCTTCATCACTATCACCTGTGATGGTCAAATCATCAACATAAATGACAAGCAACATAATACCTTTCTCTGTTTTTCTCACATAAAGTGAGAAATCTGCCTTGGAAATCTGAAAGCCAATAGTGACAAGATACTGTCCTATCTTGTCAGACCATGCTCTAGGTGCTTGCTTCAAGCCATACAAGGCTTTCTTCAACCTACAAACAAACTCAGGATGTGAACATCATGAACATAACCTGGTGGCTAATCCATAAAGACCTCTTCTTGCAAATCACCATGCGAGAAGGCATTCTTTACATCCATCTGATGTAAAGACCATCCCTTTGATGCAACCATAGCAATGACTGCTCTTACGGTTGCCATCCTTGCAACCAAGCTGAATGTTTCTTCATAATCAATGCCATATGTCTGTGCATACCCCTTGACAACTAATCTTGCCTTGTATCTGTTCACAGGACCATCTGCATTGTGCTTCACATTATAAACCCACTTACAGCCAATTGCATTCTTGTCTTTAGGCAAAGGCACCAATTCCCATGTAGCATTTGCTTCCAAGGCATCCATTTCTTCATCCATGGCTTTTTCCCATTTTTCTTTTCCCATGGCTTGCTCAAAAGAAATGGGTTCTGGTTCCTGTATCACTTTGACCATATAGGCATAGTGAATGGCTGTAAATCCATCATATTTCAGCCTATCCACAGGATATCTAGCTCTGGTAGACCTGCGCAAAATGGGCTCACTTCTAGGTGCTCTCAAAACATCCCTGGTCTTCCTTACTCCAGGTGTAACAACAGAAGGAATACCCAACTCATCATCAATGCTCTGTTCTGAGCCACTGGATTCACCATGCACATAAGAGTGACCTGCATTCACATCAAACATGGGTTGATCTACCTTCTCTTTTCCTTTTTGTGATACCTGCATACCACTATTTGCATTGCCTTGAGGAGATTCTCCTAATCTCAATCTGCCTGTCCATGGTGAAGTATGTGAACCACTGCTAGAGGACACTACAAGTCCACTAATATTTTGGGATTGCTACTGTGAATTCTGTGCAGCATTACCATTTTGTGCATCTACATCAATCATCACATTTACTAGTTTATACCAGCTACTCATCTCATTAAAAACATCTCTGCTCACTGTAAACTTACGAGTAGAAGGGTTATAGCATCTATACCCTTTCTGCTGCAGAGAATAACCAATAAAGATGCACTTCTCAGCTTTTGGATCCAACTTGGACCTCAACTCATATGGCACATGAACATAGGCAATGCAACAAAAAATTTTCAAATGAGAAATATCTGGTTTCCTACCAGTATACATCTCCTCTGGCGTCATGCCATGTATTGCTACAATGGGAGTCCTATTCATTATGTAAACTGCTGTAGCAACTGCTTCAGCCTAATAATAATCTAGTAGGTCTTTTTCATTTAGCATGGCCCGAGATACCTCTCCAATATGCATGTTTTTCCTTTCTGCAAGTCCATTTTGCTGTGGGGTATGACTGCATGAATATTGTTGCTTTATGCCATGCTCCTGCAGGGACCTTGCAAACTCATTTGAGAGGTACTCTCCCCCTCCATCTGACCTTAGGCATTTTATTTGTAGGCCTATTTCTTTTTCAACCATAGCTTTAAAAGCTTTGAAGTGCCCAAACAATTCACTTTTCTTTTTCATAAAATACACCCAAACTTTTCTGCTATAGTCATCAATAAAAGTGACAAAATAATGACAGCCTCCAATAGATGCAGCTTTAGTAGTCCACACATCAGAGTGGATTAGTTCCAATGGCTTCTTACTCTCTTGAACATGCCTAGGAAATGGTTTCCTTGCCTGTTTTCCAAATTGACAGGCTTCACATACCTTATGCATTTTTGCAACCTTGAATTTAGGCAATCCTGCAATAATATTTTGGGCCTACATTGATTTAAGTCACTATACATTAACATGACCAATGCGTTTATGCCAGATATCAATATCTGCAACTACATCGGTCCCATGTGCAAACATTGCTGCACTCAATTCAGGCATGTCCGCATCCAACATGAACATCCTGCCCTTCTTCTTTCCTTTTGCTATCAAGCGACCGTTATTTTTCATATCCTCAACAAAGCAACCATGAGGATTAAATCTGATCTGCAAGCCCTACTCAACCATCTAACCAACAGAAACCAGGTTCTTGGTGATGTGGGACATGAAATACATCAGACAAGTATTTCTTTTTCCCATCCTGCATAGACAAAGGAATTTTACGAATCTGCACAATAGGATGTGCAGTATCATCACCAGTCTCCACAAATCTTGGTCTTTCCATTTTCCTTGCATCCTGTATCCATTCTGCATGACCTGTCATGTGGTTTGATGCACTTGAGTCAACATACCACACATCATTGCTTTCTTTTGCACTTGTCATAGAATTGGTCATGTGCTGCACCATAAACAGATGCTCATTTCTGTCATCACCCTGTCTACTAGAAGATGCATAATTCCCTTGCTGCAATTTTCCATTCATGATGTCATTCTTCTTTTGTAGCAGTCTTTTGCCATATGACCCATTTTACCATAGTAGTAGCATTCAACATTGCTGTTTGCATTTTGGCCTCTCTGCCATCCACCACGACCTCTTTCGCTCCCCCTACCTCCATAGGACTGGTTTTCTTGAGTTTGCTGCATATTCTGATTTCTACCATGGCCTCCAGATCGGCCTCCTCTACCTCTGCCTCTACCTCTTCCAGCATTTGAGTAGAAGACAGTTTCTTTTGAAGTTCCTCCTAAAGAAGATGCACCACCATTTCTCTGCTCTTCAGAAATTAGAAGAGCAAACAACTCCTCAAAATCATGAAATTTTTCACAGACGGCAATGGATGTCCAGAACTATGCATAATCCTTTTCTAGACCATTCAAGGTCACAGAAACTAGATCATCATCTTCCACTGGAGACCCAATGGAAGCAAGTGCATCTACAATTTTCTTCACCTTCATGTGGTAGTCATTGATGCTCATATTTTCTCTCTGCACATTGTGCAACTTCTGCTTGAGCTGCATTTTCCTGGCTTGCATATTTTGCTGTACATTTTTGCCAAAGTATCCCATGCCTCCTTTGGCGTACTTGCATCCTAAATATGCACAATCATAGAATCCGAAATACTGATAGACAGCCAGTACATAACTTTTCTGGCTCTCTCATGCCATCCTTTAAATGCCTGCATTTCCTATTGATTGGGAATATTAGGAAGAACTGGTTCTTCTTCATTTCTCAGACGCCATTATAGAACACTGCAAAATATTCTCTCACTGCAAAAAACACAGCTTCTGCCTCACACGAGCAAATCTGCAAAACTGACGAAAGTGGTATTTGACCACACAATCACTTCCTAGTGACGATTTTGCATCAACAGGCAATAAGGATGATTCTGTAACTCCCAGTATCTCTATGCACAGGCATACGATGCGATTTCTGTTGCAACTTTTCACCGACTTGCAGAGCAGTGGTCGCACAGCAAAAATAGGACCTTTTTCTGAGTGCCTGCGAAGAACTTTCGCCTTAAAATAGGCCCCGAAATGGCCCCGAAATGGCCTCGAAGAACTTTCACCTTCAAAACGGGCCCCGAAATGCCCTCTCACCACACCGCAAAGGGCGTCTCAATCTGCACTCTTGCACTTTCGGGTGTACTACCTACAGAGATTTGCTCCCAAACTCGAAAAAGGAAAGCAACACTGGTCCTCTTACCAGGACACCGTGAACTTGGTTTTCTTTCTTGAGCTCCTTACCACGAACCAGGCTCTGATACCATGTGAAGATAGTGGGAGAGAGGGAAGGAGTCTCACTTGCGGCTTTCTCACACACACAATGGGGGAATACACACAAAGGTGGAGGCTAAAAACAGTTTTCCTCTTCTTAGTTGTGTAAGCCAAAAGAACTCTAGTACAAAGAAATAGAAGAAACCTATATGTGGGTCTCAAACCAAACTCAGCTAACTAAGGTGGCATACTAACTGAGCCATGAACTAGAGTACATAAGGATAGCTGTCATCCAGCTATTATTTATGGGTGATGTACCAACCGCATCTGCAACTAACAAGTCGATGACATAAATGCACAACGGTCACCCTGGCATATCACGAGTGGAGCTCGATATCTCAATAGCCTACTCACATCATGCACCTCGATACCTCTCCAAAGTATCTCTAGCTCGTCAATCAAAGGCTCCAAATAAACATCAGGATTTTTGACTTGATGTTTCCCTAGAATTAGAAGGGATAAGATGACATGTCCTTTCTTAATCGCCATAGAGGGTGGAAGATTATAATTCACCAATATACTGGCCATACACTGTAAGAGGTGCTTTTGAGACCAAATGGGTTCACATCATCCATACCCAATCCAAGTCTCAAGCTCCTAGGTTCTTCCTTGAAGCTTGGCCATGTGTCTTCAATATGCTTCCATGCAGGAGTGTCTGTGGGAGTTCTCCACTTGCCATCGGTTGATCGATGGAAGGAATGCCATCACATGAGCTCTGCAATGGATTTGCACTTGAACATATGTTGGATGTGAGGGATTATGGGAAAATGTCGCAGAACCTTACGAGGCACGTCCAAAGTTTTGAGATATGCTCTATATCTTGCCTGTCCACAAGTAGGACACTCTCTTGCATCCTTATGTAGTCCACGAAACAAAATGCAATCGTTGACGCATGCATGGGTGCGCTTGTAATCTAATCCTCCAAGAGAGGTCACATGTTGCCTTGCCATATCTCTTGAGGTCGGTAATTTATTCTCCCTTGGAAGCATTTTACACAATAGCCTGCACATGAAGACCATAAATGAGGAAAAGCATTCGAGTAATTGACCCACTAGCATAATTCACCATGTTTGTAAAATCTACTTTAAAGCTTACTTGAGTAATGCATTCAAACTTGCATTGCTCCATCCATAAATGGTTTGCAAGTTTAGTAACTCAAGGGAGGCATGTAGAACAGAGAATGTGCAACCCTCAAATAGTGGAGTCGATGCTACGGTAAAAAGATCGTCTTGCTCCATGCTATCATCCCTCCCTTCAGATTGATGGACATATAAATCCCGCACCATATCATCAAACACCTCCTCCTCCATGGCTTCATGAGGTAATGGCAGAGGGCTACTATCACCATCACTCCATGCATCCGTAACGGTCCCTCCTGAAGATCCCACCTCATATCGTCGATGCTTGGCCTCCTCACAATGAGCATAGGGCAACATATGTGGGTGTGGCACTGCATCCTATATTAAATTAAAATGGGATCATAACTTAAACATATGAACACCCATAGGTATCTCAATCAACCTTAACTCTTTAACACTTACCATGTTTACGGTCGCATCTCATTCTCCATACTTTGAGATGTGATTGAGTGTAATCCTGCATCCACGATACATGTTTCCTCGACATCGATCACACATACATTTGATTTTTTGCTCCAACCACATTTTGCGATGGTGGATACGGAGGGATCCATCCTCACTAGAGCTACTTGTTGAAGATGAAGACATCCTACAAATAAACAACCCAAAAAAATTGCTCTTCTATCAAATATTTAATCTTAAAACTCTATGGCATGTAATGCCGCATCTAAAACCACATCTATCTGTTCTATGGTGCACATCTACAGGTGCATCTAAAACTGCATCTGCTCTGTGTAATAGACGTGTAATTAAACGCATATTTAGATGTGCAATTAGACGTGCTTATAGATGCGGTTTTCAAAACTACTTTTAGCCCACTTGCTTTTCTTCACATACTTTAAGCATCGTGTGGCTTGCTTTGCTATTAATAGACACAGTTCTGAGCATCCACACTTATCTCGAGGCACCCACACTTATCTCGACGCACCCACACTTATTTCCAGGCTTACACAATCATCTCCAAGCACACAAGAGAAGAGGGTGAACAAGGAAGAGAAGAAAGAGAAGCAAAGGGTGAACCAGGAAGAGAAGAAAGAGAAGCAGCTTTGAAGAAGGACAAGAAGCTTCCATACCTCTATCCAAGGTAAGTCTCTTTACGGTTAATCTTCTTTGAAAGTTACTCTCTTTGGATTCGTCCTTTGTCATATCCAAGAAACGAATGTTTTTGGTACTAGTGTTGTGATTTTGTGTCGCGCACATGTCCTTTTCGAGTTTTTAGAATAGTCTGTTTGTCGGAGTGCATCTATAGATGCATCTGAGAGCACGTCTAAAAGCGCGTCTAAGAGCGCATCTATAGACGCGTCTACTCTATTTTTAGAAACAGATAGCCGCATCTATAGATGCACTGTTATACGTGAAAATAGATGCGCTTTGTTATTTTTCCCTAACCTAGCCTTCCCTTCCCTTCCCTTCCCTTCCCTTTCCTTTCCTTTCTCTTTCCTCTTCCCTTTCCCTTTCCACTTCCACTTCCAAGAAAAGGATTTCATATTGAATGATGGAAATAAGTGATTGCATGAATGAAGAAAGGGATCGCATGAATGATGGAAAGGGATTGCATAATTGAAGAAGGAGATTGCATGAATGATGGAAAGGGAAAGTATGATTGAAAAAAGGGATTGCACTCTATATTTTCCTCTCTTTTTCCTTCTCTCTTTATCCTCTCTTTCCTTCTCTTTTCGTCTCTCTTTTTCTCTCTTATCTCCTCTCTTTTTCTCTCTTTTTTTCTCCTCTGTTTTCCTATATTTGCCTCTCTTTCCTTCTCTCTTTTATCCTCTCTTTCCCTCTCTTTTCGTGGTAATTTTTCTTTCTTATCTCCTCTTTTTTTCTCCTCTCTTTTCCTCTCCTTTCTCCTCTCTTTTATCCCCACTTTTTCTCTCTTTTTCTCCTCTCTTTTCCTCTCCTTTCTCCTCTCTTTTATCCCCACTTTTTCTCTCTTTTTCTCCTCTCTTTTCCTCTCCTTTCTCCTCTCTTTTCCTCTCTTTTCTACTCTCTTTTTCTCTCTTTTTCTCTTCTTTTTCTCTTCTTTTTCTCTTCTCAGCTCATCAGTACTCTTCTTATTTTCTTTTTTCCAATTCATCATGTGGCCAAGAAGCTCTTCAAGCTCACATGATCTTCAGGAGACCATCTTTCGAGAGTTATATAACCTTTTGGGGCACCCTCCCAGTCCTGGGGAGTTATACGGCTACATGATGGGTACTCTAAACACCCCCCAGGAGTCGGCACTACAGACTCCAAACCACCTCAACCCCACACCAGCTGAGATTACCCTAGCGGAGTCAACACAACCGAGCCCCTTTCCCCATGCCATCTTATGCCTCTTCCCCCATGTCGTCAGGAGGCCCTTCTATCTCACAGAGCCATCGACGTACTCTTGTGCAGTCGATACTCAGTTCTCCAGCTACGAGTGGTCCACATAGTCTTGTGCAGTCTCCAGCTACGAGTGGCCAACGTACTAGCTCGACATGACACAGTAGAAGGCGTAGCAATAGGGAGAGTGGTTGGGGATGCATGGCACAATGCTTTGGGAGGGGTGGTGGTGGGGACGAGGATGATTCAGATGATTTAGACATGCCTCCGGGTGATGGTACAATCTACTATGACATCACTCAGATAGGAGGCATCTTGATGGATGCACGGGGGAAGGACATCATGGCCTTCATGCGCTCTGTAATTGCTAACAATTATAGAGATTGCTTTATTACAAAGACCATCCAAAGAGGTTGGCTGATGAGACCCTCGCTGTGGTTCCCTCTAGGTATCCTAACCCCCCCAATGTTCAATTCACAGATAAATGGGCCAAGTCAAAGATTGTTACGATACTTGGCAATAAAAGATCTTCACTTAAGAGGAAGGCACTAGCGGAGCTTGCTAGGCTCGAGGGAGGTCAACCACCAAGGGGCCTGCCCCACACTACTCACAAGCATGAGTGGAAGAAAGCAATGAAGTCAGTGAGGGAGGAACCCAGTCTGCAGCACGTGGAGGCACGAAGGATCTAAATGGAGCAATATGGAAGCGTGCATTTTGGAGCAAGGGGTGTTGAATCATGGGAGGCCCAATTTGTAAGTATCGATCTCAAATTATATTATTTATGTAGTTTATTAGGAGGTTGTTTCTTTGTACTAACCCCTCTGCAAATTGTGTCATCTTGTAGCTTGATTTCGTGGGCAGGTACCCTATTGAAGAGATAGCCTACCACCACCACCATCCCAGAGGAGATACATGGAAGCACTTATATAATGACGGGTTGATTACTGAGGAGTAGTATATTCGGGCTACTGGAGCACCCCCTGAGGTATTTGAAAGTAATTAAATAATGTCAATATTATAAGTAAAGATTTGATTTTCATACATTGATATATGTTGTCCCTTGTTTACAGGCCCCTGCACAAGAAGACGAGGAAGAAGGAGGCGGAGAAGGGAGCACAGAAGGGAGTGTAGAAGGGAGCGAGGACATGGAGAACTTAGATTAGTCGTAGAAGTAGTGCTAGCTACTCTTTTTTGTACTTAAAGCCACTGGCTTGGCTTCATGCCTCTTGTATATTCACTCCTCTTATTTTTGGTACTTGAAGCCACAGGACATGGCTTAGCTTCGTGCTATATGTACATACAAGCACTTTTTGAGCTATGGATTTATATACACTCTTTTTATTTCTTTGGCTTTCAATTTTCTTGTGCAACGTTCTATCAATTAATGCCTTATGAACTAAATGTTTTGAAGTTATAATGTTTTATTTGGATTAATTGTAATTGTCGGCTATAGATGTGCTTGCAAGAGTGCTAATTAAAATGCGGTTGGCTGTAAGAATTGAATTACACAATGTGGAAATGGGATTCCTGTAACTACATAGCATAAACAACATATACACAGCATTCTGTTCAAGCACACAAAATTTAAAAAATATTATGTAGCGCGTCTATCAGACCGTCTATAAATGCGTATATATATGCGTTTGTCTGTTCGAGGTGCGTCTATTTGCACATCTATAAACGCGTCTATCAGACTGTCTATAAATGTGTCTATAAATGCGTTTAAGGATGCATTTGTTTGTTTTTAAAATTTTCTAATAGAGCATCTATTTATGCGTCTATATGCACATCTATAGGTGCGTCTGTCTGCTATATAGACGCGCCTTTAGATGCAGGTCTCTAGATGTGCAAATAGACACGCCTGTAAGTTTTTTTTTTAATTGAGTAATGCGTCTGTGTGCACATCTGTAGGTGCTTTGTCTTGTTATGGAGCTCTTCATGAAGACCTTGAAGGGTTTCGTGAAGAAAATTGCAAGGCCCGAAGGTAGCATGGATGAGGGTTGGTTGGTGCAACAATCACTTGTATATATTTTTGAGTTTCTTGTTGATGTGTATAGCTCTCTCCCACGCATATGGAGAGATGAAGAAGACCTAAGGCTGACCTCTATTGTGCCTCAAGGAAAATTATAGAGCAAAGTAATGGACAGGCAAATGCTTAATAATCTAAACCTCTATTTCATGATTAATAGTGATGTGATGAAAAGATGGGTGACAAGATATGCGGATGCAAAGGGAAGAAGACAAGGAGAAAGGTCCCTCTTCTGTATACACCATGGATCTCGTGTGCCATATCCTGAGCATCTAAGAGCACTTCCAAAGCACATTCATGTCGATTGGCTACTTCACGAAATGGAGAGAGTAGAGAGAGACGAGGGGAAGCATATCACAATGTAAGAATGGGAGTATTCTAGAGGATGCATGCAAAGATGGGTGCATTTAATAATCTAAACCTCTATTTCATGCTTAATAGTGATGTGATGAAAAGATGGGTGACAAGATATGAGGATGCAAAGGCAAGAAGACAAGGAGAAAGGTCCCTCTTTTGTACACACCAAGGATCTCGTGTGCCATACCCTGAGCATCTAAGAGCACTTCCAAAGCACATTCATGTCGATTGGCTACTTGATGAAATGGAGAGAGCAGAGAGAGATAAGGGGAAGCATATCACAATGTAACAATGGGAGTATTCTAGAGGATGCATGCAAAAGATCGGTATATAGAATGTTATGCATACATTAGGAGCTTTGAACAATTTAGACTGCTTATTCAAATGATTTTGTCTTGGTGTAGTGTACTATGTTCAATGCTATATGAAGTGACGGCAAGCATTTTTTGACACAACAGATTGATGATAAGAAAAACACACAAGATTTTGGCATCATTGCTAGCTTTGAGGGAGCTAATGGAGCCATGGATGATTTTAATATTGTGGCATAATCCAAGAGATTATTAAGCTTGACTTTCGGCACTTCTTTGTGTTTCGGATGTCAATCGGTCTAAGGACGTGGTGGAAAGAGTCCCTAATGCAACAATCAAATGCCATGCAAGGGGCTTTGTAGCTATTACTAACTCTAGAAAGTTTTGGCAAAGTAAGAAGGACACACTAGTACTACTACAACAACTTGAACATGTATCGTACACATATATAAAAATACTTACTTATTTACATTTGATACCTTCAATGCAAGGAAAATAGCATGTTTGTATTTGTCTTTGAATAGGTTGTCTATCAATCAATGGTGGATAATAATAGGTGGTGGCACGTCATACCTATTACGCCATGTTCCAAAGTGATGTATAGTACATTTACTAATACAGATCATATGGAGGATGATCACGACCATGGAGGTGATTATGATCATGATACAAGAGAGGAGGATGATCATGAGATAGGAGACACAGATATTCAAGCCATTACCCATGACGATGAGCCTGCCATTAGTGATGCTGATTTTGATGAGCATAATAGCATAAGTGATAGTGGGCTGAATGTATTTGCAGACCTCCACATTGGTTTGGATATTAAAGTAGATAGTTTGGAAAGGGTTGATCTCATTGAGGATGAGATTGAACCATAGCCCATCATTGTATCATCCAAATTTCTTACATATATATTGTCTCATTCTCCTCACCTCACTTATTTTTGTATATGTGCATTTGGCAAAAAGCATATTCTCATTGTGACACATACATAGCATTGATATTTTTATTAAATTATGTGCTTTTGTAATCATGGGCAATGTTTGGCAAGCAGTGATGCACATTTATAAGCTTGCAGTACAATTTCAAACTCCACTGCATGTTTATAAATGCATCTAAATGCACATCTATTTTATAGTGTAGATGCGCTATTGAATGCATGTATAACCACGCTAATAGATGCGTTAAATAGACACGACCATATTTTCATTAAGTTTATCAATGCTTATAGGCACATCAGCTATTTTGCACATCTATCGAGTGCATCTATAATGGATGTGTTGTGTTGTTGTGATAGAATTCTAGAATGTCAACATCATCTTCCTTTGGGAATGACAAAGAAGGTTGTGCTAGAAACTATTAATAAAGCTTTACAATAAAGAGAAAAAAGGCTCATGATTTCAAGGCCAACCTTGTATAAAAATTAATATGGACAATTTTTCCATGTAAGGAAACCATCAAAGCAAACGATGTCAAAATGCAAAACATGTGATGAATTAAAAAATGCCCTTGAACATAGTAAATGTGAGTAGCTTTGAGGAAGATAGATCAAATGGCAAACAATCCATTTACATCATGTGTATGATACTACAGTGTTGTGTTCTTATTGGAGAAAGGAAGCTATTTCAAATATCAATAAGTCCATGCACATCCTCATTGATGACATGGATCAGGAAGCAACTTTGCCAAGATATAGATGTACTCCATCTCCATTGCATGGTAAACATGGACCAAAAACACACTTGTACGGAGTAATTGTACACTTTTGGAATGTATGGATTGCTAGTTTACATGAACATGATAGTAATTGATTGGCAACATCCATCTTGTTCAAGGAATACGAAAGGTGAGAGATCATGCAGCATGTGGATGTTCAAGCATCTTGCATCTTGCATATATAGGTTGTTAATTACAAGAGAGAAAACAAGAATAGTTATACTTTTGGTTTATGAACTCTATGCTAATAAGTTTGAAAATATTTGAAGAAGTGGAAGTTGGTTTTCTTCTTGTCAACCATACACATGAAGATGTAGATCAAATATTTAATGTTATCTCTGGTGAGTTGAAGTCAAGGGATGTTTTGACTATGGAGAATATGTTAACTTGAATTAGGAAAAAAATCATATGTTCTCAAAAAGAAGAAGCAAAAGTTGCTATCTTAGAGAGGATAGTAGATTGGAGAGCACTCATATAACCATATTAGAAACAAGAAGATGATGCACTTATAGGACACACAAATGCACACTGCTTCCAATTTACAAATCATAACAATATGCTAGTGATACAATGGAAGCACTATTTAGTGGATGGATGTCGTTTATAGAGTGAGCCATATGGTTTATTGTAATCAATGACTCCATTGGAAGAAACTGTTGGTATTACAGTATGAGATTTCATAGAATATTGGAGGAAATAATGCACATGTGAATTAGAAGTAATGATCTTATTTGAAAAGATGACAAAAACTATGGGACAATAAAGTATATGCAAGAAACCTATCTGCTCAGCCCGACTAGGCTTGTTGTAGTTTAAAACAAGGTCTACGACCTCGACACACAATCAAACAAACAATAGTAAGAGCCACACAAGAAGAGACACTTCTATATGAACACACATCTCTGATAAACAATGACACATGCCTTAGATAATCTAGCAAGCCATAGATGCTTGAAGAAGATGCCATTTATATCAATTGGCTAACCGCCAAAATGAGCAAGAGGAAGGAAGAACTACTACCCATATGCCCCAATGATCCAACACCAACCAATGTAGCTGAGTGACTCTCATCTGAAACCAAAAGGTGATTATCTACCTATATAATCGAACAAGAGAAAAGACAACTTCTAGTTCGCACCACCCTGCTCTTGTACACGTCCATGCATGCATGCAATAATGCCAAGTGGCCATTCACTTCCACCCTAATCAACCCTACAAGTTTTACGATTCTCTAATGCTAATAAACTCAACAATCCCCCCATAAATCAAGGAGGATAGAATACAACTGCTTTCCTCCTATGTGCACTACAAGGTCTCCTAAAAGCATAGGAATCTTGATAATTACAAAACGTGGTCATCTCCTACATAACCTTGTATGGATGCTGAGTCACTGAGCTCTCAAGTGCATGAGTTCTCAAAGTACACTTGACTCGACCACTACTTGTCACAAGCTCTCACAAAAGTAGCTCTGATACCAATTGTTGGTATTAGAGTATGAGATTTCACACAAGATGGGAGGTAGTAATGCACATGTGAATTAGAAGTAATGATCATATTTGAAAAGATCAGCCGGACTAGGCTTGTTGCAGTTTAAAAGAATATCTACTACCTCGACACATTCGAGCAATCAATTGTAAGAGCCACACGGGCAAAAACACTTCACCATGCTATAGCCTATATGAGCACACAACCTTGATAAAAGGTGACACATGCCTCACATCATCTAGCAATTCATAGATGCTTGAATAAGATGCCATTTATATCAGTGGGCTAACTGCCTGTGTGCTCCAATGATCCAACACCAGCTAGCACAACTATGCGACTCTCATATGAAGCCAAAAGTCGAACATCTTCCTGGATAATCGAAGAAGAGAAGAGACACCTTTTAGAGCATTTCCCTACTCTTGTACACGTCCATTCATGCATGCAATAATGCCAAGTGGCTATTCATTGCCATCCTAATCCACCCTACAAGGTTTACCATTCACTAATGCTAATAAACCCAACAAAAACTAGATTTATTTTTGCAAAAAACAAAGCACTTGATATTAAAAGCTGAAAGGCTTGCAAGCCTTTGTATCACATTGTTTATAGAATGAGTTATACAATGAATGAAATACGATGATAGATGTGGAAGAAGATGAGCAATGCCTTTTACCTTGAAGATATTGTGGTAGGAAGGGTGACAAGCCCTTACCGAAGTTTGTACCATCTGAAAAAATTCAAGAGGGTAATTTTGTTGTAGTTTGGGCATCTCATACAAAATCAGAGTTGGATAATGAGGGTGTTGCAATTTGGGTGGCAAAGGTAGCTTAGATAGCAATGGATGACAAGGGAATTCCTACAACATTCACAACTTTATGGTATGAATCAAAAAAATTGAAAAGTCTCCCAAAAATATATACAATGAAATTACAACTCTATGAGGGTTTCTTGCAAAAAAAACATGAAAATGTTCCAAACAAAGGGGTCTTGATAGACATGGATGGAGTAGCATTATTCATTGCTAGAAATTGAGGACTTGAGGCCTTCAAAAGAAGCAGGGCTATGATCACAACAACACAAAGCAACTATAGACACGCTTGGTAGATGCACAAAATAGCGGGCGCGTCTATAGGCGTTGCTCTAGTAGAGAAATTACGGGCGCGTCTATAGGTGCAGCTAAACGCTCGTCTATTTGCGCATCAATCACCGCGTTTATTTGCACGTTAGACCTGAGAAAATACGGGCCCGTCTAACATCCCGTTTATTAGCGCATCTATTTGCGCGTTTACACTGAGAATCAGACGCGCATTTAGACGCGTTGTTAGACGCGCTCCAGAGAATACAGAAAGTGAGATTTTGGTGTACATCATTGCTTTCCAAACATTGCCCATGATTACCAAAGCACATAATTTTTTGCAAGCCCACATATACAAGAATTAAGGGAAATGAGAAGAATGAGACAATATGTAAAATAGTTTTGCCAATATCAATTGTGGGGCTACGGTTCAATCTCATCCTCAATGAGATCAACCCTTGCCAAACTATCTACTTCAAAATCCAAACAAGTGTTTAGATCTACAAATACATTCAACCCACTACTACTTGTGCCACTCATGTGCTCATCGAAATCAAGATCTCCAATGGTAGGCTCGTCCTCACGGGTAATGCCGGCCTCAATATCTATATCTCCTATCTCATGATCATCCTCCTCTCTTGTATCACGGTCATCATCATGTCCATAGCCATGATCATCCTCCATATGCTCCATATTAGTAAATGTACTATACATCACTTTGGAATGTGGCATAATAGGTATGACATGCCACCACCTATTATTATCCACCATTGGTTGATAGACAACCTAATTCAAACACAAATACAATCATGTTACTTTTCTTGCATCAAATATTTAAAAGCGAGTTTTTTTATGTGTGTGCACAGTACCTGTTCACATTGTTGCAGTAGTATTAGTGTGTCCTTCCTACTTTGCTAAAACTTTGTGGAGTCAATAGTTATAAAGCCACTTGCATGGCGTTTGATTGTTGCATTAGGGCCTCTTTCCACCACGTCCTTAAACCACTTTACATCCAAAACATACACAAAGAAGCGTCGAAAGTCAAGCATAATGATATCTTGGATTATGCCACAATAATCATCCATGGCTCCATTGGCTCCCTCAAAGCTAGCAATGACGCCGCAATCTTGTGTGTTTCTCTTATCATCAATCCGTTGTGTTCGAAAATGCTTGCCCTCACACCATATAGCATTGAACATAGTGCACTACACCAAGAAAAAATCAATTAAATAAGCAATCTAAATTATAAAAACCTCCTAACTTATGCATAACATTCTATATACCGACCTTGCTCATGCATCCCCTAGCATACTCCCATTCTTCCATTGTGATATGCATCCCCTCGTCTTTCTCTGCTTTCTCCATTTCATCAAGTAGCCAATCCACATGAATATCCTTTGGAAGTGCTCTTAGACGCTGAGGGAATGGCACATGAGATTCGTGGTGTGTACAAAAGAGGGCCCTTTCTTCTTGTCTTCTTGCCTTTGCATCCTCGTATCTTGTCACCCATCTTTTCATCACATCACTATTAAGCACGCAAAAGAGGTTGATACTATTACGCAACTCCATGTCTATTACTTTGTTGCGTCCTTTTCCTTGAGGCACAATAGAGGTCATCCTTAGGTCTTCATCATCTCTCCATAGTCATGGGAGACAGCTATCCACATCAACAAGAAACTCAGAAATATATACAAGTGACTCTTGTACCAACCAACCCTCGGCCATGCTACCTTCGGGTCTTGCATTTTGTCTCACGAAGCCCTTCAACATCTTCATGAAGCGCTCGAGGAAGAACAACCATCGTGCATGTATAGTACCGCATATAGCAATCTCATCCACCAAATGTACTATGAGATGTAGTTGGCTTGTGAGAATAGAACATGGAAATGTCTCCTCCACTAAACAAACTGCCTCCACTGACATAACTCGAGCATTCTCAAGCGTGGTGGGATCTATTTCCTTTGAGCTCACATACCTCATAAGCTCGCCCATCTTGTAAATACAATCTTTCACGTCCTTTGATGCACTACGAGAAATGCTAGTAGGTAGTATGAACTGAACCCGCGAGGAGGTGGTTGATTAGTTGCTTATAGCTATTCACTCACAAATTTGAAAGGAAAAAGATATTATGCATATAAAATACTTACTTGGAGCATCTTGTGCCAATCATGAGATTTCAAGCCATATAATTGCTCTACACCTCTTTTCTTGCTCTTTGTAAAGGCTCCCTTCAAACACCTCATGCATCCAGTGGGAGTACGAATTGTAGTAATAGCGCACTTCACCGTCGCCATCTCTAGCTTTGATAACATCCACGGTGCACAAGGTAAAAAAACACGCCCATTTGGTCTCTCTTGAGGCCAAGCTTCACGCATCCTCCCTGTGGCACGTAGATCCTCCCTTATGCCTGCCGAATCTCGTGTCCCATTCAAATGCTCCCAAATGGTAGATGCCACATTCTTGAAGATATGCATGGGATCGAGCAGGTGATTGATCTTGAGGTGGGACCAATATGGTAAACGATAAAAGATGGAGTATCGAAACAAAATAAAGTATTAGCGTGTAATCTTCACTTTCAACCAATATAGCCAATCTTTACTTCCAGCCAATAGTTACAAATCCTTACCGGCTCATGCCAAGTGGTGGAGGAGTCATGGAACCGTCCCAAATTCTCTTCCAATCTCCCGCGGTGAGTGATTGTGGGAGGACTTCATTCCAAGGGGCAACATATCTAGGATGATCAGGTGGGAGAAATCGATGGTGATTCTCATAGATGACCTTATTCAATGCGTCTGCCCGTGAGGCAACTAGTGAAGGACCACAAACAGGACATGCATGGTAACCCGATGTAGTGAGACCTGAAACAATAGATGCAATTAAGAGTGGAACGTGGGTTTAGGAGTGGAAGGTGCCTATTCATAATTAAGAGTGGAAGGTGCCTATTCATAATTAAAAAATGCAATGCTTACCTGAACACTCGCCATAGCCTGGGAAGTCATGCATCGTCCACATCAAGACTGCTTTGCAGTTGAAGTCTCATGACGAGGGAGGCCTGCTACATCATGCACCTCGATACCTCTCCAAAGTATCTCTAGCTCATCAATCAAAGGCTCCAAATAAACATCAGGGTTTTTGACTTTATGTTTCCCTGGAATTAGAAGGGACAGCATGACATGTCCTTTCTTAATAGCCATAGAGGGTGGAAGATTGTAATTTACCAATACCACTGGCCATACACTGTAAGACGTGCTTTTGAGACCAAATGGGTTCACACCATCCATACCCAATCCAAGTCTCAAGCTCCTAGGTTCTTCCTTGAAGCTTGGCCATGTGTCTTCAATATGCTTCCACGCAGGAGAGTCCGCGGGAGTTCTCCACTTGCCATCGGTTGATCGATGGGAGGAATGCCATGACATGAGCTCTGCAATAGATTTGCACTTGAACATATGTTGGATGCAAGGGATTATGGGAAAATGTCGCAATACCTTACGAGGCACGTCCAAGGTTTTGAGATCTACTCTATATCTTGCCTCTTCACAAGTAGGACACTCTCTTGCATCCTTATGTAGTCCACGAAACAAAACGCAATCGTTGACACATGCATGGATGCGCTTGTAATCTAATCCTCCAAGAGAGGTCACATGTTGCCTTGCCATATCTCTTGAGGTCGGTAATTTATTCTTCCTTGGAAGCATTTTACACAATAGCCCTGCATGTGAAGACCATAAATGAGGAAAAGCATTCGAGTAATTGACCCACGCGCATAATTCACCATGTTTGCAAAATCGACTTTAAAGCTTACTTGAGTAATGCATTCAAACTTGCATTGCTCCTGGTTTGCAAGTTTAGTAACTCAAGGGAGGCATGTAGAACAGAGAATGTGCACCCCTCAAACAGTGGAGTCGATGCTGCGGTAAAAAGATCATCCTACTCCATGCTATTATCCCTCCCTTGATGGACATATAAATCCCGCACCATATCATCAAACACCTCCTCCTCCACGGCTTCATGAGGTAATGGTGGAGGGCTACTATCACCATCACTCCATGCATCCGTAACAGTCCCTCCTGAAGATCCCACCTCATATCGCCGACACTTCACCTCCTCACGACGGGCATAGGGTAACATGTGCGTGTGTGGCACTGCATCCTGTATCAAATTAAAACGGGATCATTATAAGTCAAACATATGAACACCTATAGGTATCTCAATCAACCTTAACTTACAAATCCTTACCCTCTTTACGGTCACATCCCATTCTCCATACTTTGAGATATGATTGAGCGTAATCCTGCGTGCACGATACATGTTTCCTCGACATCGATCACACAGACATTTGATTTTTTGCTCCAACCACATTTCGCGATGGTGGATACGGAGATATTCATCCTCACTGGAGCTGCTTGTTGAAGATGGAGACATCCTACAAACAAACAACCCACCAAATTTGCTCTTCTTCAAATGCTTAACTTAAAAACTCTGCATTGCGTCTATCGCCGCGTCTATCGTCGCGTCTAATGTCGTGTCTAACTGCGCATCTAAATGCCCGTCT
Organism: Dipteris shenzhenensis; assembly: GCF_047967505.1. NCBI lineage: Eukaryota > Viridiplantae > Streptophyta > Polypodiopsida > Gleicheniales > Dipteridaceae > Dipteris > Dipteris shenzhenensis. The sequence goes on from NC_141613.1 coordinate 34,106,790, forward strand.
ACTCTGTGTATTTAAACGCATCTGTAGATGCACTGATAGACACGACTATAGACGCATCTACTCTGTGTATTCAGACGCGACTATAGACGTGCTAATAGACGTGACTATAAACGCGACTTTTAAACCTGCTTTTCGGCGCGCCGCTCGCTTTGCTTTTCTTTTGACTACTTAAACTTCGCAAGCGGCTTTCTTCCTTCTTTATTAGCAGTTCTATAGATTTGAAGCTTAAGAGAGAGCCTCCCATACATAGTTCCAAGCTTTCACTCAAGACAAAGGGACCGTACCTACACAGCTTGCTTCCAAGCCTAAAAAAAGAGGAGGAGTACGAACAAGGAGAAGAAACAAGTTTGGAAAAGAAAGATCCTTCCATACCTTTTTCCAAGTAAGTCCTTTTGAAGTTGTTCTTGCTTGCTCTTTCTAGTTTTGTACTTTTTCGCATCCACGAAACGCAGCATCTAGGTATGAGCAACACGTTCTTTTGTCGGGCGAAACGTCCTTTTCGACTTTTGAGTATTCTCGACTGTCAGAGCGCGTGTATAGAGGCGTCTGAGGGCGCGTCTAAACGCGCATCTATAGGCCCGTCTATATGCATGTCTGGCTTGTTACAGACACACACAGACGCGTATATAGATGCTCACACAAACGCTCTATTAAACAGAGTTTTAAACGAATTGTTAGACGCGCTTTTAGATGCGTTGTTAGACGGATGTTTGGACGGACTGTTAGACGGATTGATGAATGGACTGTTAGTCGCGCTTTTACTTGAATTGTTAAATGCTCTGTTAGACGCGTTTATAGACGCGAAGATTAGACAAGTCTATAGACGCGCTCTGACAGAGCCTCTTTTTTTTTTTTCCCCTTTCTTCTCAGCTCCCAAAGTAATAGATTTGTTTATTTTTTTCCAGTTTAACATGTGGGGAGGAAGTGCTTCTAGCTCACCTGATCCGCGTGAATCGATATGGAAGGATTTATATAATATTTTAGGGCACCCTCCTAGTCCTGCGGAGTTATACGGGTACATGACGGGTACCCTTAACACTCCCCAGGAGTCGGCACTATAGACTCCGAGCCACCCCACACCGCCTGAGATCACCCCAGCGGAGTCCGCACAGCCGTCTTATGCCCCGTCTTATGCCCCTTCCCCCGTACCATCTTATGCCCCTTCCCCCATGCCGTCTTATGTCCCTTCTGCCATCCCGTCTTATGCCCCTTCCCCCATGCCTTCAGGAGGTCCTTCTGCCTCAGCGAGCCGTCGATGTACTCCCCAGCCATCGAGACTCGGTTCTCCATCTACGAGTGGCCAGTGTACGAGCTCGACACGACAGGGTGGCAGGCGTAGTAGCAGGGAGAGCGGTGGAGGATGCATGGCACAGTGCTTTGGGCCATGTGGCGGTGAGGAGGAGGATGATTCCGATGATTTAGACGTGCCTCTGGGTGATGGTACAATTTATTATGACATCACCCAGACAGGAGGCATCTTGATGGATGCGCGGGGGAAGGACATAATGGCCTTCATGTGCTCTGTAATTGCTAACAATTACAGAGATTGCTTTATCCACTATAAAGACCACCCAAAGAGGTTGGCTGATGAGACCCTCGCTACTGTTCACTCTAGGTATCCTAACCCCCCCAATCGCTAGTTCACAGATAAATGGGGGAAGTCAAAGATTGTTACGATACTTAGCAATAAAAGATCTTCCCTTAAGAGGCAGGCAGGCACTAGCGGAGCTTGCCAGACTTGAGGCAGGTCAACCTCCAAGGGGCCCGCCCCACACCGCTCAGAAGCGTGAGTGGAAGAAGGCAATGAAGTCAGCGAGGGAGGAGCCCAGTCTGCAGCACGTGGAGGCATGGAGGATCCAGATGGAGGAGTATGGGAGCGCGCATTTTGGAGCAGGGGGTGTTGAATCATGGGAGGCCCAATTTGTAAGTACCGATCTCAAATTATATTGCTTATGTAGTTTATTAGGAGGTTGGTTGTTTCTTTGTACTAATCCCTCCACAAAGTGTATCGCGGTCATGCAGCTTGAGATCGTGGGCAGATACCCTACTCTAGTGGAGATAGCCTACCACCGCCACCATCGCAGAGGAGATACATGGAGGCACTTCTATGATGATGGGTTGATTACTGAGGAGCAGTATACCCGAGCTACTGGACAGGCCCCCCAGGTATTTGAAAGTAATTAAATAATGCCAAAATTATAAGTAAAGATTTGATTTTTCATACATTGATATATGTTGTCCCTTGTTTACAGGCCGCCCCTGCACAAGACGACGAGGAAGACGAGGAAGGAGGTGCAGAAGGGAGCGTAGAAGGCAGCACAGAAGGGAGCGTGGAAGGCAGCGAGGATTAGTTGTAGAAGTAGTGCTACTATTCTTTTTTGTACTTAAGGCCATTGGCTTGGCTTCGTGCCTCTTGTATATAGACTCCTCTTATTTTTTGTACTTGAAGCCACATGACATGGCTTAGCTTCCTTATTTTTTGTACTTGGAGCCACATGACGTGGCTTAGCTTCGTGCTATATGTATATACAAGCACTTTTTGAGCTTTCAATTTTATTGCGTTTTGGAGTTGTAATATTTTATTTGGAATTGTAATTAAAATGTGGTTGGCTGTAAGAATTGAATTACAGAATGTGGATATGGGATTCTTGTAACTATATAGCATACACAACATACACAGAATTCTGTAAAATTTTTTTTAAAAAAAAGGCACGTCTATCAGTGCGTTTAAAAACGCGTTTATATTCGCGTCTGTCTGTTCGACTTGCATCTATACGGGCGTCCATCAAAGCATTTATATGCGCGTCTATTTACGCGTGTATGAGCGTGTCTATACACGCGTAAGTCTGATATATAGACGTGCAATTAGACGCGGGTCTCCTGACGCGCAAATAGATGCGCCTGTAAGTTTTTTATTTAGTTCATGAAACGCGTCTGTGCGCGCATCTATGGGTGCTTTGTCTTGTTGTGGATGTTGAAAAATAGATCACAATCATTGATAGTAGCCGTGCACATATTAAAAATCATTTGGTTAGACTTGACCCACGAAGTGAAAATGCAATCTACAATCTATTAACTCCAAACGAGATTTAAAAACATAGGATGAGCATATGATAGCATATTCTATGCCTAATTCCAAACAAATGGTGTATCTTTACACTACCTAATCTCTACCTAATATATTATTTCATCAAATGGTATATCTTCACAGCACCTATATGTTGAATACAACAAACACCTTTCTTATGTTGTCATATTTTCACTACCAAACATTGAAGAAGGATGTAGGGATGAGTTGCATGGCGTTATAATTGAACCAAAGGGTGGAGTTCACTACATCGTTATTGAGTGGAGGTCACCATTTAGAACTTTGGTGATTTTTTAGCTTTATTAGGCCATATTTGTGTGGAGGTGACCCATGAAGTGTTGCAAATTTACCCATGATGTATTGAGTGGAGGTCACCAACTATAACTCTTGGGAATTTTCAGCTTTATTAATTAATATTTGTGGGGAGGTGACCAAGGTACTGCTCCACAATTACCTAACTTTGGAGTTTATCAAGAGATATTGAGTGGAGGTGATGTTGAGAGAGAGAAAGAGAGAGAGAGAGAGAGAGAGAGAGAGAGAGAGAGAATTAGATTCAATTGATTTGGACTTAGATTGTCGACCTAGCTTTCAATTTAGGTTTGTCTTTTGTTCAACCTAGATCTTATTTTAGAGGTCAGTAGTTTGAAATTTTACAAGATCAATCATAGTAAGGATTTTATAAAGATGTCAAGATTTATACATGGAAATTTAATGTGATTTATGCTTGTTCATTGTAATTTATTCAAGTTAATCAACTGTAATTTTATTTGTAATGTTTCCAAATTTATGCTTTAGGAAACTTTTCTTTCCTAAAAGGCTTAAGAATGTTGAAGAGATTTTACTAAGTTTTCTTAAATAAGTCCTTGGGTTGTATTTCTAAATAGGCTAACATTTTGTATAATATAGGCTAATCATTATGATCAACACTTTACGGAAAAGGGAGGATGGCTTCTAGTTGAGAAGTCTAAAGGAAAGGGTGCGAATAAATTATTCTTAGTACTTACAAAAGATGATATAAATCCCTTAACATTGTTCTACAAGAAAAACATGTAGGCATCCAAATAGTTAGGAAAAAACATAGGCATAAAGCAACATAGGGAGCAAGCAAGCAATTTAAGTTAGCGGCTACTGTGAGAATGCTTCTCCAACTTCGATCTCCTTCTATGGAATTATGTTCTCTCAAATTTGTGGAGGTCCGTTGAGATTGTAGCTATAGGAGGTTGGCCTGCACGTGTCTTGCTCCACCAACGCTTGGTTGCTCATCAAGAGGTGGGATATTGCCACTTAGGTCGCAAGTGTGTTAAATGGTGGCGAAAGGGGGCGGTCTGTGCAAGTATTATTTCCTTGGAAGTTTAACATAGGACTCCCTTTCCCATGTAGTTGTGCTGTGTGACGGCATTAAGTTGCCGTGCTATTTGCCACCTCCAAGCTTATGAGGGAGCCGCACATTCCTCACAGATAGAAAACTTGTAAACTATGTACACTATGTTCAAATCTTCAAATTCGTTAGGTGGAAACTTCAAGTAGCTTACGTGCACACCATACTTTTGAGATCGTATTCGATTCAAAACCGGATTCGTGGAGGAAAGCGACGATTCGCATGGATCTGAGGAAATTATGACGTGCGTTGTGGATAGGCTTGGTGACTTGGTTCGTCTCTCTATACAAAGAGCAGGCAAGGTAGCCGTTTCGATTGAACGATCTTCCTTGAAACCAGCTGGGGAGGGGGTGGGGGGCGTAAATCAGGACAATACTGGGCAAACGGTAAGATGGGCTGGTGTGGTGTGCACAGGTTCTGTTCAGCTCAAGGATTTGAATATTGCAAGATTTATCGATTGGTGATTGGAGAAGATCATACAGGTGGTCAGGTATCTGGTGTGGGCGGCAAAGGGCGATTTTGTCCCCCCAGTCACGGCAGCATCGGACCAGTTTCTCGTTTCAATGACTTCAGTATTGTAGTACAAGAGTACAAGTCCTCAGGCTCTCGCAGTGTCGCACGGACTCACCTTCGCACGGACTCACTTACTCTTTTCTTTGTTCCCGAATCCCTCGTTTGAGGCCTAGCAAGTCAGCAGCGATCTATCATCTGATGACCCAGCCCGCAGCGGCACGTGATTCCCTCGTCAATTATGTGGGTTCTGATTCAGTCAATTATGAGACTGCGTCTTTGTCGCGAATCAGGTGCTTAAAACTTGGAAGTATCCCCCGGCGCCCTCTCTATATACATTCGACCTTTCATCTTGCTCGATTGCTACTCCATCTCGGTTATCAACGGAGAAATAAGGCGGGGCTGAGGGGCTCCATGCATTCGACCCGCTGTCATACCGGAACGACAACCATTCCGTTCCTCTGCTGGCTGATTCTTACAAGTTACAACTAGTTAGATTTCCACATAGCGTCTCATCCTTTTGCACTCCTGGTTATATATTTTTTCGAGTCTTGACATGCAGAGGCCATCACATATCGGACCGCAATGGCGCAGACGTGTCAACAACTTCATGAAACACTTGAGGATGGCTTGGAGTGTCAACGTGATCCTCCTCTACTCCGTTCAGTACATAGAGTGCTCTCGCCTTCCAGAATGTAGGTGATTTGAGAACTCACTTACGTTTCTCTTCCCCTCACCCCTAATTCACAGAACGAGGGTACAGTGCTCCCGGCTCTGGAATCCACCGTGCTGATTTACTTTTGCATCTGAGTAGACTTATGTTTGTGCCTTCTGTTTGGCCGTGTCATCAACGCTTAAAAGTGACTACTAGTAATCTGACAAATGGCTTCCTATTATTCTGATAAATTGTTTCTGGACATGAAAAGCGGTCTTAGTGTACACAGAGCTTCCTGCAACATCCGCGAGGCTGCCGCAGCTGCGAGAGGACGGCCAAGCGGTCCAGGTACCTAACGACGTTTCCTTTCGAGTTTGTAACATGCTCTATATTTTAGCACCAAAGCCTAAGTAATATAGGTGACGCTTCTACATAGGTACTTCAGCCATATAGCAAGCTAGGGACGCTGCGAGACGTCGGCCCATGCAGACGAAACCATTTTCGATGCTTGCATGACGTGCCGAGTGGCCCTAACCCCATTGGCAATGATCGACCTAGCAGGGCTGACAAGATCTTAAGATATCCTCCAGGGGCAAAGAAGAGAAATTAGCCGCGTCGACATATGTTGCCTGTGGAAGATACTAGCCTTCTCGCATAAAATACGATTCAACAACCGTATGAACGCAACTCTGCCTTCCGCTTGCAACGGAAGAGATGGCACGTTTTTGTAACTCGTTTGGAACAACAGCGTGGTATATTACTTTAACATAATAAAGAAAAGGAAATTTCTATTATTTATTTGACTTGTTAAGAATTTTAACAGAACTTTGTATTCAGCGGCATGTTAAGACATTCTTTGAAAGGAAACTAGTATAGCCCAAGGCAGGTCTCGACTTTCCGATCCACCTCAGAGTCATTAGTTGTTTGGATAATACACCTAGGAGCGTGTTTTTTGACGAATGTGCATCACATTGAGGTAAAAACGGTGTTTAATGCAATAATCGACCATGCAAAGCATATCAAATGGGCATAATACTTTGCATGTGCCTCAACCTAGGTAGTATTTACTTGCATGCAAAGTGGCGCACATATCCCATAAGTACTTGTTCAAATAACACACCTGGGAGCACGATTTTTGACGGTTGTGCATAACACTAGGGAAAATAGTATATAATGTGTGATCGACCATGCAAAGCATATCCGATGGGCACAATACTTTGCGCGCACCTCAACCTAGGTAGTATTGAGTTGCATGCAATATGGTGTGCCAATTCGATAAGTACTTGTTGGAATAACACACCTAGGACAGTGTTTTTTGACGCTTATGCATGACACTAAGATAAAATTAGCGGAGTTTAATGCTTGGTCAACAATGCAAATCATATCCGATGGGATCAATACTTTGCACATGCCTCTATCCAGGTGTTATTGACCTACTTGCAAAGTTGCACACCGAGTCCATGGGTACTTGTTTGGATGACACACCTGGGAGCGCTTTTATTTATGATTTTGAATAACACTAGGAGAAAAACGGTGTATAATGAGTGATAGAGCATGTAAATCATATCCGATGGACACATTACTTTGTACGCATATTAATCTAGATGGTATTGAATTTTATGCAAAGTGGCGCACACATTCGATAAGTACTTGTTCGGGCAACACACCTAGGAGCGTGTTTTTTGACAGATGAGCATCACAAAAAGGCAAAAATAGTGTTTAATGCTTGATCGACAATGCAAAGCCAATCTGATGGGCACAATACTTTGCATGCACCTAAACCTAGGTGGTATTTACTTGCATGCAAAGTGGCGTGCTAATCCAGCCTACAAGATTTTCTTGTCTGTAATATCTCCTGAGAAATGTCCTCCTGCTGCACCTCCATGTGCTTCTGTTAACACAGCTTTTTGCTCATGGTCCAGGACATATCTTCTGATGACCTGGTCAATGCCTCTTCTGTACAAACTCCAGCAATGATAAGAAAAGATCTGCTTTGTGACACCAACTTCTTTCTTTGATCTTGATTCATTGTTCCTGGGATTAGTCCATCAGTGAGATTAAAAAATAACATTTTGTCATACCAGCTTGGCTACTCCTCAATTCGTACCATGAATAAATTTGCATCTGGAAGTTCATCTGGTATACCTGTTGGAGGCTCTCTTGATTGTAGCCTGCTCAAATAATATAACATAAGTACCAAGTGTTCGCGTAACACACTTGGGAGTACGTTTTTTTATGGTTGTGCATAACACTAGGGGTAAAACGGTGCATAATGTGTGGTCGACCATGTGAAGCATATCCGATGAGCACAATACTTTGAACATGCCTCTATCTAGGCTGTACATACTTACATGCAAAGTGGTGCACCCATCCCATAAGTACTTTTTCAGATAACACACCTAGGAGCACGTTTTTGATGGTTGTGCATAACACTGGAGAAAACGGTGTATAATGTGTGATCGACCAAGTACATATCTGATGGGTAAAATACTCTGCACGCACCTCCAACTAGGTGGTATTGAGTTGCATGCAATGTGGCGCACCAATCCGATAAGTACTTGTTGGAATAACACACCTAAGAAATTGTTTTTTGATGCTTGGTGTGCGTGACACTGAGGCAAAAATGAATTTTAATGCTTAGTCGACCATGAAAATCATATCTGATGGGCATAATACTTTGCACAGGCCTCTATCCAAATGGTATTGACCTACATGCAAAGTGGAACTCCCATCCTCTAAGTACTTGTTAGGATAACATGTTTTTTGACGGTGGTGCATTACACTATGAGGAAAATTGTGTATAGTGCATGATTGAGCATGTAAATCATATCCAATGGACACAATACTTTGGACACATCTCAACGTAGATGGTATTGAATTGTGAACAAAGTGGCACGCCTATCCAATAAGCACTTGTTTGGGTAACACACCTAGGAGCGTGTTTTTTGATGGATGTGCATCACACTGAGGCAAAAATGGTGTTTAATGCAAGAATCAACCATTCAAAGCATATTGGATGGGCACAATACTTTGCACACACCTCAACTTAGGTGGTATGTACTTCTATGCAAAGTAGAGTACCACTACCATAAGTACGTTTTTAAATAACATACCTGGGAGCGCATTTTTTAACGATTGTGCATAACACTAGCGGGAAAATGGTGTATAATGCATGATCGACCATGCATAGCATATTCGATGGGTATAATACTTTACGCACACCTCAACCTAGGTGGTGGTATTGAGTTGCATGCAATTTTACATACCCATCCGATAAGTACTTGTTCGGACAACACACTTAGGATCGTGATTTTTTACGAATGTGCATCACACAAAGGTAAAAACGGTATATAATGCAGGATTGAGCATGCAAATCATATCCGATGGGAAGAATACTTTGCAGGCATCTCAACATAGATGGTATTTACGTGCATGCAAAGTTCTATATCCATCCCATAAGTGATTGTTCGTATAACACACCTGGGAGAGCGTTTTTTTATGGTTGTGCATAACACTAGGGAGAAAACGGTGCATAATGTGTGATCGACCATGAAAAGCATATCCGATGGACACAATAATTTTTAAACACCTCACACTAGGTGTTATTGAGTTGCATGTAATGTAGCATGCCAATCCGTTGGAATAACACACCTAGGATAGTGTTTTCTGATGCTTGTCATGTGTAACACTAAGGCAAAAACGGAGTTTAATGCTTGGTCGGCCATGTAAATCATATCTAATGAGCACAATACTTTGCACATGCCTATATGAAGGTGATATCTACCTGCATGCAAAGTTGCATGCCCAGCCCATAAGTACTTGTTCAGGTAACACACCTGGGAGCGCGTTTTTTGACGGCGGGTGCATAACACTAGGAGAAAAACGATGTATAATAATGCGTGATCGAGCATGCAAATCATATCTGATGGACATAATACTTTGAAATAATCTCAAAATATATGGTATTTACTTACATGAGAAGTTGCGTGCCCATCCAATAAGTACTTGTTTGGATAATACACCTAGGAGCGTGTTTTTTAAGACAGATGTGCGTCACACTAAGGCAAAAATGATGTTTAATGCAAGAATCGACTAAGGCAAAAATGATGTTTAATGCAAGAATCGACCATGAAAGCATATCAAATGGGAATAATACTTTGCATGAGCCTCAACCTAGGTAGTATTTATTGTTGGGGTAAAGGCACATTGCCACCCCTTTTATTAAAGTTATGACACCTATGACTGTCTTAAGACAGTCATAGGGGGAAAAACCTAATCCTAATAAAACTTAAGAGTTTGTGGTGTGGCTCATCACTTCACACCCGCACATTTTGGAGTCTACTCTCTCTCACTCTCTCCCTCTTGTACTCCTCCTACTCACCTTCCCCTCTCAACTGGTATCAGAGCCTACCCCTCCCTCTCTACCCCTGTCTACCCACTCCCCCTACCTCATTGCCCTAGTGGCCAGCAGGGCTGCAGCAAGGCAGCGCAACAGCAGCGTAGGGCAATGCAGCAGGTAGCGCGGGTTAGCGGGATAGCAGGGCAGTAGCCAGCGTGCATCGTGGGCCAGTGGGACAGCAGGGTGGCAGCGCATCGCGCAGGGCAGCATAGCGAGGCAGCGCATCGCGCAGGCGCAGGTGCCATTTCACGCGTCGTACAACAATACGGACGTACGTCGTCCGTACATCCGTATGAACAGACGTCGGTCATATAGCCATACGGACAGCCTTCTACCGTATAGTACGGATCGTCGTACGGACTGTGACAGGGAGTTGCTTCTGGATTTTTTTTTTCTGACAGGGAGATGCATTTTCTGGTTTGGATCTGCGTCAGAGGAGTACATTTCGAACTCTCTCCTTGGATCTGTACCCTACTTAGGTATAGCGAGGAGATTTGGGTTTTACCCGAGGTGCATTGCATTGCATGAAGTACAACAAGTACTTTCTCAGTTATTTTCTTTCTGTGTGGAGGACTTGTGCACAGATATCAGGATTTATGCATCTGACAGAGGATATATGCTTTTACTGGGTTTGAATCTCAGTTTACGGGTGAGCAGATCATAGGGCTTTTGCCCAACAGTTGATGCTTTGTATGCCTTGAGGTAGTGTGGTGCCAGAGTGCACACATTTGTCTCGATTTTCGGAGTGTGGAGGTGACATTTTCTTGCAGGTCACATTTCTTGTGCAACACTCAGAGAACCTCAGTTGAGCCACGCTTGGCCAGGGCGCATCGAGTTTACTCGGTCCCTAACTGTCCATCGTTGACAGTGCTCAAAAGGTTCCTCATTGAGTGTTTGTACGTTGGGATCTGTGTATGTCATTTCTACACAGGGCAGTATTTGCATTACACTGTTAGTTGATTTTGTCAGAGAGATTTGCACATTGTATGCCTTATCCCTCATTGTTGAGGTTGTTTTCACTTGGTACAAGTGTCAGATCAAGGGGCTTTTTCCCAGATTTTGCTTGAGAGCACTTGGGTTACTGTCAAAGATCTTCAGATGCATTTTATTCCCTTGGCAGAAGGATAATTGCTTGGGATTTATCCCATTTTCCGTTGCAGGTTTTGTGACACGCTGAAGTGTCTGGAGCCTTTTTTTTCAGTGAACAAAACAGTTTATGCCAAGTGGTTTATGCATATTAAATCAGTGCAATACCTCGTCTGAGGTGGGAGAAGTGATCAGGACAGCAATGCAGCAGTGTTTTGTGCCTTGTCAGCTGATGATGCACTGTTAAAGCACTTATGGAGTAGCTGCAGCATTCTGCAATTACTGTTTTTATGCAGCATTCTAAAATTACTGTTTTTATGCCTATTTGAGCACGGTACAGTGTGTCAGAAGGTACAGTAATTGGAGAGAAATTTTTTGTTTTGCTGCAGATTTTCTGACAGTAAAAACAGCACTATTGTGAGTGCTCCTGGATCTTGATAGAGCAGGTTTTTTCTGAGAAATCAGAATTTTATTCAGTCTTTTTTTAACTTACAGGAAGTCAGGTACTTTCCTTATCTGATATGGCATCAGGGGGAAGTGAATCATTAATTCTGAACATAAAGAAGTTGGAAGGGGCACACAATTATGCATTATGGGCAAAACAATGTTTGAATGTACTTTTGTTAAAGAAGATTTCTAAGCCCATAAGGGTGAAGGGTGTCAAGCCATCTGACATGACTAATGATGACTGGAAAGAGCTTGATTTGTCCGCAAGGGCAGCTATCATGCTTACTATTTCTGATACTCTTGTGTTCAATGTTCAGGCTGAAAAGACCTCTTATGGCCTATGGCAGAGGCTAGCAGAGTTATATGCCCAAAAGAGTTCAGCCAGTAAGGTTTATTGGTTGAAGAAGGTGGTTGATCTTCGCATGAAGGAAGGTATAGCTATGACCTCACACTTGAGTAAGTTCAATGCCATCTTTACACAGCTTATTGCACACAGGGATTGAACCTTGATGAGGAGTTCAAGGCTACTTTCTTGTTGTGTACCCTCCCTGAGAGTTGGGACACTTTCAAGACCACACTGTCAAATTCGAATGTCACTCTTATGTATGCTGATGTAGAGAGCTCTCTCCTTATGGAGGAGATGAGCAGGAAGAATAATGCGAGCAGCAAGTCTTCAAATGCTTTCCAGGTACATGATAGAGGCAGGACTCAGTAGAAGGGCAGATCTGCTGGTAAGTCCAAATCTCGCAGTCAGTCCTGTGGTAAAAAGGATATTGAATGCTTTTATTGTGGCAAGAAGGGACATGTGAAGTCTAAGTGCTTCAAGTTCATACGGGATCAGAAAGCCAAAAAGGCTGAAACAAAGGATGCAGGCAGTGGAAGCAAAGGCAAAGGCAAGGCCAAGGTAGATGACTTGGATGCAGTGAATGTTGCAGCAGAGGACAGTGATAGTGACAGACATGAGGTATTATGTTCTTCTACTGTAATTGCACATACCTTGGTTATTGATGGCCATGACATGCACACCTGGCTCTTGGATTCAGGTGCTTCTTTTCATGTTACTCCTCATAGGGAGTGGTTTACTTCCTACATAGGTACTCATGGAGTTGTTCACCTTGGGAACAACTATGCATGTCAGATTGCAGGGATTGGCAGTATACAGATAGTGTTCCCTGATGGACGCACATTTATGCTTGATGGTGTTCGCCATGTGCCGCAAATCAAGAAAAATCTGATTAGCACTGGCTTATTGGATGACAGTGGTTACCACACCACATTTGGGGATTCCAAATAGGTGATTACTGATGGCCAGGTTGTAGTGGCTGAGGGTTTTAAGAGTGATACCTTGTACCCTCTTTATGTTTCCAGTGTGGGTAACCATGTTGTTGCCATAACCGAGCTGCCAAAGGTTTCATTGTGGCATAGCCGGTTGGGACACATGTCTGTTAAAGGAATGCAAGAACTATCACGTTTGGGTTATCTGCCGTCTCTTTCTTTTTCAGATTTGCCTACTTGTGATCATTGCATATTTGGCAAGCATTCTGTGACTCCTCATAAGAGGAGAACTCCCCAGAATAGAGCACCGCTTGATCTAGTGCACACTGATTTGTGTGAGATGCCACAGTTATCACTAGGGGGTGCAAAGTATTTCATTACTTTTATTGATGATGCCACACGCAAAGTGTGGGTCTATTTCTTGAAGCATAAAAGCGATGCCTTAGATGCTTTCAAGAAGTTTGTCGCTCAGGTTGAGAATCGGACAGGTCGCAGGCTGAAATGCCTCAGATCCGATAATGGGGGTGAGTATGTGTCACATGCTTTTGTGCAGTTTTGCGAAGCTAAGGGCATCAAACAGGAACTCACAGCCCCTCATAATGCATCTCAAAATGGTGTAAGTGAGTGAATGAATTGAACTATTCAGGAGAAGGTTCGATGTATGTTGTCTTATGCTGCATTGCCCCATGGCTTTTGGGTAGAAGCCATGCAAACAGCAGTTCACATTATTAACAAGTCACCAAACAAGGCTTTGGAGTTGAAAGTGCCAGAGGAAGTGTGGTCTGGCAAGCCACCCTCATATAAGCACTTACGTGTATTTGGCTGCGAGTGCTTTGCTCATGTATGCAAAGAACTGCGCACCAAACTGGAGCCAAAGTCTATCAGATGCATCTTTATGGGTTATGGTGACGAAGGTGAAATGGGGTACAGGTTATGGGATCCCGTTAAACGGAAGATTATATGCAGCAATGATGTCATATTTAAAGAGGATAGTGTACACAAGGAACCCGTGCAACCTGTGGAATACAAGAGGGTTATTTATGATGATGTTGGACAGCAAAGATTGCCCTTTTATATGCAGCAGTAGGCTGCTGCAGATAACCCTGTTCAAGAGGGTATACAGGTTGAAAATCAGCCAGATAATTTTGCCAATGATGAGCCACTGAATATGCCAGCAAATGGGGCTGTAGAACAGCCAGATATGGTGGTACAGCCACTCGTCATGCATGACGAACAGGCTGGACAACAGCCTAATCCGGAACATTTTGTTAGGAGGAGCACCCGTGTACAACGGCCTCTTGCCAGGTTTGTTCCAGGAGCCAATAATGTGGCTGATTTTATTATGCTGACAGATTGTGGTGAGCCTTCCAGCTTCATGGAAGCTATGAAAAAAACAGAGAAAAGGAAGTGGGAGAAAGCCATGCAGTCAGAAATGGACTCCTTACTTCAAAATGATACATGGGACTTGGTGCAGCTACCTGCAGGTAGAAAGGTTTTGCCATGCAAGTGGGTTTACAAAGTCAAAGTGGATTCAAATGCTTTACCGAGGTATAAAGCCAGATTGGTTGCCAAGGGATTTAAGCAGGAGAAAGGTATTGACTTTGATGAGATCTTTTCACCTGTAGTCAAGATGACTACTTTGAGAGCAGTGTTAGCTCTTGTTGCTCATGAGGACATGGATTTATGTCAGATGGATGTGAAGACTGCTTTTCTTCACGGAGATCTACATGATGAGATCTATATGAGTCAGCCAGAGGGATATGCTGTTAAAGGGAAAGAGCAGCTTGTGTGTAAGTCCCAAGGGTATCATAGGTGTGAGACCGATCATTGCTTGTACACTAAACGGGCAAAGGATGGCAGTTTGATGCTACTCATTCTATATGTGGATGACATGCTGATTGCCAGTAAATCTCAGCTTGAGATTAGTGCTTTAAAGAAACAACTGCATAAGTCTTTTGACATGAAAGACTTGGGTGATGCAAACCATATTCTTGGCATGCGGATTACTCGTGACAGGTCCAAGGGACTTTTGTTTCTATCACAAAAGGAGTACATTGACAAAGTACTGCAAAGGTTTAAAATGGAGGGGGGGAAGTCTATTAGTACCCCATTGCCTCCACATTTAAAACTCAGCAGTAAGGACAGCCCCAAATCAGATGATGATAAGGCTGAGATGGCCAAGGTTCCGTATGCATCTGCAGTTGGTTCTTTGATGTATGCCATGGTTGCCACTCGTCCGGATATTGCATTTGCGGTGGGAGTCATCAGCAGGTATATGGCAAATCCAGGCAAGCGGCACTGGGAAGCAGTGAAAGGTGTCTTGAGGTATCTCAAGGGTACCAAATACTTGTGCATATGCTATGGTAGGCAGGATGCATTGGTGCATGGTTTTACAGATTCAGACTATGCAGGGAATGCAGATAACCGGAAATCTACTACCGGTTATATTTTCACATTTGCATGAGGTGCTATATCATGGGTGTCTCGATTGCAGAAATGCGTTGCACTGTCAACTTCTGAAGCTGAATATGTTGCAGCCACTGAGGCTTGCAAGGAAGCAATATGGCTTACTCGGCTGGTGGGAGACTTGGGCATTACAGGAGATATGCCAGTTTTGCATTGTGATAGTCAGAGTGCTATCATGTTGGCAAAGAATCCGGTCTTTCATCAGAAGACCAAGCACATAGATGTGAAATATCATTTCATCAGGGAGGTACTGGAAGACAAGCGACTTGAGCTTGTGAAGGTGCATACTGATGATAATCCTATAGATTTACACACTAAGAGCTTGCCTACAGAGCGGTTTGCACATTGCCGCCACATCATGGGATTAGGATGAGATCACTCTTATTTTATGGTCTTGTATACAGTAATTGTATATTGCTGTAATTTTTTATTCTTTTCTCCCCTTTAGGCATATTGGCCTTTAGGTGGGAGGTTGTTGGGGTAAAGGCACATTGCCACCCCTTTTATTAAAGTTATGACACCTATGACTGTCTTAAGACAGTCATAGGGGGAAAAACCTAATCCTAATAAAACTTAAGAGTTTGTGGTGTGGCTCATCACTTCACACCCGCACATTTTGGAGTCTGCTCTCTCTCACTCTCTCCCTCTTGTACTCCTCCTACTCACCTTCCCCTCTCATTTACTTGCATGCGAAGTGGTGCACCCACCCCATAAGTACTTGTTCAGATAACACACCTGGGAGCATGTTCTTTGACGATTGTGCATAACACTAGGGAAAAAATAGTATAATGCGTGATTGACCATGCAAAGCATATCTGATGGGCACAACACTTTGCATCCACATCAACCTAGGTGTTATTGAGTTGTATGCAATGGCCGAATCTCGTGTCCCATTCAAATGCTCCCAAATGGTAGATGCCACATTCTTGAAGATATGCATGGGATCGAGCAAGTGATTGATCTTGAGGTGGGACCAATATGGTAAACGATAAAAGATGGAGTATCTAAAAAAAATAAAGTGTTAGCATGCAATCCTCACTTTCAACCAATATAGCCAATCTTTACTTCCAGCCAATAGTTACAAATTCTTACCGGCTCATGCCAAGTGGTGGAGGAGTCGTGGAACCGTCCCAAATTCTCATCCAATCTCCCGCAGTGAGTGATTGTGGGAGGACTTCATTCCAAGGGGCAACATATCTAGGATGATTAGGTGGGAGAAATCGATGGTGATTCTCATAGATGACGTTATTCAATGCGTCTGCCCATGAGGCAACTAGCGAAGGACCACAAACAGGACATGCATGGTAACCTGATGTAGTGAGACCTGAAACAATAGATGCAATTAAGAGTGGAAGGTGGGTTTAGGGTGCCACATCCTTGCCTATTCATAATTAAAAAATGCAATGCTTACCTGAACACTCGCCATAGCCTGGGAAGTCATGCATCGTCCATATCAAGACTGCTTTGCAATTGAAGTCTCGTGACGAGGGAGGCCTGCTCACATCATGCACCGTGATACCTCTCCAAAGTATCTCTAGCTCATCAATCAAAGGCTCCAAATAAACATCAGGGTTTTTGACTTTATGTTTCCCTGGAATTAGAAGGGACAGCATGACATGTCCTTTCTTAATAGCCATAGAGGGTGGAAGATTGTAATTCACCAATACCACTGGCCATACACTGTAAGACGTGCTTTTGAGACCAAATGGGTTCACACCGTCCATACCCAATCCAAGTCTCAAGCTCCTAGGTTCTTCCTTGAAGCTTGGTCATGTGTCTTCAATATGCTTCCACGTAGGAGAGTCCGCGGGAGTTCTCCACTTGCCATCGGTTGATCGATGGGAGGAATGCCATGACATGAGCTCTGCAATAGATTTGCACTTGAACATATGTTGGATGCGAGGGATTATGGGAAAATGTCGCAATACCTTACAAGGCACGTCCAAGGTTTTGAGATCTGCTCTATATCTTGCCTCTCCACAAGTAGGACACTCTCTTGCATCCTTATGTAGTCCACGAAACAAAACGCAATCGTTGACACATGCATGGATGCGCTTGTAATCTAATCCTCCAAGAGAGGTCACATGTTGCCTTGCCATATCTCTTGAGGTCGGTAATTTATTCTCCCTTGGAAGCATTTTACACAATAGCCTGCACGTGAAGACCATAAATGCGGAAAAGCATTCGAGTAATTGACCCACTAGCATAATTCACCATGTTTGCAAAATCGGCTTTAAAGCTTACTTGAGTAATGCATTCAAACTTGCATTGCTCCATCCATAGATGGTTTGCAAGTTTAGTAACTCAAGGGAGGCACGTAGAACAGAGAATGTGCACCCCTCAAACAGTGGAGTCGATGCTGCGGTAAAAAGATCATCCTACTCCATGCTATTATCCCTCCCTTTATGGACATATAAATCCCGCACCATATCATCAAACACCTCCTCCTCCATGGCTTCATGAGGTAATGGTGGAGGGCTACTATCACCATCACTCCATCCATCCGTAACGGTCCCTCCTGAAGATCCCACCTCATATCGCCGACGCTTTGCCTCCTCACGACGGGCATAGGGTAACATGTGCGGGTGTAGCACTGCATCCTGTATCAAATTAAAACGGGATCATTATAACTCAAACATATGAATTCACCCATAGGTATCTCAATCAACCTTAACTTACAAATCCTTACCCTGTTTACGGTCACATCCCATTCTCCATACTTTGAGATATGATTGAGTGTAATCCTGCGTGCACGATACATGTTTCCTCGACATCGATCACACAAACATTTGATTTTTTGCTCCAACCACATTTCGCGATGGTGGATACGGAGGGATTCGTCCTCACTGGAGCTACTTGTTGAAGATGGAGACATCCTACAAACAAACAACCCACCAAATTTGCTCTTCTTCAAATGCTTAACTTAAAAACTCTGTGTTGCGTTTATCGCCGCATCTCTCGTCGCGTCTAATGTCACGTCTAACTGCACGTCTAAATGCCCGTCTACTCTGTGTATTTAAACATGCCTGTAGACACGCTAATAGACGCGACTTTAGACGCATCCACTCTTTGTATTCAGACGCAACTATAGACGCGCTAATAGACGCGACTATACCCGCGACTTTTAAACTTGCTTTTCGGCGCGCCGCTCGCTTTGCTTTTCTTTTGACTACTTAAACTTCGCGAGCGGCTTTCTTCCTTCTTTATTAGCAGTTCTATAGATTCGAAGCTTAAGAGAGAGCCTCCCATACACAGTTCCAAGCTTTCACTCAAGACAAAGGGACCGTACCTACACAGCTTGCTTCCAAGCCTAAAGAAGAGGAGGAGTACGAACAAGGAGAAGAAACAAGTTTGGAAAAGAAAGATCCTTCCATACCTTTTTCCAAGTAAGTCCTTTTGAAGTTGTTCTTGCTTGCTCTTTCCAGTTTTGTACCTTTTCGCATCCACGAAACGCAGCATCTAGGTATGAGCGACACGTTCTTTTGTCGGGCAAAACGTCCTTTTCGACTTTTGAGTATTCTCGACTGTCGGAGCGCGTGTATAGAGGCGTCTGAGGGCGTGTCTAAACGTGCGTCTACAAGCGCGTCTATATGCGCATCTGGCTTATTACAGACACACACAGATGCGTATATAGACGCCTACATAGACGCTCTGTTAAACAGAGTTTTAAACGAATTGTTAGACGCGCTTTTAGACGCGCTGTTAGACGGATGTTTTGATGGACTGTTAGACGCGGTGGTAGACGCGTTTTTTAACGCACTGTTAGACGGATTGATGAACGGACTGTTAGACGCGCTTTCACTTGAATTGTTAAATGCTCTGTTAGACGCGTTTATAGACGCAAAGATTAGACGGGTCTATAGACGCGCTCTGACAGAGCCTCTTTTTTTTTTTCCCCTTTCTTCTCAGCTCCCAAAGTAATAGATTTGCTTATTTTTTTCCAATTTAACATGTGGGGAGGAAGTGCTTCTAGCTCACCTGATCCGCGTGAATCCATATGGAAGGATTTATATAATATTTTAGGACACCCTCCTAGTCCTGCGGAGTTATACGGGTACATGACGGGTGTCCTTAACACTCCCCAAGAGTCGGCACTATAGACTCCGAGCCACCCCACACCGCCTGAGATCACCCCAGCGGAGTCCGCACAGCTGTCTTATGCCCCGTCTTATGCCCCTTCCCCCGTACCGTCTTATGCCCCTTCCCCCATGCCGTCTTATGTCCCTTCTGCCATCCCGTCTTATGCCCCTTCCCCCATGCCTTCAGGAGGTCCTTCTGCCTCAGCGAGCTGTCGACGTACTCCCCAGCCGTCGAGACTCGGTTCTCCAGCTACGAGTGGTCAGCGTAGTCCCGCGCAGTCCCCAGCTACGAGTGGCCAGCGTACGAGCTCGACACGACAGGGTGGCAGGCGTAGTAGCAGGGAGAGCGGTGGCGGATGCGTGGCACAGTGCTTTGGGCCATGTGGCGGTGAGGAGGATGATGATTCTCATGATTTAGACGTGCCTCTGGGTGATGGTACGATTTATTATGACATCACCCAGACAGGAGGCATCTTGATGGATGCGCGGGGGAAGGACATAATGGCCTTCATGCGCTCTGTAATTGCTAACAATTATAGAGATTGCTTTATCCACTATAAAGACCACCCAAAGAGGTTGGCTGATGAGACCCTCGCTACTGTTCGATCTAGGTATCCTAACCCCCCCAATCGCCAGTTCACAGATAAATGGGGGAAGTCAAAGATTGTTACGATACTTAGCAATAAAAGATCTTCCCTTAAGAGGCAGGCACTAGCGGAGCTTGCCAGACTTGAGGCAGGTCAACCTCCAAGGGGCCCGCCCCACACCGCTCAGAAGCGTGAGTGGAAGAAGGCAATGAAGTCAGCGAGGGAGGAGCCCAGTCTGCAGCACGTGGAGGCACGGAGGATCCAGATGGAGGAGTATGGGAGCGCGCATTTTGGAGCAGGGGGTGTTGAATCATGGGAGGCCCAATTTGTAAGTATCGATCTCAAATTATATTGCTTATGTAGTTTATTAGGAGGTTGGTTGTTTCTTTGTACTAATCCCTCCACAAAGTGTATCGCGGTCATGCAGCTTGAGATCGTGGGCAGATACCCTACTCTAGTGGAGATAGCCTACCACTGCCACCATCACAGAGGAGATACATGGAGGCACTTCTATGATGATGGTTTGATTATTGAGGAGCAGTATACCCGAGCTACTGGACAGGCCCCCCAGGTATTTGAAAGTAATTAAATAATGCCAAAATTATAAGTAAAGATTTGATTTTTCATACATTGATATATGTTGTCCCTTGTTTACAGGCCGCCCCTACACAAGACGATGAGGAAAACGAGGAAGGAGGTGCAGAAGGGAGTGCAGAAGGCAGCGCAAAAGGGAGCGTGGAAGGCAGCGAGGATTAGTCGTAGAAGTAGTGCTACTATTCTTTTTTGTACTTAAAGCCATTGGCTTGGCTTCGTGCCTCTTGTATATAGACTCCTCTTATTTTTTGTACTTGAAGCCACATGACATGGCTTAGCTTCCTTATTTTTTGTACTTGGAGCCACATGACGTGGCTTAGCTTCGTGCTATATGTATATACAAGCACTTTTTGTGCTTTCAATTTTATTGCGTTTTGGAGTTGTAATATTTTATTTGGAATTGTAATTAAAATGCGGTTGGCTGTAAGAATTGAATTACAGAATGTGGATATGGGATTCTTGTAACTATATAGCATACACAACATACACAGTATTCTGTAAAATTTTTTTTAAAAAAAAGGCGCGTGTATCAGTGCGTTTAAAAATGCGTTTATATTCGCGTCTGTCTGTTCAACTTGCGTCTATACGGGCGTCCATCAAAGCGTTTATATGCGCATCTATTTACGCGTGTATGAGCGCGTCTATACGTGCATAAGTCTGATATATAGACACGCAATTAGACGCAGGTCTCCTGACGCGCAAATAGATGCGCAAATAGACGCGCCCGTAAGTTTCATGAAATGCGTCTGTGCGCACGTCTATGGGTGCTTTGTCTTGTTGTGTTGGATGTCCACCTTTTTATTTTTAATTATTTTATCTTAGTTTACAATTTATGTGTTTACATTATCTTTATTTCATTTGTTTGTATACATAACTCTTGTATTGAAGGTAGCTTATTAAAATGTATATAAATAAAGAAAGAAAGATATATATATATATATATATATTTATGTATGCATGCATATATATATATGTATGCATACATATATATATATATATATATATATGTATGCATACATACATATATATATATATGTGTGTGTGTGTGTGTGTGTATAGATATATATATATGCATACATTATATATATATATATTTCTATACACACACACATATATATATGTGTGTGTGTGTGTGTGTGTGTGTGTGTGTGTGTATGTATGTATGTATGTATGTATGCATGCATACACACACACATATATATATGTGTGTGTGTATAGAAATATATATATATATAATGTATGCATATATATATATATCTATACACACACACACACACACACACACATATATATATATATGTATGTATGCATACATATATATATATGCATGCATACATAAATATATATATATATATATATATATCTTTCTTTCTTTATTTATATACATTTTAATAAGCTACCTTTAATACAAGAGTTATGTATACAAACAAATGAAATAAAGATAATGTAAACACATAAATTGTAAACTAAGATACAATAATTAAAAATAAAAAGGTGGACATCCAACACAACAAGACAAAGCACCCATAGACGTGCGCACAGATGCGTTTCATGAACTAAATAAAAAACTTACGGGCGCATCTATTTGCGCATCTATTTGCACGTTAGGAGACCCGCGTCTAATTGTGCGTCTATATATCAGACTTACGCGCGTATAGACGCGCTCATACACGCGTAAATAGATGCGCATATAAATGCTTTGATGGACGCCCGTATAGACGCAAGTCGAACAGACAGACGCGAATAGAAACGCGTTTTTAAACATTATATATATATATATTTCTATACACACACACACATATATATGTGTGTGTGTATGCATGCATACATACATACATACATACACACACACACACACACACACACACATATATATATATAAGACAAAAAAATTGAAGGATTTTTTTGGATGTCTACCAGTTCACCATTTCATTTTTAATTATTTTATCTTAGTTTACATAATATTTATTTTATTGGTTTGTATATATATTTTTATTTAAATCAAAATTAATAAAAAATTTATATTTTTAAATTTAAGTTTAAATATCTTAGATAATGTATTTATATTTTTAGTTTTGAATTCATTTTAGAATAAATGTATATTTAATTTAGCTTAAAATATTTTGAGATATATATATATATATATATATGCATATATATATATATATGAATGTATATGTACATACATATATATATAAGAGAAAAAAATGAAGGGTTTTATTTTTTATTATTTCATCTTAGTTTATCATTTATGTGTTTACATAACTTTATTTCATTAGTTTGTAATTTTCATTTAATCTTTAATTTTTTAAGTTCATTTTAGATTAAATATATATTTAAAGTATATTTCATTTAGTTTAAAATATTTTGCTAAATTAAATATACTTTAATTATATATGAAAAGAATCAAAATTTGTTTATAACTCGTCTTACAAGGTAACCTATTAAAATGAATATGAAAAAGAAATTATTTGTTGCATTTTCTTCGATTCGACGGTTGGTATAGCTTAGATTAGCATAGATTAGTTTATCCATAGGGGAGACAACTCCAAAACAACCAATCAAAGCCATGCTCAAAAATTCCCGACTAGTTCCTAATCGACGTCAGTCCTACACTCACATGCGGTTTCACACTCATAACACAACCCTATGAGAAAAGTTTTAGATTACAGATGACACATCAAAGTCAGAGTTTTAGTGGGTAGAGTTTTAGTGGACACAATGTAATTGTTAATGATGGACACATCATAGTTTTATTTTTTCTCATCTCATTGTAAAGCCTTATTGGCTATTATTTTTTAATTTATGTATATATATTGAGCCTTGTAAAGCCTTTGAGGATATTTTTGATCATCTATTCAAAGATTTTGTTAAATGGACACACACATAATTGTATCAGTGGACACATTACAGCTTGGGCACATTACACTATGATGGGCAAAATGCATTTTCCTTTAGCTTGGACACATAACAGTATGATGGGCAAAATGCATCGTCTTTCAGCTTGGGCACATTACAGTATAATGGGCAAAATGCATTGCCTTTTAGCTTGGGCACATTACAATATGATGGGCAAAATATATTGTCTTTCAGTTTGTACTTTAAAGCCTTATTGGCTATTTTATTGAAGCATTGTATCTAAAGTCTTGTGAATTATTTTTCATGTAGGGTTTTTAACTATTATGGAGCACTCTCCATAGATTAGAGCTTTTGTCTCTAGCACCACCTTACATTTCAATGGGAAAGAGTATGCCCCTAATAGCTTTGAAGGGAGATGGACTCATATGCACATGGGAAGAAAAGTTTGGTTTCTCATTCAAAGAAAAATTGAGCTACATCTTATTATGTCTAGAAAAGATATGGAGCAAAATGAGGAGCCATGGAATGCAAGCTTCTCTAAGAAAGATATAACTTCTAACATGGTTGTGGGAATTACTATGGAACCAAAGATCCCATACTTGGATATTTTTGTGAAGTGTTCACAACCTAATATTGGGGACTATCATTTTATCTTATCAAAAGGTCTAAACAAGTTCACAATGCCATCTCCTCCACCATCAAGCTTTACAGAATTAAAACTTCCATTGCAGGCTCTCAAGGATGAATGGAGTACATTTTTGAATGTAGAGACAAGTAGGTTGCAAAAGATTATGATTGAGTACTTTAAGACATCATCACTCAAGATGGACCATGAATTCAGTCAAGAGCAGGGAGGGCACAAGCATGATTAGATGGATGCTAGTTTGGTTCAGAAACAAATAGGACACAAGCAGGATGAGATAGCTTCTAGTTTGGCTTAGAAGTAGCCTAGACAAGGAGCCCCACATCAAGGGTCTGTACGCAAACTCTTTGAGATAGAGATAGAAGTAGATGCTACATTTGAACTAAAAAATGAAGAAGCAACACAACTATTGCGGCCTAAAGAAATACAAAAGATAGGAGAAGAGGAAGGACAAGCCATGGCCACATTGGTGCAACCTATCAAAGGAAAAGAAATACAAAAAACAAAAAAGATTAATTACTGCAAGGGCCACAATTCCAAAGGCTACTTTCACAAAAAGACAACATTCCTCTGTTCAGAAAGTATAGGTAAAAGATAAAGAGGACACAATTCCAAAGGCTACTTTAAAAAAAGGCAACATTCCTTTGCTCAGAAACTTCAAGTACAAGACAAAGAGGAGGACAGAGAAAATATAAAGGAAGAAGAGTCAGATCAAGAGGTTGAGGAAGATAAAGATGAGATCATGTCAATAAAGAATCTCAATCTGCGTCTCTATGAGACGATGACAAAAGCCCTATGTTGTGACTCTGTTGTAAATGCTCAAGATGTGGAGTCAGCAACTATTTTTACCAATAATAGGAATCTTGATATATCTTATGTGATGCAAATGTTCAAGGCTTTGGTGGATGGCAAGAAACCCGTGGTCTCTAATGTAGCCTTACATCCAATCATGTTATGTCCAAATATAGGTAGCCATGGCAATGGAGTTATGTTTGAAGGACCTACCCATTTTGAGGAGACTTTCAAAAAATTATTCACACAAAGCCTTCGACAAATTCTACATGAACAGGGTGAAGAGGCAAATTTTGAGAAATTTTTGAAAGAGGTAAAGAGAAATTTCTTGCTACATTGTAAACTTGAGCCGATTGATGGTCAGCATTATGCATGTGCCTGTAATGAACTTGCTAGACAAGCAAGCGACTCTAGAAGACTCACTATAGAGCAAACTTCAAAGGTTCTTCCCTTCAATTTTTATATGGCCACAATATGTATTTTTAAGTATCCAACAAAATATTTGATTGAGTCCGAAAGATTGAATCATGATATTTTTGCAAAATGTAAGATAACCTAGACATCGAAAATCCTAATGAAAGCGATGCTGACCACACAAGTATAATTTTTTGACCTGATGAGGTGTTTGAGCAAGTTGTGGCAGTTTTTTGTGCATATGAGAAGGGTGAGGTTACTTATGAAGGTCCTTTGTTACTATCACAAAAGTCAAAACTTGAGAAAAAAGTGGTCACAGTAAGAACTTGGAGGCCATGAAGTATTTGCCGGATAGCTATGTAACAATGGCAACAAAAAAACTCCTAAAGAAAGAATAGTTTTTTGGCAGGAAGGACAAAGATTATTGCATGGAGGAGTGCATCAACATCAAGTGAAATGTGATGCACTGGATAGTGTGATTAGATATTTGCTCATAGAAAAAGATATCCCTACTGATCAATGCAATATTGACCCTAATATTGTGAAGCATATAGCTGCTTTATCCACAGCTAAGGAAAAGGAATGGGCACATAAGTGGATGAAGAATCACGAAGATGGGGCCGAAGTAGTCACCTCATTCATGAGAGCCCAAATTCCACCACAGGTGATTGCATATGTTGAGAAGCTTGCGAATGAGCATAAACTGAGAATAACAAATGCAGTCAACCACAACTTTCAATTCAATGTGAACATCACTTCAGAATTTGGAAAGCTTGTAGCATACAGGGGCATTTCAGATAAGGACTTTTTAATTAATGAAACAAGTTGGGATAAGCACCAAGTATTCTTTATTGATGAGGTTTCTTCCAATGATATTCGCCAATTCATCGATAGAGTACTATATACCATCATTAATACAGCTGGAATTTGCAATATTGTCATTTTTGTCAACAAAGAAAACAAAGAAGAGATACATAACACTTTGGAGAAAGTTTATGCCTATGATTTCAAGATCTACAATGGTGTGTATGCATCCAAGACAAGTAAGAGAGAATGTGGATTAAAGATCCAATACCTTGAATCATTCCTCTTATGCATGTGGAGTCCATATCTTGACCAATCCCTACAACATAACATCAGGGGGACTTCCAAGAGTTTGCATCTCATGCTAGAGGAGAAAGAAATCCACAGGTCCTCTCATCATCAAGTGCACTCCAAAATCTACGAATGTCCTCCAAAAAGTGGAAGTCTTTTGATTACTATGCTGGAATACTTGCAATTGCCCAATTGGGAGGTCACCTTATTATGGATGGGATATCTTTTCAATGATCTTCTCAAAAAGGGATATTCCACTAATATTACTGAAAGAAAGGTTTGCATGGCACACTTCCATTTGCAAGCTGATCTAACTGTCGGCTAATGAGAAAGAAGTGGAACATAAGAGGATTGGAGATGACGACATGGAAGATCATAATGGCTCCTAGGATAAAGACGAAGGTGATGCACAGATGATTGCAGATGATGACATGGATGATCTTCCTAGCTCACAAGATTACGCAAAGAAATCATGGACACATATCCTAGTATGACCCTTTACTTTTCTTTTACAAGCATTACATTTAACTATAACCCATCAATCTCACAAGATTTTGTATTTTTTACAGACGGCAGAGGGGAAGGAAGAAGAAATGAGTTCACATGGATCTAAAGTCAAGAAGGCCACAATATTTCCTTCAAGTTTGATTGATATGGTGATTCCTGGAAAAACTGAAAGTGAAATATTTAAGATAGTAAAAGGATCACCGAAAGACTTCCTAACATAGAGAGTCAACTACATTGCTTATATGGGAACTTAGAGCATATGATGATGGCACGGCTCACGCTGAAGAATTCTAAATATTTGTCTAAGGTACAAGAAATAGGAAGCAACTTTGATGTTCAGGTTGTGATTGGACAACAACCTCAATATCTATCATTTGGTGTAGAAGAGTTTCAAATCCTAAGATAATGATAAAGTTATAATGGCCACCCTCAGGTTTGATACAAACTTTATCTTGGCTTAGTATTTATATATTGATTAAAATCTAATGAGCTAATGTTTGATTATTTTTTGATGCCGTATAATGATATCTTGGTTTCCTACAAATTTTGCAAAGTGTGTATATGTCGTAGATTCCCTACTTTCTACATGGCTCAAGAATAATAAAAAGTCAATAGAAGATATTTGCACCTGGCTGCAAACTCTCAATATGGACACAACAAATGAGTTATCGTTTTTCCATATAATGAGACGTAAGTGACACCACAACCTCATATTTACTTTTGCAAGATGAAGATGAAATCAAATAATAAAGATTCTTAATTGGCCATGCAGGAAACATTGGAGTTTGGTAGCTTTGGACCTACAAGCCAATAAATGCTATTTTTCCAATTCAATGCCAAGATATCATGGCAATGTGTTAGCGTAAGTATACTTTTAATGCATTGTAACTTTCATGGCACACTTACTCTTAATGCATTGTAACTTTCATGGTATGTATCTTTTGCAATGCACTTATTGATTCCCTTGTATGTTATGATGGATAGTAGGTCCATATCAAGGTTAATAAGTGCAATTGAACAAGTCACAAACTATGATGGTGACTTGCAAGAAGCAGTGAACTTACAACGATGCGAGGTTGTAGAGAAAAATGATCCATACAGCTATGGGTGGAGAGTGTGCTACAACTGCAAGTTGCTCCTCGATGAAATGTTTGATGTGAAGGGCTCACAACCCTCAATGTCTACATATTTCAATGTAGAACTATATACATTTGTGGCTCATACCATTTGATTCATAATTGCTCAACCTCTAATTAAAGTAATTGAGACACCCAAGTCTGCATCAAAGACTCTCGAGGAAGTAGAGACTAAATATACTCTCAATCCATCATAGCCTTTAAAGGAGTCTACTCCCGAAGCATCACAATCGAGTCCAGTCAGTGCAAAAGTAGATATTCACTATACTCCCGAGGAGTATAAACCCAAAGCAGCAGAAGGGAGTGACCCACTTGCAGAAGTAGAGACTCAATCTATGGCCAAGGCATCACACCATTTTGGGGATTCTATGCCCAAAGCATCCCAGCAAAGTCCATGAGTGGAAGTAAAGACTCATTCTATGCCACGGGCATCACACCCTCCCAAGGATTCTATGCCCTAGGAATCACCATCTACCCCACACTCAAAAGCAGAGATTCAATATATGCCCGGAGAATCACAACCTCCACTAGATTCTATGCCTAAACCATCACAACCGAGTCCACGCTTGGAAGTAGACAAATTCTATGCCCAAAGGAACAGTCCATATATGCCTTAAGCATCAAAGCCTCGAGAGTTAGAGTTTACTTCCAAAGCATCACAATGGAATCCACAACAAGCATTAAAATCCACTTCAATGTGAAGCATGTACATGAGTTTTTTTTAAAATTAGAAAAGACTTTATTGGTAAGTGATGCATGTAAAAGTGCAAAGCCACAAAATTTTGTATTTGTGATTTTGTTGCTCATAATGTTTTTTTGGTTGATTCATCAGACTCTATTCCATTGTAAAGCATATAGATGACCTAAGAAACATGAGTATTTTTACCTTGTTTGTGTTGACTAATGATGGTATTTTTTTTACATATGTTAAATGCTACAATACATTAGGATATTTACTTATGATATTTATTCAATTTGTATTATTATTTGATTATATGTGAATACATAAGGGGCATTCTCTCATGGATACATAAGGGACATTTATCATGGATATACTTGATGAGAATTTGCTACTCAAAAAAATAAGATTACTCAAATCATGCTATAGGGTCAAAGTTTATAACATTATAGAGTCATAAGAGCCACACTGCATGAGAATTTGCTACTCATAAATAAATTGTATTAGCAATTCTAATATGATTTGCTCAACCCTACTATGCTTGTTGCAGATAATACAAAATAAGATTAACGACTATTACAGGCCACACAGGCCGAGACCACACTAGAAGATCTCATCATTAGTATCTCTTATCTTCTCGACAACCCAATCTTCCACAGACTCCACGTCTATATCCTCAACATAATTACAATGAAGAAAGAAATTCAAGTAGTCACATATTGTTTCTTTATAATCTCTTTGGGAGGCCCTTATTGTTCTTTTAGCATCTACATCAAATCGGCCATATCGAGTGCTACAATAATGTAGGTTGCTTAATAAGTCTAAGAGATCTTGTCATGCTTTTATAATACATCATAAAAGTCTTTCTCTCTCTACTATCTTCTAAGTCTCCTCCCTCTCTGTCCACCTCTATGCATCAAATTTCTCTCTCTCCATCCGTGTCAGTGGAGAGCCTTGTCAAATTCTTGCATCTCTCCTTGCTCCTTAGTCAGCAATCCATTCTTTGAGACTGACGATTCCAGACTCCACGTCTGCGACAATGCCAAGTACATCTTCACATGTCTCACATTATGGTATTGCATCTACAAGTATAACTTATTATATAAAATAAATATCTCATGATGAGAATCTAATAATTATATCATTCTTGTGTTCCATCACTTTATTTTATAGATTTCAATGTACTCAAAATCTACCGTCTCACATGTCTCACATTATGGTCTTGCATCTATCACTTCACACAATCTAGTAGTCTAGCATTCTCCAACCATCATCTTAGTGACATCTGCCTCTCCTAATTAATTATTCTAAATCTTTCCTCTCACATTATGAGTTTGCAGTTCTATAAATCCCTCTCTAGCTATTTGTCTTCTACATCTTGCTCGTAGCTTTAGAGCCAAATAATTCTTCCACTTTGCTCTCATTACCTTCCTCCTCTCCTCAAGCTTACTCCTTCCATCTTGCCAGCAGCCTTACAACAAAACACTTCTTCCACTTTTCTCTCGCTACCTTCCTCCTCTCCTCAAGCTTACTCCTTCCATCTTGCCCGCAGCCTTATAGGCCAAACACTTCTTCCACTTTGCTCTCATTACCTTCCTCCTCTCCTCAAGCTTACTCCTTCCATCTTGCCTATGGCCTTACTCTGGAACTCGAGTCTACTCCCATTATCATTCTTGCACTCATCTCATAGCCTTACTCTCGAAATCCTATTCCATCTTGCCTCACTCCCTCACTATCTCTTGTTCTTGTGGTCCATATTCCCGTAGCTTAAAGATCCATGGATCTTTTTGAAGTCATCGATTCTGTGGAGCAAGCCATTAGCACCAACAAAGAATGGATTTTCGAGAATGAGGTAAAGAGGGAGCAGAGAGAGAAAACGAGCTCCATTACCCAGGAAGAAAAGGACGAGTTTGCTACTTTGAAGCACCTAGAGAAGGAGGAGAGATAAAAAATAAGTAGGTCTACTAGCAAAATAGATAGATTACATTCATATAGGAGAGAGCTAACAGACTATCTAAGTGAGGTTACTTCGCATGTGGCTCTTGATGGGAGATTCCCACCCCAGGAACTGCAAGCCATATGGAATCAAGAAAGTGCTATATAGGAGAAAGTTTATAATTCCTTACTTCTCTTCAGTAGTTTCAACTACATTGATGATGATGAGATGAACTCAGCCCTTGAATGGGTTGAATCTAGGATATCAAGAGCAAATATTAATGCCTTCTAGTGAGGGGCTTATTGTAACTTTTGGTGTTTGTTAACACCTTTATAAATATTGTGAGAGTTTGCTTAATACTGTAACTTTTGAAGGTGTTTGTTAACACCATTATAAATATTAAGAGAGTTTACAACTACTGAATCTTAGTTTTTGGGGTAACTTATCTGTGTCATGTTAAATTTTATAAATTTAGTTTGATCTCCTTTAAAAATCTCTAAAAAATTGCTTGTTTTTATGTTTTCATCTGTGCTTTGAAGATTGGGTTTTTTCTTAAATTTTATCCAGAAACTAGTCCAAAAGTATATGTAAAAATGAATTTATACATTGACAAGTCCAAAATTAATGAAATAAGTGTTTCCTGCAAATTCCATTTCCATAAGAATTACACAATAGGCTATTTCTAGGTATACAAAATGGGTTCCTATAGGACCCACTTGCAGATCTAACCCTTTATCCTTTGAAATTCTTCTAAATTTTTTGGACTAAGGGATTTACAAATTCTCTGCAACCTATGCCTTAAAAAACTATCATCCTAGAAACATTCAATAAGGAGATTAACGGGAACCCATTATACTCTATCTATGTCTAGCTGGATTAAATTTCTCTCTGATATAATCTGTACCACATCTCTGAAAAGATCCAGGTGCTTGTGGACTGTGCCAATGACATCTATCTCATGATCAAAAATCTCATGCAACTCTGCCTCTCTACTCGAATAATGAGTAGAAGTGACGAAGTCATGGCATGCCTCGTGGGGTGTGGCCATTGGAGGTTTTTGGAAGATGACAAGAGTAGGGAGCGGTTGTGTCTAGGAGGTGAGCACAATAAAGGCTATGGTCATACCTATGGCCCTTTATATAGTTGACTTCAGACTCTTTAAAGACCTTAAAAGTCTACTATAGTTTAGGTAACAAAAACTATTACAACACTTCAAAAACTACTAATTTTATTAAGTATAAACTCATTGCTAGTACAAATGACATCACACGTAAGAAACTATTACATTTATTCAATAATAGTATGAATGGCCAAGGAACGTCCAAGCTACAAGGAGGCTTCCATTTGTTGAGCATTGATGTTCCTTTGAGTTGCCTTCTCACTATCTTCCCATTTAGTGTAAATAAAAAATCACTATGATCAAAGGTGACAACAATGTATTCACGAATGTGCTTCATGCTCCAACTATCTGTGACCTCAAGATATTGGATTTCCCCATTGAGCATATGTATCTCTACCTCTGTGGTGTCCACTACACCACAATCCATAAGTATCCATGTGCGAGAGCTAGGAGTGTGTTTGTGTGTGTATGTGAGGTAGGAGAGTCAGAGAGATAGATTGATTGGCCCATTAACATCTTTCTTTGCCTCCTATGTAGATGTCTTTCTTTCTACCAAAGTTGGAACCCTGCCTTTGGATAGTCTTACGGGAACATTTCAAGCTTTCACTTCAGACATCAGGAAGTTAATGTTCTCAAGATGGAGTCTACATATAGAGAAGGACGAAGTATTGCATCCTTGACAAAGTCTAGTACTTCTTTCTATAATTCATGTTATCAAGTACCTAAAAAAGAAGGTGCATATGGAAGCCTTCTTCCTATTACCCTCCCTAACTTTGATAGTCCAGAATGGCCTCTTCCTGATCCATTCTCTATAAATGAATTTAGAATGAAGATAATGAAGTTTACTTTCAGTTCAAAATCTATGGGTGTTAGTTGGTTCATGCCATCCATTATATTGATTAATTTTTTCAAATTAGTCTTCATCCATAAAACAAAGACCATGTGGGTATGCAAAGACCTAGCAAAGGAATTTCTTGATATTATTCTATACCCAATGTGGGATGTTAGGGAGGGTTTGCACAAGGGAGACCATTTTTTATGTACACTTACTAAAGAAATTATAGTGATAAGATATCACTTGTAGTGCAAAGTATTTGCTACATGTGAGATTCTTATAGATGCATCTCTCTCTCTCTCTCTCTCTCTCTCTCTCTCTCTCTCTCTCTCTAACACCAAACCCCCCCTGTCTCTCTCTATTAATCTATCTATATTTCCCTCCCTCCCTCCCCCTCTACTCTAACCATAACACACCCTCTCTCAAAACACATACACACATTCAATCATTGGAATTATGCACAAATGAAGCACGACATAATGAGAAAAATGACAATGTAAAAGAGAGATAGAATTTGAAGGAAAGAAAGTTTGACTTGCAGGGTCCAACTTCATGTCTCGAGCTGTGTACATGTGTTGAACCTTCACCTTAAGTTCTTTTTTTGTATTACAAAATGCAACAATGTGACCCTTCCAATGCTTCTCGTTCTTTCCTCTATCCTTTCTAGAAACCTTGAATGGACTTATTGCATATGGTTGCATTGTGACCCAAGTTATTAGCCTAGAATCTTGAGGGAGACACACATCATTTCCATCCTTCAAAATACGACCCACAAAAGATTGAATTGATATCTTTGGCCTAGGGGAAGGGGAGTACTTCACCATTGTAGAAATAATGGGAGCAAGCAAAGAGAAAGAGGTTGGGAGGAGGAAGAGGTTGAGAGGAGGAGGTTGGGAGGAGGTTGAGAGGAGGAAGAGGTTGGGAGGAGGCTGAGAGGAGGTTGAGAGGAGGAAGAGGCTACTGTGAGGAAGGTGGGAGACAATGGGGAGAGTTTGGGGAGAGTCTTGGGAGGTGATTGGGGTGGTAGGGACACTTTTGGGAAATTACAATTTTTTTAGAGGGGAAAAAAACTCCTGAATTTGGGGGCCTACCAAGAGAGGAAGGAGGGTATGGGGACCATCCAAAAGTCAAGGGGGGGAGTAAATGCCCCAAGAGGTTGTGGGGGTAAGAGGGAGGCAACTGGGAGCCTAGTGGGGACCAAGTGAGGAGGACTCTCCACCAATGAGAGGCCAATATGGAATCCTCCATTCTTCTAATTCCCAAGCCTTCCCATTGGATGGTTTGCTAATCACAAGACTAATCCAAGAGGCCCTTTTTGAGTCCCAAATTCCCCTAGTGCTTTGTTAGTATTTGTTTCATCATATGTCTTCATCCAAAACTCTTACTTATGGATCATGTACTCAAAGATAATCGATCTACTCCTCGGCACATCAATAGTGCCATGATGAAGTTTTGGCAACTTTGAGGTATCTTTCTCTATGCAAGCCTTGCAAGGTTTTTGGTGTCCAAGTTATCACCCACCAAGGCTAACTAGTCCTAAA
This sequence comes from Dipteris shenzhenensis, assembly GCF_047967505.1. Taxonomy (NCBI): domain Eukaryota; kingdom Viridiplantae; phylum Streptophyta; class Polypodiopsida; order Gleicheniales; family Dipteridaceae; genus Dipteris; species Dipteris shenzhenensis. The sequence continues at coordinate 34,140,911 of NC_141613.1, forward strand.
CCACCTTCATTTTGTTGAGGAACTCTTGACCTCTATGCCACCCTAAGATGTTGTTGGCATAGAAAAACAATGTTCCATGGCCTACAGTATGCTTTGAACTTATGCCTTTGATTATTTCGTGCTCCCTCATCCTCCTTCTGAATCATGCACTTCTTGCCATCGGTGTATTATTTACTTAATTCCTCACTACCTATGCTTGAGTTGGCTCTCTGTACCTAGCTTCCACCAACTAGTAATGTTGGCTAGTCTTGTGTTGTTGTCAAGGAACCACCAACTACTAATGTTGGCTAGTCTTTTGTTGTTGTCAAGGAACCACCACCTACTATAGCAGAATGGTAGGATTGCAAATTGCTTGCTTGATTGGGAGGGGATTTGTACGTAGATTCTTGATGTCATCCAACCCTACAAAAGTGGTGTCAATAGGCACCATTCATTGCACATCTATGCTGGGGGTGGAATGGTGGGCCAAGAATTGTTTGGTCTGAGTATTTAACGAATTGTTGGCATCACAATATCTAGCATGGTTTCCTTTGATGCAAGGTGGAGGGGATGGAAGAGGGATCGATTTAGGTATTGGGGAATGATTGAGAATAAATGGAATATTGAGGATATTTTTAAGGGGGTATGCTCAAAGGATTTCATACTACTTGGGGGAAAAGGGTTGAGCTAGTAGTTGCACATAGCATTCCTTAATTTGGCATCAATAGTAGAGATGATCTACATAAGTCCTACTGCTCACAATTTGTTGTCCACACTATGGCTTTGCTATGCTAGGGTAGAACCACCTCTTCTTGAAGGCACAAATCTCTTGTAGTATAAACTAATGACTCCCCAAGAGCTCTCTTTTATAGGGTTGTAAGCCCTCCAATCTAGGTAACTAGACTGCTAATTTGGTCGACTAGATTACTCCTTCAGCCACCGACAAGTCCACAAACTGGGTAGGGCCGACCTAGTTTGTATATAACTTCCTAATTATGCCATGTGAGGTTTCCTCTAGTCCTAACTTGGCTGCAAGACTTTTGACTCTACAAATTGTGATGTTAGTATTGTACTGTTGGCTAGCAGTGATACTTCCTGTGTACTACCATGTGATAGGTTGCCACTAGTCCTAACTTAGTTGCAAGACTATTGACTATGTACTTCCTTTTGTATTGTTGGCTAGTATGCAATGTACTACTAACTAGTATTGTTGCTATATGCTTGTACTATTTTTGCCTTAGCTTGCGGATGGCCAACTCTATAGTCTATACCTACTTCTCTAGTTGTCCTAGCATGGTAGCCTTTTTGAATCCCTCTACATAGGACATTATGACACCACATTCACCTATATTGCTATAGGTGTCAAGCTCGTTGCACTCCTTACTTTAGGCTAAGAAGTGGGGCATTGACCCTATTTATCCAACACCCACTCTCAATGATACAATCTAGTGGTTTGATACCCACTCTATCAAAGAATTTGCTCTAGATCACTTGCAGAAGCTTTCAAGAACAAGTCGAGGATGAAGTCATCATAGAATTATAAGTTCAAGTCCCAAACACTCTAGAGTCTTCAAAATACCTAGGCACCAACAAATCCACCTCGTTGCCTCCCTCAAAGGATAGAAACAAACCAAAATCTACAAAGTACCAATGATCCTAGGTTTGTTTCAACCCGATATCAAACTGACACAATCCAAGTTTTGGTCCTTGATTCCCTTCACAGTGAGGTCCCTTGGCTTCTCCACATTGTATCCCCACTGATAGGAATCCCTCCACCTATCTTTGGAATGACATTGTCACCCACTGGTCCTCCACAAGCACGATTGTCCTACGTTAATCTTTTAGATCCCACATCTCTACTTGTAATGCTTTGAGAAGATCATCGCCTGGTCCTCCCACAATAATGCAACTAGATCTTCAAAAAGAAGCCTTGATCTTACCTCCCACTGATCAATAAATCAAACTTGTATTTTTCACTAATTTGAAGGGTACTCTTGTAGTAGGCATTGAAAATCTCCGCAATGAGAATCTGTACAAAAGGCTTTCACCCTTCACTCTCCAACCTAAAAAACTACCATATCAAAGAAATCTATTAAATATCCAATGAATATATTGAGAATACGTACCCTAAAAAACTCGGTTTGATATTGCTTGCCACCCAGAGCAAGCTAGGTGCCCCCTAGAAGTATCCTCATCTTCCATGATTTGTGTAAACCTATATTCATGCTCCCCGTTGTGAATTCTAGCTCATCAAACACCACCTCTAAGAGAGATCCTCCACCTATACAGGTGGTATTTGATTGGTCCTCAAGTCCCAAGGCTGAGCAACACCTTCCATCCTCCACCATAGAGTCTTAACTCTATGCTCCACTCTTCACTAACTCTCACAAATAGTGTCACATTTGGGACATGGGAGTTGTCATTAGGAAAATTTCCTCTTTTACCACATTGCAAATGCCATGTTGAGACCGGTCCTCTTCCTTTGCTTGGTAGCCTTATTCTTGCAATCTTTAGCAAAATTACAAGCTTGTTGCAGTGGAAGCATTGTTTCTTATTTTTACTTTTCTTGTCAAAAGAGTCACCATCATCTTTTGAATTCTTGGCATCTTTCTTGTTCTGTGGATTCCATTTCCAATTGTTGTTTTTGGCCATGAAAGCCTTTTCATTGCCACTTACTTCCATTGTACAGCTTCATTTGAGCCCCTTCCTAAAGCAACAACAAGGCTAGTTTCTCAAACACGATTGACCTTTCCATTTTTCCAAAGGCAAGAGCTGTCCCAACTTCTACTACATCTTGGAAGCTTTCCTATCGAAAGCATGGCCAGCTCATTGCAGTCTACCAACTGCTGCTAGGTGATCACTGAGAATCTTCACTGTCATGAGCTGACTGGAACTGGAGCATCATGATTCTCCTTGTATTTTTCATCTCATATAGATCCTTTAAGATCTCCCATGCTTCATGTATTGCTTGTGCCAATCGGATATGTGATATCATAGCATTTGCAATAGTTCTCATAATCATGGAGAGGGAAACTATATCATTCACTTTTATTCCTTGAATCTATTGGGATCTGCTGGATGGTGGCGTGCCCTATAGCATCCACCACATTGAGTCATTGTCATGTTTCAACTCCATGCCTTTCATCATCTCCTAGATTTCCCTAGCCACTAGATGACTCAATCTTTACTTTTCCAATCGAATAGTTGGTTCTGCCAAACTTCAACAACAAAGTTGGATCCCATGATAGGGTGTAGGTAGCCTGACGTCCAACTCTTTTTTGTTCAAATTTGAAAATTCTAAATTTGAGAGTTCAAAATTAAAAGGTAAATATCTTCTAGTGCCTAGCTGCTGCTATGTTTTTGGATGCATGTATGATGCTTGAATATAACTAGTAGGTAGGAGGACGAATATTCTATAAAACTAGAAAAATTCAGCAAGTATTTTATCATGCCCATGTTTGTTTCAACTAGGGTCACGATGAAGACGTTTGCATTTTGCAAACCTATGGTTACATCATGGATAGGTTAGATCTTTTTAAGAGGTCACATGATGTGGCAAGCTCCCACATATATTCATCATGGATGAAGGGGATGAGTGCCATGCACCAATCAACCATTCTATTTCATGTGGACTTCTTGTGGCCTTGCTGCACATTACATAGACATGCACTCACCATGTCACTCACTCTAGGGCAGTCGATCAAATGTAGGCATTGCATCCATGGCATATGTTTTGATGAATATGGGCAGATTATGTTAATAGGAGGATGGTGCTCAAGCCACCTTGAACTTTGTGAGAAGGAAATGCAAAGCTTCTCCCTCTCACCTTGTCAGCCAGGGTTTGCTATATGTGAGGTTCATTGTGTGTTTGCAGCAATTAGTTCCTATACTTCCCTCTCGATAGTATGGAGAGCATTGTAGCCAATGATTGAAATTTTTAGATTGCATCAATTAATTGTGTGTGTGTGTTAACTTATGGGAGGCATTCATACACTACAAGACATGGTCCTCTTTTTGACGCTATCCTACCGATGCTTCACGGGCATGGGCATGAAGATCGTTGATATGGTTGGCAAGCATGGAAAGTGTTAGTATAGACGTCAAAATCTTAGTCAGTATGGTAGTCAGTATTTATGTATGTTTAGAGGTCAGTATATACTAACCCATATATCGACATACATAGCGAATACTACCAATCCTTCCACCAATTCTTGCATCAATGCTTTGACTTTTGGGTACAATTTTCCATACTGACATTTTTATAGAATGTCATTTCTGAGGGTACCAAAATAATTTTGGACCACAAGTTTGGTCAGTTGAAAGATAAAAAATATAACAATATGTACACCAAAGTTGAGATCAAAACACTCATATATTGAAGTGAACTTAACATACAAATTAATGTACAAAATGTCACTATAAAAATGTGAGGGCCAAATTACACATAGGAAGTCTCGTCAATGTCGAAACAATGAATCAATAGCATTTACATTAACGGCTTCATCTTGAGCCAACTCTTGCATGCCAAATATGTCTATCTCAAGGTTTATATTCATTTAATCACCTACATCATTATCCCGTATTGTATGTCTACCTAAGACTTGATCCTCTAGTTCATGAGCCTCTAGCTCTTCCTCTTCTTCCCCAAAGTCATGATCTCCACATTCCTCCATTATAGTGTCATTATTGTCACCTTCTTCGTGGCCCATATCATCATCTTCATCCTCTTCCGTAGATGAGGAGCAACTTGGACCATGTACCACCATCTTGGATCCAAACGATCCAGATGAAAGACCACCTACGTTGAAGATACAAATTAGGTAATCTCTTTGGGAGGCCCTTATTGTTCTTTCAGCATCTGCATCAAATCAGCCATACCGAGTGCTTCGATAACATAGGCTGCTTAAGAAGTCCAAGAGATCTTGTCGTGCTTTTATAATACATTGTAAAAGTCTTTCACTCTGCTATATTTTGAGTCTCCTCCCTCTCTGTCCACCTTTGTGCATCTAATTCCTCTCTCTCCATCTGTGTCAATGGAGAGCCTTGTCGAATTCTTGCATCTCTCCTTGCTCCTTGGTCAGCAATCCATTCTTTGAGACTGTCGGTTCCAAACTCCACGTCTTCAATGATGCTAAGGACATCCATGGTGGGTGGAGAGATGATAAATTAAGAGTGATGAATGAAGAATGTGCTTGTAGAAGGACTAGGATGGAAGAAAGAAGGGAGTCTAATAATTATATTATTCTTGTCTTCAATCACTTTATTTCATAGATTTAAACCGATTCAAAATCTATCATCTCATGTGTCTCTCACATTTACGGCCTTTCATTTTTTACCTCACTCAATGGACAACTCACCTCTCTAAATTTATTAAATCGGTTTTTATTTTTTCGAAGTCTAATTTGTTATATACAATAAATATCTTATTATGAGAATCTAATAATTATATCATTCTTGTGTTCCATCACTTTAGTTTATAGATTTCAATCTACTCAAAATCTATCGTCTCACATGTCTCACATTATAGACTTGCATCTGCAAAGTCTAACTTGTTATATATAAAAAATATCTCATGATGAGATTCTAATAATTATCTCATTCTTGTGTTCCATCACTTTATTTTATAGATTTCAATGTACTCAAAATATATCGTCTCACATGTCTCGCATTATGGTCTTGCATATGTTACTTCACACAATCTATTCATCTCAACCTCTCCCAATTATTTATTCTAAATCTTTCATCTCACACTATGAGTCTGTAGTTTTGTAAATCCCTCTCTAGTCGTTCGTCTTCTACATCTTGCCCGTAGTAAACACTTCTTCCACTTTTCTCCTCTTACCTTGCTCCTCAAGCTTACTTCTTCCATCTTTCCTGCATCCTTACCTCGTCTCCTCAAGATTACTCCTTCCATCTTGCCTTACCTCCTCTCATTACCTTCCTCACTCTTGTTACCTTCCTCCTCTCATTTCCATGGATCTTTTTGAAGTTATCGATTCCATCGAGCAAGCCATTAGCACCAGCAAAGAATGGATTGCTGAGAACCAGGGGAAGAGAGAGGAGAGAAAGAGAAATCCAGCTCCGTTAACCCAGTACGAGAAGGATGAGTTTGCTTGTTTGAAGGGCTTAGAGAAGGAGGAGAAAGGAAAAATAAGTATGTCTACTAGTGAAATAGATAAATTGGATTCATATAGGAGAGAGCTAACAGACTTTCAAAGTGAGAGTATTACCTTCCTCGCTCTTATTTCCACCCCAGGAAGTACAAGCCATTCGGAATAAACAAAGTGCTATACAGGAGAAAATTCATAATTCCTCCTTCTCTTCTGTGGTTTTAACTACATCGATGATGATGAGATTAACTCAGCCCTTGAATGGATTGAATGTAGGATTTCATGAGAAAATAGATTTGCCTTCCAGTGAGAGGCTTATTGTAACTTTTGGTGTTTGTCAACACCCTTATATATTGTGAGAGTTTGCTATGTCCACTTGTAACTTTTGAAAGTGTTTCCTAAACACCATTATAAATATTAAGAGAGTTTACAACTGTTGAACTTATTTTTTGGTGTAACTTATCTCAGGCTTATTGTAACTTTTGGTGTTTATCAACACCTTTATAAATATTGTGAGAGTTTCCGTAATACTGTAATTTTTGAAGGTGTTTGTTAACACCATTATAAATATTAAGAGAGTTTACAACTACTGAATCTTATTTTTTTGGTGTAAGTTATCTAGGTTGCATTAAATTTTATAATTTTAGTTTCATCTCCTTTAAAAATATAAAAAAAAAGCTTGTTTTTATGTTTTCATCTGTGCTTTGAAGATTGGGTTTTTTTCTTAAATTTTATTTGAAAACTAGTCCAAAAGTATATGTAAAAATGAATTTGTACATTGACAAGTCCAAAATTAATGAAATAAGTGTTAAAGGTAGTTTATTGCAAACCCAAATACAAAGTACTGACCATGTTGAGACATAAGGATGTGGGGGTTAAAGGTCACTGTGCCTTAACCCCAGTTATGTACAATACTCAAACACATATATAAATGAATGAAAAAGAAGATTAGGGTGGTTCTGCACCCACCAAAACTTGTGTGGCTCTCTGTCTCTCTCTCTCGCTCTCTCTCCTTCTTCCATTCTTGCTTCCGTTGAGAGCACTCTCAACTGGTATCAGAGCCCGGGTGATCTAGCTGAGCATGCGTGAATGCTTGGAAGCTCAGCAGCTCTGTGGGAGGAAGGAGAAGCTCTGTGGGAAGCTTTGTGGGTGACTTTACTTGCATCCGAGTGTGCAGAGACCTTGGAGGAACCTTTGGAAAAGTCACTTTGGCTTTGCGAAGTGGTTTTGAGAGCCTGTTAAGAGCTTTCAAAGAAAAAGTCGTTTTTTTGAGCTTTTCCCTGTTCCGTTCTTGCTTCCATTGAGAGCACTCTCAACTGGTATCAGAGCACTCTCATGATGACAGAGACTCCGTATTGACTTGTGGAGGCAACTATTGCTTGCTTTTGGTGTCCACATTACTTCAGGAGCTTGGAAACACCTTCATTCTTGAATCTGAGATCATTTCAGTGGATTTCTGACTCACTGTGTCAATTCCTGCGTTTTTTGCCCGAGTGTTGGAACTCAAGTTTGGAGCAACCATTTGCAGATCTGTCAGTTCCGGTGGACTCAAGAGGTCCTAAAACTTCTATGTTGCTCATCATTCGGACTCCGATGGAGTTTACAGATAGCTCTGTTTCCAAAAACGTTTTTCAGTCCGTATGTTGGACCCAGTGATTGAGGCCACGGTTTCCAAAACCGTCTGTCCCATTGCGTTCCGGACGCCCAAAAACCCCTACCTATCAGTTCTTGCACGATTTGGTGGAGGATTTTCAGAGTTATAGATCTCTGTGTATTCGATTTCGTCTCTCTGTTATGCATTTTTCATTCTAAGGTTTTGAAACCTTAGATTTATGCCACATGGCAGTGGATAAGTGTTGACTCCCATTTCTCACTCATCGATTGGGATTTTGGAGTTTTGGCAGAAGAGAGATATTTGCAGATTTTCTTGCTGATTCCGATTATGCAATGGCGCCCATGTTTTGAAGCATCTCAGGTTCTTTTTTCAGTAGCGCTCATTACCGTGGGACTATGATTTCTTGAGCATACCTTATGCAGATCACTCTGGTTGCAGTTTGAGCAGTGTGCGCTCATTCGTGGTATGCATTGGGTTGCAGTGGATGATTTATAGGCCATTTGGATGCATTGCGATCCTTGTTGGATGCGCTGATAGGCCCAAATTGCCTTGTGGGATGCTATTTTTTATGGACGCCTTGCACATGGATGCTATTTTATGCTGAGGGACAGCTTTGACACATTGCAGGTGACGCACTGATAGTGCTATGCTCTCTTGGATGAGACATTATTGATGCATATGCCAGTGGACAGTGTTTATGCTTGAGTCATTTGGCACTTATTGGCATTTTCTTTTGGGCCAGATTTGCTCATATGGATGCATAGTATATGCACATGAGTCAGATGCTTTGAGTTTTGAGTTTTGGTGATATTTCACTCTATTGTGGCATACACATTTGGGTGCACCTGGTATTTGGTGTGATTCTCTCTTGCAGGCACTAGCATTTGGCATTTTGTTTCATTTGCATCATGGCATCCTCTTCCATGCCTGAAAAGGAGTTTTTCAGCATTAAAAAGTTTGATGGGACAAACTTTTCTTTGTGGAAAGAACAAATAAGGGATGTGCTTATTCAAAAGAAGCAGATTAAACCCTTGGCAAGGATTGAAGCTAAGCCTGCAAATATGTCTGAGGATGATTGGAATGAGTTGGATGCATTAGCAAAGTCTACTATTAGACTTCATCTTGCAGAGTCAATTTATTTCACAGTAGTAAATGAGCAGACTACGGAAGCTTTGTGGAAGAAACTGTGTGCCACTTATGAGAAGGAAACTGCCTCTAATAAAGTTTACCTCATGAAGAGGTTGTTTGAGCTGCAGATGAAGGAAGGGGTCTCCATTGCTTCTCACTTGAATGAATTCAATATTATTTTCAGCCAACTTCAGGCTCAGAAGATGAATTTTGATGCGGAGACTAAGGCAATATTTCTCTTATGTTCATTGCCATCCTCATGGGATACCTTCCGTACAGCTGTCAGTAACTCTGCACCTGGTGGAGTACTGAAATTTGATGATGTTGTTGGTAGCTTGTTGGCCGAGGAGATTAGACGGAAGTCTATGGATGGCAACAAGCAGGATGCAGCCTTAAATGTGCAAAGGGGCAGATCACAGTTCAGGGGGAAGTCCCAAGAAAGAGGGAAGTCTCGTAGCAAATCCAGGGCACGGAACATTGAGTGTTACCATTGTGGCAAGAAGGGCCATATGAAAAAGGACTGCTACAAGCTGAAAAGAGAGAAAAAGGATAAGAAAAAGAATGCAAATTGGGGTGCAAATCAAAAGGAAGAGAGTCCAAGGGAGGACAAAGGAAAAGTGAAGATCGAGGAGATCAATGCAGTCACACGTGATAGTGACAATGATGTTCTCTTCATGTCTAGTTTATCTGCAGAGTTGCTTACCACTTCAGATGATGCATATTCCCAGGATTGGATTTTGGATTCTGGTGCTTCATTCCATGTTACTCCCGATAGGGAATGGTTCTCCACTTATGATAGTGGAAAGACAGGTTGTGTGCATCTTGGAAATGACTATGCATGTGACATAGTGGGAGCAGGTGACATAAAGTTTTCTTTTGCAAATGGGTCTGCATTTGTTTTGAAACATGTGAGACATGTGCCTAAGCTGACCAAGAGTCTTATTTCAGTGGGTCAGCTAGATGATGCTGGTTTTCACACCACTTTTGGCTTTCAAAGTTGGAAAATTCAAAAGGGCTCTATGCTTTTGGCCAGGGGTGCCAAGTGTGGGACTTTGTATCCCTTACATGTATCAGGGGTATTTGATCATGTTGTTGCAATAACCGAGCAGCCGAGCACTTCTTTGTGGCATTGCAGGTTGGGGCACATGAGCCAGAATGGAATGAAACTCTTATGCCATTTGGGTTATGTACCGCATTTGAGTTTCTCTGATTTTGAATTTTGTGAGCATTGTCTCTATGGGAAGCAAACTAAATCAGCCCATAAAAGAAGGGGAAAGAAAGAGTTTGAAATGCTTGATTTGGTGCATTCAGACGTATGTGGTCCCATGCCTACACGGTCATTAGGCGGGGCTGAATACTATGTGACATTCATTGATGATGCAACTAGGAAAGTGTGGGCTTATGCTATAGCTCGGAAGAGTGATGTGTTCTAGGTATTTCAGAAATGGCTGGCCTTGGTTGAGAATCAGTCAGGTAGAACGCTTAAATGCCTACGGACTGACAATGGTGGAGAGTATCTCTCTCATGACTTTCAGCATTTCTGTGATACTCGTGGGATTAAGAGGGAGCTTACATCCCCTCGTACTCCAGAGCAAAATCCAGTTGCAGAAAAGATGAACCGTACCATTCAAGAAAGGTTGCAATGCATGCTTTCCAATGCAAGTCTTTCTGGTGGTTTTTGGGCTGAGGCAATGAAGACTGCAGTGCATGTGATCAATAGATCACCTAGTAAGAGTTTGGATGGTGGTATTCCTGAAGAGGCATGGAGTGGCAAGAAGCCCTCTTACTCTCATTTGCGTATATTTGGGTGTGAGGCATATGCACATGTGCCAAAAGAGCTTCGAAAGAAGCTAGATCCTAGGTCTAGGAAATGCATCTTTCTGGGTTATGGTGAAAGTGGAGAGATGGGCTATCGTCTCTAGGATCCAGAAGCAAAGAAGATCATACGCAGCCATGATGTGGTCTTCAATGAGAAGAAGATGCATAAGGCACCCATGAGGGATGTGGAAATGACGAGAATCACTTTCCAGGATGTGAATCCACCTGCATATGTTGATAGACAGCAAGCTGTCCATGCACCAAATGTGCAAGAAATGGTACAACCAAGTACTCCCACAGGTATACAATCAAGGGTAGATGATGGATCATCTATTGGTGGAAATGATGAGCCAAATGTGGCTGATATGCAAGTGGGACAGCAAGCTGAAATGCCCTTGAGAAGATCATCTAGAGTGTCTAGACCGCCTGATAGGTTTGTTCCAGGGGTAGACTATGTGATGCTTACTGATTGCGGGGAGCCTTCTTGCTACAGAGAGGCTATGATGCGTGAGGATCAACGCAAGTGGGAGTATGCTATGCAATCAGAGAGATGAGTTCACTTATGAAGAATAAGACTTGAGACTTGGTTTCTTTGCCACATGGAAAGAAAGCATTGCCATGTAAATGGGTCTACAAAATAAAGGTCACAGGTGATGATGTGCCTAGATACAAGGCCCGTGGTGCAGCCGGAAGGCTTTGAAGAAAAGGGCAAAGAGCATTTAGTTTGCAAGCTGAAGAAGAGTCTCTATGGTCTTAAGCAAGCACCTAGAGAATGGTATCAGAAGTTTGATGCTTTCATTCGGTCCCAGGGCTTCAGAAGGAGTGAAATTGATCACTGCCTCTACACTAAAAGGGCTAAGGATAGTAGCCTGATAATCCTGGCACTATATGTGGATGATATGCTATTGGCTAGCAAGAATACTTATGAGCTAGATGCATTAAAGGCCAAGTTGCATGAGGCCTTTGATATGAAGGATTTGGGATTTGCAGGTCATATTCTTGGTATGCGCATCACGCGTGATCGGAGTAGGAAACTCCTTTGGCTTTCACAAAAAGAGTATGTTACAAAAGTATTACAGCATTTCAGTATGGAGGGGGGGAAGGCAGTGAGTACTCCATTGCCTCCATATGTGAAACTGAGTCATACAGATAGTCCCAAATCAGACGAGGAGAGGGCCATGATGGCCAAGGTTCCTTATGCATCAGCAGTTGGGAGTCTTATGTATGCTATGATAGCTACTAGACCAGACATTGCATTTGCAGTGGGAGTTGTTAGCCGGTATATGGCTAATCCAGGAAAGAGGCATTGGGAGGCAGTTAAGTGCATCATGAGGTACATGAAGGGTACCAAGGAGATGTGCATTTGCTTTGGTAAAGGAGACATGCGTGTACTTGGGTACACAGATTCAGACTATGCAGGGCATGTGGATAGTAGGAGATCCACTTCTGGTTATGTGTTCACCTTTGCAGGTGGTGCAGTGTCGTGGATGTCTCATGCACAGAAGTGCATTGCTTTGTCTACCACAGAGGCTGAGTATGTTGCAGCCACAGAGGGTTGCAAGGAGGCTATATGGCTTGATCGGCTAGTGGGAGATTTGGGGATTCATACAGGTGTACCGACATTGCATAGTGATTCCATGAGTGCTATTCAGCTAGCACGGAATCCGGTCTTTCATGCAAAGACCAAACACATTGAGGTCAGGTACCATTTCATCAGGGAGGTACTTGAGGACAAGCGCATAGAGCTTGTCAAGGTTCATACGGATGATATCCCTGCAGATATGCTGACGAAGAGTCTACCTAGTCAGCGGTTTGAGTATTGTCGTGTATTGATGGGCATTGGATAGTATGCTCACTAGTTGTTCTCTCTTAAAGGCACATTGTCCTTTAAGTGGGAGGTTGTGGGGGTTAAAGGTCACTGTGCCTTAACCCTAGTTATGTACAATACTCAAACACATATATAAATGAATGAAAAAGAAGATTAGGGTGGTTCTGCACCCACCAAAACTTGTGTGGCTCTCTGTCTCTCTCTCTCGCTCTCTCTCCTTCTTCCATTCTTGCTTCCGTTGAGAGCACTCTCAAAGGACACATTGTGTCCATAATTTCTACTCAATTAAGGATCAAAGGATGGACCCAAAGATTGTTTTACACTGTTTGATGATCCATTGTTTTCATTTAATGTTTTTTAGTATTGTACCTCTATGTTTCTTTACATGGATTGTCCTCCCATCTACACTATACATGGACTTCTACAGTATGTAACTTGCTATAAACTAAGACTCTTTGCTTTAAAATGCCAAATACCCACAATGGGTTTTTCCTCAAAGTTCTTTAAACTCTTTCTATGAAGGATTGGCCATGTTATGAAATTCCTCTTCTTTATCCCCGGGCAAGTTGAGGGAGCTAATGCTCTTTACACTTGAAAAGTCAACATAATGGTATCTTTTCACTTCCAAAGGAAAAGTCCACATTTCATCTCGTTATTTTTACGTTAGCATTATTGTTTTAAAAGAAATAATCAAAATCGTACCTTGGTGGATGCCTTGGTTCAACAACTTTATCTAAAGCCCATAACGAGAATAAGGGACCAAACTATTAATAAGTATGGGATGGAACACTTTTGAGACCTGTTGCTATAATGCAAGACTGCAAACTTGGTATCATGCCAGTTTGCAACTCGCTTAACACATACCATAGCTGGCAAAGTACTGAAAAATAGCCCACAGCATGCTCCACAATGCAAAATGGCATTCACATTCCACACACGCACACACACACACATATATGGATCGATATGCATCCAAGCAAAGAAGAACCATTTAATCATTCCATTGGGTGTGAAGCTATCCAACAGTGAATTTCCAACATTGAATTACAACAAGCATATTCACCATTCCATGGCTTTAAATATGACAAAGGTGTGGAACTGTCCAATAGTGAAATTAGAGGAAATTACAGCAAGCGTATTCATCGTTGCAACTCCCCATTTTATCCACCAAAAGATCATATTTTAAATTCCAATTGTATTCTATCAAATATATTTAAAAATAATTTTTACTTCATATTATTCCGTACATTTCTTCTCTACCAGTCTTTTATCGAACAACAATGAAACAATCGTACAAAAAAATAGTCATGCATAGGTTCAGTCACTCACAATTGATTGCTACATTGACTGCTTGATTGTGAAATGTAAACTATCTATATACATAGCATTAATTCTATATATGAAAAAAAAAAAAGATAAACACAGAGCTATTATGCCCATTTCAAGTGTATCGGTAATATATGCTGCTACATTAACAGTAAAGTGAGAAACTTGCTGAATTGAAAAACTTACTTAAAGTAATCTAATTTTAGTAGCGCCTAAGGCACTAGCTGCAGGCCAATGCAAATAACAAAAATAACAAAAGGAAAAAAGAGGAAGCACTTTCTTACCTGGAATAGTCCTGCTCGATGTTTTGTGGACTGGCCTTACAAAAGAGAGGAAACATACCATTTTTTAAATAACTAGTTAGAGGAAGGAGGAGTTTAGAGAAGAAACTTCTCAAAGGGATTGGATTGAGGAGACAAGCATAAGCCTACAAACAAGGAGAAAGAGGAGGAAGAGAAATACCAAAAAGAGAAGAGGTGAGTCTTCTTTCTTTCACAAAATTTTGTTTTTTGTCCTTAACCTTTGAAAATCAAGCATGAAAACTAGCACACACTACAAGGCATAGGCCCTTTTCTGATGAAAATACGGATGCTTTTTATATTAAAAAATTTCTTTTTCACGGGCGCAAAAATCGTTATAAAAGTCGCTAAAAGCGTCAGAAAAGAACCGTCGCTATAAAGCGTCACTATATAGTGACGCTGTTAAACGTCGCTATATAGCGACACTAATAATTGTCGCTATATAGCGACACTAGTAAACATCACTATATAGCGATGATTAATAGAAGTTAAAAAAAAGCATTAGTGGGGCTAAATAGGGCCATAGCAAGTCTTGTTTTGTCCCACTAATGCTTTTTGTTTTAAATTACAAAAAAAGGTTTTTTATTACAAAATTTCCCTTGCGAAAAGGGTGATACAAAATCGCTCAAATGAAATGATCAAGCAACAAAAGGATATACATGTCGAACATATACAACATTGTTTGTTACAAAATTACCCTTTCGAAAAGGGTGATATAAAATTACTCAAACGAGCGGATATACAAAATGACATACATGGCGAAGTATATGCAAACTGCTACTACTACTACTACTACTACTACTACTACTCATTCGAATCGTCCTCATCGTCCTCATCCTCCTCCTTGTCTTGTTGGCCTGATCCTTGGTCCTCTTGAGCTGTGCCTTCTCCCTAATCCTTGTCTTGTTGGCCTGATGATCCCTGGCCCTACTGATCGCTCACCTCTGGTGATGGGATGTTGGAGCTTGCACCCTAAGAGTGAACCATATAAATTGAAAATTAGATTGGAAATTAAAGAATAAAACAATTTAAAAAGAATGAGCATGAAAGAGGGAAAAGAGGGGGAAAAAGAGAGGAAGAGAGAAGAAGAGGAAAAGTAAAGAGGGAAAAAGAGACATATGCTCATGCTTATGCATGAGCATATGTCTCCTTCTCTTATGCTCATGCATAACCATAAGCATGAGCATATGTCTCCTTCTCTTATGCTTATGCTTATGCTTATGCATAAGAGAAGAGAAGAAGAGGGAACAGAAAGAGAGATTAGAAAGGGGGAAAAGGGAAAGAAAGAGAGAAGAAGAGGGAAAGAAAGAGAGAAGAAGAGGGAAAAAGAGACATATGCTCATGCTTATGTATGAGCATATGTCTACTTCTCTTATGCTCATGCATAAGCATAAGCATGAGCATATGTCTCATTCTCTTATGCTTATGCATAAGACTCCTCTTATGCTCATATGCTCATATGCTTATGCTTATGCATGAGCATAAGAACATGAGCAATATGAGAGAATGAGACATATGCTCATGCTTATGCTTATGCTTATGCTTATGCATGAGCATAAGAACATGAGCATGAAAGAGGGAAAAGAGGGTGGAAAAGAGGAGAAGAGAGAAGAAGAGGGAATTGAAAGAGAGATTGGAAAGGGGGAAAGAGGAAAAGAAAGAGAGAAGAAGAGGGAAAGTAAAGAGGGAAAAAGAGACATGCTCATGCATGAGAGGAAAGAGAGATTGGAAAAGGGGAAAGAGGGAAAGAAAGAGAGAAGAAGAGAAAAAGGAAAGAGGGAAAGAGAGACATATGCTCTTGCTTATGCATGAGCATATGTCTCCTGCTTTTATGCTCATGCTTATGCTTATGCTTATGCATGAGCATAAGAGCATGAGCATGAAAGAGGGAAAAGAGGAGGGAAAAGAGGAGAAGAAGAGGGAAACAAAAGAGGAAAAAAGAGGGGGAAAGAGAAAAGATTGAAGGAGAAGGAGAAGGAGAGGAGGGAAAGAAGAGAAGAGAAGAGGGAAAGAAGAGGGAAGAGAGGGGAAGAGAGGGTTCCTATGCCCATCACTACAGCTAGTACTTAAGGCGCTAGCTGTAGGCCAATGCAAATAAAAAAAATAACAAATTGAGAAAAGAGGAAGCACTTACCTAGAATAGTACATCCCGCTTGGTGTTTTGTGGACTGGCCTTACAAAAGAGAGGAGTCTTCTTTCTTTCTTGAAATCTCGTTTTTTGTTTCAATCCTTTGAAATCAAGCATGAAAACTAGTAATCAAGCATGAAAACTAGTAAGCAGCTTTAGCAATACAAGGAGAAGCACTCACAAAATGAAATCTCACAAAAAGTCTACTTACATTATTCAAAGAGACTCATCTCTTCAAAAACTTCCTTTCAAGAAACCAAAGAGGGAGAAGGGTGGAAGGGGAGCACAAGAGCTAGGAGAGGGGTGAGTAGTAGTGAGGAGTGGAGAATAGAGTGGAAGGTCATCAGAAATAGATGGGAGGAGAGATTGCTTTGCTTACAATAGAGATTAGAGAGTGCTAAAGAAAGCACCGCGTGTCGCGATGGGTTTCGGTTTTAACCCATAGCATCGCTATATACCGACATTTTTTGTCACTATATAGCGACACTAAAGAGTCGCTATATAGCGACCTTTAACACTAAACCCTAAACCCTAAAAGTTGCTATATAGCGACCTTTAACCCTAAAAGTCGCTATATAGCGACACTGAATCCTAAAAGTTACTATATAGTGACCTTTAACCCTAAGTGTCACTATATAGTAACACTTATACCTTAAAAGTGCCAATTCAAGGAACTTGATCTAAGAAGAGAGAGAAGGAGCTCATGGGTGGCTATTTTTTGGATCTTAATGGATTTCCTTGCATTTTGTGTTGTGACTTTAGAGGTGTGCAGATGGAAGGGACGAGTGAAAGCTTATCAGATGATGCGCTAATGCTCGGGAGTGCAGAGTGGCTTAGGAGAGGTTGTATTACCATTGCACTCATTGCAAGCGAGAAGTATGACATCAGCACCATATTATCATGCGCCACTTGAGGATATATAGGGAGGAGCCCAAACCAATACCCACCGTTGGTGGTGCACATGGTGATGGATCATCGAAAAGTCATTGCTATTTGAGTTCATAATTAATATTGCATGCGTACACGACACGAAATCTTGAGATAGGATGAGGAGAGTGGTGTGCATATACCTTCACACTACTAATGTGGATATGAAGATAGAGATCATGTGGATATGGAGATGCCACTACCAATGCCGGATCCAATTGATCCAGATGGATTTAAAGAAGAAGATGAAGATCACAATATGAGCCAAGAGGAAGATGTGCATAATGACATCATATGGGAGGAAGATGGAGATCACGATATTGAGGAAGAAGATGACAATCATCAAGAATCACCCGACTTTATTGAAGAATATGATCAAGTCTATGGTGAACATACGATGATGATATAGGAGATCAACTCAGTATAGAGTTAGAGATAGACTTGTTTGGCACACTAGACTTGGCTCAGGATGAAGCCAAGTCTCAAATGTAGACATGAATGTATGAGCTTCGAACTTGATGTACATGCTCTTGTACTTTTATTCTTTCAAAGGATCAAACATGTACATGCTCTCGTATTTTTATTCTCTATGAGATCAAACATGTATGAAAATTTAAAAAAATTTGTCATTAGAAAAAACTAACTTTTAAGGCCTATATGAGTAAAAAACATCTCTGGAAAACGTCGCTATAAAATAGTATCTCAGTGTCGCTATATAGCGACACTTAAAAGTCGCTATATAGCGACTTTTATAATCGTCGCTATATAGCGACGTTTGCTTAACGTCGCTATATAGCGACGCTTTATAGGACGCACTTTTCATATCGACGATTAGTGTCCCATGGGCACTAAACATTGGTACGTAAACGTCGCAATAGGATCCATGTCTAGTAGTGACATAGCCTTAGCAATACAAGGAGAAACATGCTTCAACACTTATAAAACGAAATCTCACAAAAAATGAATCTACATTGCTTAAAGAGACTCACCTTCTTGAAAATCTTCTTTTTACACAAGCAAAGATGGAAAAGGATGGAGAGGGAGCACAAGTGTTAGCAGAGGGGCTGGGTAGGGGTGAGGAGTGGAGAATAGAGAGAAGGAAAGCGAGGTCGTCGAATATAAGGTGGGAGGACAGATTTTTGCTTTTCTTGCAATAGAGATGCTAAAGAAAGCGTCGCGCGGGGTTTCGGGTTTAAGCCCCCAATGTCGCTATATAGCGATGCTGGTCAGTCATTATATAGCGACGCTTATATCCAAAAAGCATCGCTATATAGCGACAGGACAAAGTAAAGTGTCACTATATAGTGACGATTCAGGGCACTTATTGTGAGAAGAGAGAAAAGGAGCTCATGGGTGGCTATTTTTTGGATCTTAATAGATTTCCTTGCAACTCATGTTGTGATTTTAGAAGTGTGCAGATGGAAGGGATGAGTGGAAGCTCGTTAGATGATGCGCCAATGCCTGGGAGCACAGAGTGGCTTACGGAGAGGTTGTATTATCATTGCACTCATTGTAAGCGAGAAGTACGACATCAGCGTCGTATATGCGCCATTTGCGGATGTATGGGGAGGAGCCCGAACCAGTACCCACTGTTGGTGTTGCACATGGTGATGGACCATTGGTAAGTCAATGCTATTTGAGTTTGTGGTTAATATTGGATACCATTATGACACGAAACCTTGAGACAGGGTCTTATATTTACATGAAATCTTGAAACAAGATGAGGAGGGTGACGAGGGTCTACATATACCTTTACACTTTGCGCAAGACTATAGTCTAGGAGATGATGATGAGGGTATGGTGGACATGATGGATTCTATTTTTAGGGGCACTACATCACATGTACACGTGATGTCAGAGTCTGAGGTCAAAATGCAAAAGTTGTGCACAATCAACACAGTTGTACGAGGGTGCTAGGATGTCTAAACTAAGGGCTTGTCTCTCAATCTTGAATCTACAAGCAAAGTATGGGTGGTCGGATACAAGTGTCTCGGCCTTAATGAAAGTTAGCTCCTATATTAATTTGACTCATTATTTCGATATTGTTTGTTTTGAGAATCATCATGTATGTTTGAGAATCATCGTTATTCGAAGCCTTTGTATCCCCACTTTTTCTCTGTAAATGATAGGTTGCTCCAGAAGATGTTGCCTGCACCAAATAGCATGCCCGCATCAAGAGATGAAGCGAAGAAGATGCTAACGGTGAATATGGATTATGATACCATCCATGCTTGCCGTAATGACTGTATTCTCTTTCGTCATGAGCATGGAGATTTGGCTAGTTGTCTGAAGTGTGGGGAACAATGATATAGAGATGACTTGCAAGGTGAGCAGATACCAGTAAAGGTCTTGAGACACTTTCCCATCATTGTAAGAATACATCACATGTTCCGATGCAAATCCATAGCAGAGTTGATGACATGGCATGCATCTCATTGTTCCATTGATGACACATTGAGGATTCTTGCAAATTGTGCAGCTTGGAAGCACATAGACAATTAGTAGCCGGACTTTCTGAGGGAGCCACGCAACTTACATCTTGGGCTCGATCGCCATGGATGGCATCAATCCTTTCAGGTTATGCTCGACATCTTGGTCGACATGGCCCATAGTCTTGGTGAATTACAGTATCCCACCATGGCTAACAATAAAGAAGGGACACCTCATGCTTGCACTACTTGTGCCAGGTAAGTACAAGGCCAAGAATATGGACCTGTACATGGCACCTTTGATAAAGGAGTTACAGATCCTATGGAGAGGAGTGCGGGTCTTTGATATTTCCAGAGCTCCTAGACATACCAATGATATTTTGATCAAGGGTATCTTGATGTGGACCATGCATAACTACCCAGGATATGGAGAGTGCACAGGTACGTGGTTGTGTCTGTACATGTATAATATAGGATTATGCTCTTATGACTCTCTTGCACATGCATCTCTTATACTAACACATTCATGCACGCGTACAAGACTTGTTACAAGTGGATACCATGTTTGTCCTATTTGTGGACCAGGTTTGAAATCGCTTGCATGATACTCCAAACATATAAGGAAAAATGTTTATGAAGGTCATGCTCGATACCTTCCACTGGACCATCTCACATGTGGAGGTCAGCTTGATCCACCACCACCATATTTGAAGGCAAGTGACTAGATTCATGCTTGGAGGGTGAATGGAGAGGAACCTCCTCATGGTATGAAGAGGTTATCGATCTTTCACGAGCTTCCTTATTGGGGTCAGCTACAAATCAATCATCTCTTGGATCCCATGCATATCTTCAAGAATGTGGGGGCTACTATTTGGGCACACTTGCTTGGTTTCAAAGACTCGACAGGAGTGCGAGAAGACTTGTGTGCTATGAATAGGATGTCTCATTTGTGGCCCCAAGTGTGTGCTTCAGGAAAAGTTATCCTCCCGAAAGCAACATGGATATCGATCCTATCTACGAGAGAGGAGGCAGCGGTTAAGACAGACATTGCCTCTTTTCAAACACCCACAGGGTACATGTGCTACTTGAAAGGACCATTTTCAAAGGACAATAAGCTTAGTGGACTCAAGTCCCATGATTGGCACAAGGTCTTACAAGTATTCTAAGCTGTAGGATTAGTGTGCCGATAATTGTGATGCGTTAGTGTAATTATGATTATGTTATATTGTTAACATGACTTCTTTGTTGCTTTGATAGTTCATCCTCCCAATTACAATAAAAGAGTACTTACAGGAAGATGTTCGAAATGCTATATTCAAGATCAGTGGTATTGTTTTATGAAAAAAAAAAAAGATCAGTGGTATTGTGAGGTATGCTTACTATCAAATCACATTGATTGCATTTTCTTCAATTTAAGTTGAATAATCTGTAAACTGATATGAATATATCTTACATGGGCATGTGAAATAGGTGGATATCTCAAAAAGAGATCTCCATATCAAGCATCGAGAAGGCTAGAGTGGAATCCATCGAAGCTGTATGCTTGCTTGAGAAGCACTTTCCCTCGAGCATTATGCCAACTCAAGTACACTTGCTTGTGCACATAGTTGATGAGGTGGCCATTGCAGGTACCGTTCATAGTCGGTGAATGTTTTTTTCCGAGCAGTTTATGAAAACTTTGAAGGGATTTGTAAGACAAAGAGCAAGACCAAAAGCAAGCATGGTAGAGGGATGGCTTGTGCAAGAGTCATTAGTATATATCACGGAGTTTCTTACATCCATGGATCTCGATATGTCGCAAGCTTAACATAACAACAATGATGATCGCATCATTGGCGAGGTTCCCCAAGGAAAAGGGATTGAAAGAAAGAGGAGCGAAGAGCAAATGGAGAAATTCAATAAGTTTTGTATCCTCAATAGCAATTAGATGCAGAAGTGGATTGAGAGATATGAAGCAGCCAAAGCAGAAAGAATAAATGCAAGGATGAGATTCAATGTAATGTATAGGCGACCACAACCATATCCATGGGATCTCGCCCTTCTCCCCACTCACATGTCACTTGATTGGCTACAACTGGCTCTACATAAAGCCGAACGCAATGGAGAGACAATAAACAAGCGCGAGCGAGAGTTATCATCTGGATGTATGATGCATGTAAGTTTCTTACCTCTTGATGTAATTAAGTAATTATTTGTGGCAATATACGCTATAAAATAGATGCATCTTCATTGTTCTAATGATGCTCTTTTACATTATAAAAAGTACAATGCATTATGGTCATATGGATGACATTTTTACGTGGAACGCATCGATTCAAAGAGAGTCACGTATTACTGTGGAGTCATGGCTAACTTCACACAAGATAGCTGAGCAAGTGCTTCAGATACCAATCTTCTCTCCTCATAGTTGGATTATTGTGGAACCATATGCAAAATCTATGAAGTTGATTTCAAACGATTTAGTATTTTCATTCTTGATATAAAATGGTTTAGAACTATTTACAACGGTCCCCATGCGACAGTGAGAAAAGACAGTAGCAGTTTCTTTGCAATAGACTCCACCAAACTTTGGACCGATGAAAGTGATACTTTTGTTCTTCCCGAGCACTGTGAGCAGGTGCATACTAATGATTTAATTAATCGAAGCTTTCATTTTTAAAGATCCATTGATACATGTACTTAAGCATCATTTCATATATATAATTGATGGCATTTGGACCCATCTTCAATATAGGTGGTTTTTCATCCGGATCGTTCTGATCCAAGATGGTGGTACGTGATCCAAGTTGCACCACGAAGTAAGCAATTTTTTGAAGATAGAGATGTGGATATGGAGATGCCACTACCAATGCCGGATCCAATTGATCCAGATGGATCTAGCGAAGAAGATGAAGATCACAATATGAGCCAAGAGGAAGATGCGCATAATGACATGGTACGGGAGAAAGATGGAGATCATGATATTGAGGAAGAAGATGATGATCATCAAGAATTACCACACTTTATTAAAGAAGATGATCAAGTACTCTTAGGTGAATGTATGATGCTAGAGTACGATGATGATATAGGAGATCAACTCGGTATAGAGTTAGAGATAGACTCGTTTGGCGCATTAGACTTGGCTCAAGCCGTTGATGTAAATGCTCTTCATTGATTTTTTTCATCTCAAACTTGGACATGAATATATGAGCTTCAAATTTGATGTGCATGCTCTTGTACTTTTATTCTCTCAAAGGATCAAACATGTATGAAAATTTAAAAAAAATTTGTCATTGGAAAAAACTATCCTTTAGGGTCGGTATGGGAAAAAAAACTCTCTGTAAAACTTCACTATAGGAAACTGTCTCAGTGTCGCTATATCACGACCATTACTAATTTGATAAGGGTCGCTATATAGTGACTTTAGGCAAACGTCGCTATATCGCGATGTTTTCCTAAAGTCACTATATAGCGACCCTTAACGAAGCCCGCTTCTAAT
The DNA here is from genome assembly GCF_047967505.1 of Dipteris shenzhenensis. Classification (NCBI taxonomy): domain Eukaryota; kingdom Viridiplantae; phylum Streptophyta; class Polypodiopsida; order Gleicheniales; family Dipteridaceae; genus Dipteris; species Dipteris shenzhenensis. Next base: position 34,163,976 of record NC_141613.1, read on the forward strand.
ATCGATGATTAGCGCCCCACGCACGCTAAACGTCGGTACTTAAGCGTCGCAATAGGATTTGTGTGTAGTAGTGATAGGCGAAGCGAGAGTGAATGGTGCATGCATCTAATTCTTAGAGCCAAGCCTCCCCGAACAGTGAGTGTGTTTGTGAGCGCACGACTTTGTACTCTCCTTCTGTGGGAGTTGGTGTGCGCTTTCTTGATGTCCTTGAGGGGGGCGTGCCTGTTGTTGTCGGACCAACCTGGGTGGCCAGTCGCATAGACACTTCCTCGATCCCTTGCAAATCCTCAATTGGGAATTGGGAGGGCATGCGGATTGTGGCCGAGGATGTGCTTTGTGGCCGAGGGTGTCCATGTCGAATGTGAAGAATACCCATGGGAAAGAATGAGAGTAACCGAGTGACGCTCGATGGAATCGGTGGAAGAGAGTGTTTTTGGGTGTTCCCTTGTTTCTCTTGTAGTGCCCCTCTGTTTGCCACTTCATCCCCCTTCACTCTCCTGTTCCCTTCTCCTTCGCTCTCCATTTTCCCCTCTCTTCTCCCCTCTCCCCCTTCCCTCTTCTTTCATGGAAACAAATTGCAACAATCTGGAAGCCGCTTGAGTGACACATGCGGACGACTTGTGCCTTGCATTGCACTCACAAGGAGTAGCTTAGAGTGGAGGCTCCATCGGCATATCTTCAACATCCCCACGACACTTGAGTCACCATCGAGACCACATTTTTGGTGCTGCTGCCAAGGAAGGGAACGGTATGCTTTTGCATTGCACTTGCCTTCTTTTGTTATCTATCCACTTCAAGCTTAACTTGGAGCTTTATTATTGGATGTGTAAGAGAGAAAAGAGTGAAGAAGTGTGAGTTTGGATGGAAAAGTCAAGAAAGCTATCTTTTTTGCTGGAAAGTCTTTTTTTATCATTTGAAGCATGTTTTTTATGTTTCTTAGTGTTTTGAGTTGTTGGGAAGATAGTTGAAAGATTGCTAAGGCGTGTATGATGTCTAAACACACAAAAAACAAACAAGAATGGTGATTCATGCTAAATTTCGAAGTTGTTTTGTGTGGTAAAACTCACCCTCTAAGAAATCTTGCATTTTGGCATGCATAAGTTATTTTTCTTTTAAGTTTTTTTTCATTGAGTAGGTAGACTAGGTAGTATAGCTCACCCCCCTAGCATAAAAAAACCTGAATAGAAACTCGAAATCCTTCAAAAATCACCAAAAACTACTCGGCGACATAGTATTTCTCTATCCCCATGGGTCGGCAGCTTAGCGAGCTTGTATTCAACTTGTGCAAACAACAATGAAGACCAAAATCAACCATTGGCCTTTTATACATGTCGCCTTTTGAAGGGAGGGCCAACCCTTTTCCTTTTAGCAGTCTCCCTCTCTTTACATTAAAAGGGTCTTAGGCCCGTAGGGTGCCAAGGCATATTGCTATTCTTTCCATCTCTCCCTACTAGCAGAAATAGTGCTTATGTTAAGCATATAAGAGTGCTTGGGACAAGCCTGGAATTAATAAGTGTTCATAATCGGCTCAAACTCCCTAAGCTTATAGTGTACTCCTTTCATGCTGCAACTGTTGAAGTAAATCATGAAGCCTAATCACCTCTAATCACTGATTACCCTGCATTCAGCGATTGTACTTCGTGGATGTTAACACCCATCTTGAAGACAAGTTTTTTCTCACAAAGCTTGGATATGAATTCCCACTTTGCATCCTTCTTTTTAATTGACACCATTAACGTCCCCTTCTCCATCATGTGATCCAGCTTCTTTTTAGCTTCAATCAAGACAAATGTATCCTTCATTGACCAAAAAAATTGGCCATATTGGGGCTTTTAAAAGAAATTTCATTAGCCGAATCAGTGAGATCGGGGACTTTTGAATCTTCTACTGCTACAGCAAAAGATGCTACTACAGTAGGTTGAGAAGAGGGGGTATTCTAAGGTAGTTCACAAGATTTTGGGGTTGCAGGAGCTTGATAACCATAAATTAAGTGTGGGCAAGGTTTTTCAACTTTAGAACATACAAACAAGTCTAAGGTTCTTGCAAGAAAACAAAAGAAATGGAGCCATCTCTCTCTCTCTCTCTCTCTCTCTCTCTCTCTCTCTCTCTCTCTCTCTCTCTCTCTCTCTCTATTGAGACTATTGAAATATTACAAATTCATGAAATATTACTACTCAAAATAACATTTACCTTGAAAGATGGCAATGTACATAAAAAATAACATTAACCTTCAAAGTTGGCAATCTACCTTAACAGTAACCCTTCCATAACATATCCCTAAACCAGCCTTTATAGCAGCTATTTACAGAAAACCGTTGACTGAAAGGCCATTCAAATAACAGCCTGTAACAAAAAAAAATTTATAGAAACCCTTTTTTATTGGCAACTGTAAAGGCAAGACCTACACTAGAAGAAACACTACGAACCCTACACCACCACAACCTTGAAAAAACACAACGAACTCTATACCACATCGAACAAAAACCAAAACACGACCTTGGCAGCTGCAATGACCTCCTTTCCAGATGCCTTCTTTGTGTTCTTCTTCACAAGCACCTTCACCACGAATGCAGGTTTATCCAGAGGCAAAGGCGTCACACGTGAGCTTCACTGGTTCATCCTATGCAGCAAGGGGTTTAGCAACCATCGGTTCCTCGTGCTTTGCAAAGGGTAGAGGCAAAGGGGAAGCCAGAATCTGCTTTCCAAAGCCAAGGGCACAAACAACATCACATCAACAGACGTGCGGGCTCGGACAGGAAAGAAACCCCTTTTAATGGGCAATTTTGTAAAGGAAAGACCTACATAAGAAGAAACACCGTGAACCCTACACTATCCCAAATGCTAACACCTTGAAAAAACACAACGAACCTAGAGGAGGGCACAAACTCAAGGTCCAAGTCTGTGTCTTCCAAAGTAGAGTTGAGGTCGAAAATGTCATCACTAGCCATAGCAAAAACAGCCACCGAACGAGGGAGAAGTGCGAAATACAAGTAGAGCAAGTTTGTCGATAGTCTACAGCACTGTGGAAACATAGTAGAAGGAAGGCGGATATAAAGAATGTAAAGAAGAGGACATGACGAAAGAGCCCGAGACACCTTTGAATGCCCAAGGCAACTGCGGGTGGCAAAACAATGTCGAGGAGTGCCTTGGACGTTGATGGAGTGCAAGTGGGGTCAACAATCGACGGCGGCGCTGCACGGTTGAGGGATGCCATGGCATGGAGGCGAACGGGAGATAGGAGCAATTTGTAGGCAAGGAAGGAAATGGGCGAGCTGAGTGGAAAAACAGGCGAGAAAGGAGACGAAGGCGAGGGGAGGAGGCACAGCTCAAGCTCCCCATAGCAGAGCTCCACGAAGGCGAGCTCGAGCTCCCCAAAGCAGAGCTTCATTGGGAATGTGAAAGAGAGAAGACAGGTGGGAGAGCACATGGTCCTCTCCACCAACCCTCTGCATGCTTGTAACGTTACCCCCAACTGGCTTGCGTGTCGCCGGTCTCATCTCGAGTCACGCATGGGTGCTATTTTTGGCACCCTCAAAATCCAAGATGCCCAAGTGGGGACATGAGGGCACATCGATTCGCCCTCCAGATTAGAGCGCGTGAACAGGTCAATAGCGCCCCCATGTGTGCTCCAACCAATGAGTGTGCACAGGCTCTAAAGATCGACGGCCTTGCATGCATCATGCATGCGGGCTCAGCTTCGGGACAAATTCTTTTTGTCCTGGTCGGCTGAATGAGGAAAAACCGACGGTTAAAATTGAGTAAACGAAGTTCTAACTCAAAAAAGCACGGTTTCGCCAAGTGAGAAAGAACGTGACATTTTACTTGTTAGTTGCGGTCATTTCGATCTATATGTTTGTCGTAAACGAGCTGAGCATCGAAGTTTCCAACTTACGTGCATGGAGAACTCCGAACGTGCTTGTCCCTATGTGCAGTTCCTTTTATCCCAACGATTTCTCTCGACATCCTGCGGGCCTCGTAAGCGCGTGACTGTCTAGACGGTCGAGCGAAGAGCCAATTCGTTCTGGTTGCTGTGCAAGAAGCAAGATCCATCTTCATCTGCTCATACAGTTTGGCGGCTGAAGAGTGTGTGCTTCACGGAGTGCGGTGAGGACGTAGACGCTCCAGATCTGCGGGATTACGATCGAGCCAGACCGAGCTAGTGAATTGGGAAGGATGGCTGCGGTTGCGACGTCGACCAATCCGCTGCTGAACGTCCTGATCCAGGACCTGACGGGCGCGCAAGAGGAGGAGAGGAGGCAGGCTACGGAGCTACTGAGGCTACTGACGCAGACGAACGTGGAGCACCGGAACTGCTTGGCGAAGAGCGAGGAGGCGATGAGGAAGTTGATAGAGATGGTGAACGGGGAAGGGGACGAGAAGGCAGAGGAGCACGCGACAGCTATACTGTTCCATTTACTGATGAACGAGGGGCTGAGGAAGGAGCTGGGGCAGATGGGGGTGGTGAAGCCGATAACACAGAAGGTGGTGCGCGAGGGGAAGAATGTGCAAGGGAGGGAGAAAGCTGCCGGAGCTTTGCTGTGCTTGGCGAAGGTGGATCAAAACAAAGCTCCCGTTGGCATCTATGGCGGCATCGCAGGCCTCGTTTCGCTTCTCAGCTTAGCTTCCTCGCGAGGAAAACAAGATGTCCTGCGAGCTTTGCTCCATCTCCTCGCCTACGATGGCAACAAAGCCCTCGCAGCTCGCACCGGTGCTGCCCCTGCCCTCCTCGCCCTCCTCTGCCCCTCCTCCCCTCCCCCTCCTCCTCTTCTTGACGACTCGCTTTCCCTCCTCGGCCTCCTCGCTCACCACCCCGAAGGATCTTCCTCCATCGCCTCCTCGCTTGGTGTCCCCCTCCTCGCGTCCCTCATCCCCTCCCTCTCTTCCCTAACCTCCCAGGAGAAAGGGGTCCTCGCCCTCCTCCGCGTCCTCGCCTCCCAGCCCCACCTCGCCCCGCACGCCGAGAGCACGCCGCTCGCCTCCTGCCTCAATGAGGTCTCCATCCACGGCTCCAAGCGGGGCAGGAGAGCCGCCACCACGCTGCTGAAGCTCTTCATGGACGTGGAGGTGGCGTCGACAGAAGGAGCAGGAGGAAGAGGAACGGGGCCAGGATCAAAAGGCGGGTCTGAAAAACAATATAATGAGGGAAGCGAGTCGAACAAGATCAAGGTGGAGCTACCACCTGAGGAGAAAGAGGAGGAAGAGCCAGAGGAAGAGATGTTGGGAGAGGAGGAGGCTGATCGCCATGGCGAGCTCTACTACGAAGCATATCCTGCAGAGGAATTAGCTATCGAAGCTCGAGCTCACCATCTTCAAGACGAAGACGACGAAGAAGAAGATCTCTCGTCGCCCTTCATCGAAGTCCCGCTCTCTGCCCTTGGCCCCTCTCCTCCTTACTAGGATATCCAGCTAAATCTAGCCTCCCTAGTTTGGCTGCTTTTTGTGCTCGTAGCTCGCTCGTGTATTCATCACTATGCCACTTCATGCTTTCAGCTTTACCCTTCGTCCATCCTCTCTCTAGCATTATCAGTCCATCCTCTCTCTAGAGATCATGTCTTAGCCTTCGAATTCTCCTACATTCATGGTGTCTTGTATGTTTAATATCATTGTTATCTAGGCCATTTTGTGCACACCTTGGCTTCATGTAGATGTGCTTCATGGAGAGAGAGAGAGAGAGAGAGAGAGAGAATAGAGTTCGCAGGGGAGTGAATGTGTCACTTATGATGCTTGCAAATAAACAAGGCCGATATTCCTTATCTTCCCTTATTTATAATTTTGCAGTTGCATTGGGAAGGTACTACATATGAAAACTTTAACAATGTAATTTTAAATTACAAGTTCTTATAATGTTTTTAACTCTTGAACGAGCTCTATAATATCGCTTACTAGTCAATACTTCTTTTTTGCATTCTTTGTATTAATTCTTATTACAATGAGATTGAGAACAAAAACCACAAACAAGATGCTTATAATACTTGTTGAATATTTTTAATGCTATTTGAAATCATGTTTTTGCAATAGGTGCATCTCTATTTTAATTGACATCATCTAAGCAAATTTGAACAACACATTACATATATTTAAAATGGGGCAAGACTTAGTGGGGTTTTGTGAGAGACATTAGAGCTCCCATAGCCCCTAAAGGCTAAAGGTTAAGGAGTATGGAAAACCTAAGGATGTGTAAATGTATAAGGGGAGATAATTCACATTAGAGAGGCAAACATGTCCCTCCAATGTCCTCATGATCAAAACACATAATCTAAACTTTATTCATCTAAACACTATTGCGTATAAAGTGGGTAATATTGCGCTCAAATGAGAACTAAATAGAATATTCCTTTTGAAAAAGCAAGATTTTGATACTTTTTATCATAATTAAAAATACTATTGCATAGTATCACTATGGAAAAAAAAGTATGCAAAAAAAGTCCTAAATTTAGGAGTATTTTTCTTAGCAATTGTTAAATGTGTCAAAATTTACATAATTTTAAAGAACATGATGCATAGTCCTTATGGTTTGCTAGCTTCATCAAAGTTGGGAAATTTCTTGATACACTAGCCACTGATATTTAAGAAAACATGAATACTAGGAGATTCCTACATAACTCATAAGTGTACGTACACCTTCTCACTATACAAGTGCATCCTCATCTATATCAACACCTACATTAGAAATGCAAGTTTTGCAAAGGCTAAGTACAATGGGGCCAAATATATTTATTATTTTAAGGACTCAGATTCAATTAAATAGGTTCACCATATAGACAATTGTAGAAAGGCTCTACAGCATAGGGAAGGAGAAGTCACAAATATGATCATTCTTGCACGACTCTAGTAAGTTCTTTTTTTTTAATGTTGTTAACGGTAGCCAAATAAATTTATATCATTCTCAATTACTCCATTGGTTTGCAATCTACTCAGGAAAATGCTAACGATTGTATTCAAGGACTTGTACATATTGTCGACCCATCAATCTCCTTCAAACTTAGGAATCCCAGAGAACCACCGGAATAGATTGCCAAATGGTTCACCTATTGTGATTTCAAATTAGTTTGCCTTATGCTCATCCCATACCATTCAAAGTAAGTGGCTCTTTAGTTCATCTACATGAAGAGATAAAGATTTCTACTAAATCTTCAAATGCTAACCGATGTGACAATCGTCAAAGGTAGTGACCATTGGAGTCTAGTAGCACTTCATTTACCAACCAAAGGGTGCTTCTATTTTAACTCTATTAAACATACTCACAGAGAGCTTGACCTGGGTGATTCTATATTGCCTAGAAGAAGTCAATTATTTTTCATACACAAGAAAGGATTTCGTTTGTAAAAAGGCTAACCACTGCATTGCTAACGCTGATTTATGGGCTTCGTAGTGCTATAAAGAGGCTAGCCATTGCATTGGATCATTGTCCGAAAAATACCAATAAGCTGGGTGCTATTGGACCAATGCACATGGAAGTAAGACTGAAAATCTTTTGTCCTATGAATACTATTTTTTATATTAATATTAAAGTTTAAGGTAAATATCTTCTACATGATTTTTAGACACCACAACAAAACGATGCACATTCTTGCAGGTGGAGATGCTAAGTATTATTTTGATAGTGATTTCACAGAAGATACACAAGCTGTAAGTACCAATGAGCTTTCTATTTTTGAATTTTTGTTTCTATTTGCGTAGATGACTATGGATAGCTATGATACATGTTTTTTATACAGCTTTAGAGCTAGGTTGATCATTGAGCTGCTTCAATACCCATCCTTTAAATTTAAATTGAAAAGTGTTGAGGCAGAAAGGTCAACGAGAGTAGAAGAGGCAAAACTCTCAAAGAGGGTGGAAGATGTCACGGTAGAGCAGGTGGTGGACCTTCATCCCCAAACTGAGGATACTCATTGCATGCCTAAGGTTCCTCCACAAACTAAGGAGCCTCATGTCCCACCTAAGGACCCTACACTAGATCCTCCATATGAAGATGATCAACTTTCACTCTAATATGATTTCAAATTGTACACCCATTGACAAATGATTTTAGACACTAATATATGTTAACTTCTTTTGACACTCACATATGTATGACAAATTTATTTGAAATGTTCTATGAGAGAGAGAGAGAGAGAGAGAGAGATGTTGGTGACATGATCTTCGAGGGTGACTCCACGTGGCTTCAATTTATTGGTTTGCTACGCTGGCTTGTGTCTTGATAGGGCCATGCATGTGTAAGTTCAATTAATGGACTATGTGGGAAGCTTCCTTGTGGTCTACAATTGGCAAGTGACTCTAGAGAGCTCTTTGGAGGCATGGGCGGTGTCTTCATGTGATGCATGGTAGTTATGCAAGGTGGTATAAAGATGATAGAGATGATCGGTCCTTTTGTCGCTGCAAGCTTCAATCCTGAGTCATGTCTACAAGCTTACACTATAGTATGTTATAGAGAATCTTGTAGTGTATAGAGTCATTGTATAAGCAACAACAAAGCTAGTAAACATGAGCTGCAAGTCCATTTGATAGTTGAGAGAATAACAATTGATTCTTATTGCAATATTTCATACTTTCCAATATCTTGTGTTATCACATGTCTATCGACTCTTTCTATGCTATATGTGAAGAGTAGATCTCCAAATATATTAATGTTTTAAATGCTATCAGTGGTATCAGAGTGGGATTGATTAATCTTTGTGATTGAGAGAGCGGTGTGCGATTTCGAGTCTTGCATGCATGTCGATTACGTTCGCCACCAAGAGACTTGAAGCATAGTTATTTGTCTTTCCAAAGAAGCTTAGAAGACCGAGAAGTAGATCACATCTGAGGAGAAGATCTGCACTAAGCATATTGGCAGAGGTGTGTCTTCAAGAGCAACTGGGTATTGTTTCATATGTCTATGGAATCTGTGAAGAAGGTGAAGTCTAATGCTTCGATCATTAAGTTCAATAGATGAAACTTTTGAGCTAGCAACTCTTGACCAAACTAAGGTTTATGCAGAAATGATTGTGGAGTATTGTGTCTAGCATAGAGAAGGAGCCGACCTCTAGAGAGACCACTACTACACACGGGCCTTGTTCTGACGTTTAGCGTGCACGGTGCGCTAATCGTTGGTACATAAGGCAAGTTTAAAAAGGTGGGTATATACTGACCTTTACCAGACTTGTAAATGGTGGGTATATAGTGACCTTTACTAAACTTGAAAAAGGTGGGTATATAGCGACCTTTACTAGAATTGTAAATGGTGGGTATATAGCGACCTTTACTAGACTTGTAAAAGGTCATTATATAAGGACTCTAACACACTTTCCTATACCGACATTTTATAGAGAGTGTTTTTCCCCATACTGACCTTTAAAGAGAGTTTTTCCCAATGATTAAAAAAAATTCTTTTCATACATGTTTAATTCTTTGAAATAATAAATAAAAATACAAGAGCATGTATATCAAGTTTGAAGCTCATATATTCATGTCCAAGTTCGAGATGAAAAAAATCAATCAAGAGCATTTACATCAATGGCTTCATCGTGAGCCAAGTCCAGCACGCCAAACAAGTCTATCTCTAACTCTATACTGAGTTCATCTCCTATATCATCATTGTATGCTCGCATCGTACGTTCACCTAATACTTGATCTTCGTTAATAAAGTCGGGTGATTGTTGATCGTCATCTTCTTTCTCAATATCTTGATCTCCATCTTCCTCCCGTATGATGTCATTATGTGCATCTTCCTCTTGGCTCATATTGTGATCTTCATCTTCTTCGCTAGATCCATCTAGATCAATTGGATATGACATTGGAAGTGGCATCTCCATATCTACATCTCTATCTTCAAAAATCTGTTTACTTCGTGGTGTAACTTGGATCACATACCACCATCTTGGATCAGAACTATTCGAATGAAAAAACGCCTCTATAAAGATGGGTGTCAAATACTATCAATTATATGAATGTATGATTAAGTACATGTACCAATTGATCTTTAAAAATGAAAGCATTCAATTCATTAAATCATTAGTATGCACCTGCTCACAATGCTCAGGAAGAAAAAAAATATCACTTTCATCAGTCCAAAGTTTGGTGGAGTCTATCACAAAGAAACCACTACTTTCTTTCCTCACTGTAGCATGGGGACCGTTGTAAATAGTTCTAAACCATTTTACATCAAGAATGAAAATATTAAATCATATGAAATCAATTTCATAGATTTCGCGTATGGTCCCACAATAATCCAATTGCGAGGAGAGAAGATTGGTATCCGAAGCACTTCCTTGGCTATCTTATGTGAAGTTAGACATGACTTCACAATCATATGTGACTCTCTTTGAATCGATACATTACACATGAAAATGTCGTCCATATGACCATAATGCACTGTACTTTTTGTATTGTAAAAGAGCATCATTAAAACAATGAGGATGCATCTATTTTATAGCGTATATTGCCACAAATAATTACTTATTATGTCAAGAGGTAAGAAACTTACATGCATCACATACATCCAGATAATAACTCTCGCTCGCGCTCATTTATTGTCTCTCCATCACATTCGGCTTTACGTAGAGCCAGTAGTAGCCAATCAAGTGACATGTGAGTGGGGACAAGGGTGCGATCCCATGGTTATGGTTGCGGTCGCTTGTGCATTACTCTGAATCTCATCCTTGCATTTATTCTTTCTGCTTTGGCCGCTTCATATCTCTCAATCTAGTTCTACATCTCCTTGCTATTGAGGATACAAAACTTATTGAATTTCTCCATTTTCTCTCTGCTCATCTTTCTTTTAATCCCTTTTCCTTGGGGAACCTCGCCAACGATGCAATCATCATCCTTGTTATGCCATGTATATGGCATATCGAGATCCATGGATGCAAGGAGCTCCGTGATATATACTAATGACTCCTATACAAGCCATCCCTCTACCATGCTTTCTTCCAATCTGGCTCTTTGCCTTACAAATCCCTTCAAAGTTTTCATAAATCACTCGAGAAAAAACATCCAAACACTATGAACTGTACCTTGCAATGGCCACCTCATCAACTATGTGCACAAGCAAGTGCACTTGAGTTGTCATAATGCTCGAGGGAAAGTTCTTCTCACGCAAATGATATAGCTTCGATGGAATCCACCCTAGCCTTCTCAATGCTTGATATGGAGATCTCTTTTTGAGATAGATCCACCTATTTCATGTGCCCATGTAAGATTCATAATCATTCTACAAATTATTTGACTTAAATATGAATTTTGGATCTTCTCTCTCACTATGAGTGCATATTTGGGATTCATAGGGTAGGGACGTTGACACACCAATCTGGCGTCGTCAAGCATGGGTATCATGTGGTGCATGACTTCGATGGGCACACCCTTCATATCTATGTATTTCCAAGCCATGCAATCTTTGGACTCTCGAAGGAGGGCTATTAAAGCATTATCCTCATTGGAGGTGAGATCATCTGCGATGAATACCAATTAGGGGTCTTGACCTTCCAACGCCAAGTTTACCTCCTTAACTCGGGCAGGGCCATCATATCCTTGGAAGCACCCATCTTCTTGAGATGTCTTGGCCTGTTGGTATAAGATCTTGCAATCCTCGATTGTGTAGGCCTTGTAGTGTGGGTAGGTACCTATCATAGATCCTCCTTCTCTTCACCTTCCTCTTCCACTCCTTCTTGGGGGGCAGTCCTCTTGGCCCTAGTGAAATCCTTCACAAATTTGAATGTTGGGAGCTTTGGACCTGAAGGGGGCTCCTTCATGGCACTTATAGAGCTGACTGGGAAGGTAACCTTGTTTAGCCTTGCTCTCCAATTGGAGGACAAATCATGGTGGGCGATGTCTAATTTGAACCTTATTGTTCCCTTGCTCACCTCGCGGGGTTTGAGCATGTTAAACATCCTAAGGGGAGCCACCAGGATCAACCCCTCGAGTTTTGGCATTGTCACTTGGAACCCTATTCTCTTTGGGACATCAATGGTGGTTGCAAAAATGTGCATCCAGTTCTAAGAGAACTCTACCTTGGGAAGAGGGGCATACCAAAATTCATCCGCCTCCCTCTCATCTTCTTCTTTCCCACAGGGTTGGAATAGTTTTAGGGATTTTTTCTGGTTGGTTGTGTTAGATTCTGTGGCAAAATAGTTGTCTTAACAATGGGTGGGTCTTGTAGGTATGTGTTGGCTCTTTCCCATGGCTTCCATAGGAAGAGTAGGTATCCTTAGTATGCAGGGTTCCGAGGCTTTTTGTCACCTACAAATATATCGAGGTTGTCATTTGTAGTATACGTGTAGCTTAGGACCTCGAGATGTATTCCAGTGAGAGACGTAGGCTTAAGTGTGGTAAGCAAACATAGTGCATGCATGTGCGGAAGGAACGTGCATCATCATGGTTGAGGTAGTGAAGGCTTTCGCCTTCATTGGGGGTTGCAGGGTTTAGGAGGAGTTTAAGGGTTAGAGGGACGTTCAGGGTTTAGAAGGAGGTTCCAAGGTTTAGAAGGAGGTTCTAGAGTTTAGAAGGAGGTTCTAGAATTTAAAAGAGATTCCAGGGTTAGAAGAAGGATCCAAGGTTCAAGGTAAAGTGCATGGTGGAGAACTCGAATCCCTCATAGTTCATGGAGGTTAAGGGTTGAGGAACTAAGGGGTTAGGGGGAGCATAGGAGTGGGAGAGGAAGAAGATGTAAGAGCGTGGGGGAAAGAAGAGAGAGGAGGGAGGAGGAGGGAGGAGAAGGGAGGAGGGAGGAGGAGGAGGAGAGAGGAGGAGGAGGAGGAGGGAGGAGTAGAAGGGAGGAGGAGTGAGGAGAAGGGAGGAGGAGGGATGAGGGAGGAGGAGAAGGGAGGAGGAGGGATGAGGGAGGAGGAGAAGGGAGGAGGAGGGAGGAGAAGAAGGGAGGAGGAGGAGGGAGGAGGAGAGGGGGAGGATGGGTTGCAAGCTTGGAGGAGAGGGGAGGAGGAGTTGCAAGGTTAGGACATGCTTTTGGATGTGGAGTGTAAGGAAGCATCGACACTTGAGACAATTGCTTGGAATACCAAAGTAGAACTCAACACAATGCCCCAAAGAGTGTGGGCTTCATTCCATTATGGGGTATTTATACAAGTTGGAGAGCTTCTCTATTTGCATGTAGAAATTGTAAGACATTCTCTCTCTACATGTAGAACTTGCATATAGAAGTTTCATGTAGGAGTTGAATGTAGAGCTCGCATGTAGAACATGCATGTAGGAATCGCATGTAGGACTTGCATGTAGGAGTTGCATGTAGAACTCGCATGTAGAACATGTATGTAGGAATCACATGTAGGACTTGCATGTAGGAGTTGCAAGTAGAACATGCATGTAGGAATCGCATGTAGGACTTACATGTAGGAGTTGCATGTAGAAGTTGCAAGTAGAACATGCATGTAGAAATCACATGTAGGACTTGCATGTAGGAGTTCCATGTAGAACTTGTATGTAAGAATCGCAAGTAGAACTTGCATGTTGAGAATTCCTAAGAGAGATTATTCCTAGCCTTATGCAAGTACAAGTGGAGCTTTGTTGCTACTCTACACACACATTCTGTACTACCTAAGTCCATGTTGGCATAGAGACAACATACTCTCAGATCCATTTCATTACCCATCCTCAAGTTATGGCATATTGTGAGCACATACCTAGGTTGCTATGCATGCAGTCCAGTGGTTGTGGAACTTGTGTCGTGCGAGTCGATCTTGCCGTAAAGACTTGGCACCCTACAATTTTTGCTTAGTTTCCAGGTAGCCTATATCCACCATTTGTTCAAACAAAGATATGTGGCATGCTTCTAAGAAGATCACTCTTTGATAGAATCGGCTTATAATCTGAGCACTGACCGGCTCATTAGGATTGAAACTGAGTGGAGGCAAATGGCCATCGAGGTAACATGGGACATCCAGAATGTATTCCAATGTTTTGCAGAAGATAACACATAGGCAAAGGAAGCGATCAATGTTGCCGTGCATTATTTGCTCATGCTACTGAAGTGCTTGGATCATTGTGCCTTGGATATTCCATTCTACACCAGAGTATGGTTCGATCCTTGGCCAATTAATGGTGAGACCTTCATCCAAAGTGTGTATGCCATTTTTTATGTCATGGAACTGCATAGAACTTTGGATTGGTTCTCAGACATGAAGGTGCACATAGGTACTCTTTCAAGAAGATTACATCAAAGAGCTTGGGACGGTGCCGATTAGGTTGTGGATCCAACTTGCTTATCCAATATTCACTAATTTGATGCTGATGAAGGTTGGTAGGGAAGTTGTCCAAGGTCTATCCACCTCGAGTTTTCATATTAGGATATTTGCTCCAAAATTCCTTAATGGGGTTACTGGGAAGTGGTATCTCATCAAAATCATACCCATCATTGGAACTTGGCATGAGAGTACGAATTAGATTATCCAAATCCTAATATTCAAAATCAAATACTATGGCATTTTCTGCTGATGGAAGCACAAGTAGTGTCGGAGGTGATGACGGAGCAGGGAGAGAATCTAGGGACATGGGGGAGAAATATGGAAGAGTATTAGTTGTGGAAAGGTGCAACAGAGGGGAGGCGAGAAAGAACTGGGAAAATGGTTTGAGCAGCTTGGTAATCCTTGAGGGTACGATTAGCAAGGGAAGGGAAGAAGCTAGGTGTGAGGGGTTCGTAAGTTTGTGACTGTTGGGTTGGTTGAAAATGGTGACATGCATGAGCAAAGAGATGATGGAGGGAATAGATGTTAGGATGGAAGCTCAGGGAAGGTTAAGAGGGTGGTAGCAACAAGGGTAAGTGAGATTATGAGGTTGGCAGAGAGAGTGGTTAGATATGGGAAGTTGGATGTTAGATAGGCCCTGTCATCTTTCGACACTTCTTTTTGCTAGTGCAGAGGGTGGTAGCAAGCTAAGGGTGTCCACTTCCGGACCACTTTCGGGTGAGTGTGACACCCACTCGAGTGAAAATACAAAGGTTTTGCTTCAGTTTGCAATACCTCGATCGAGGTATTAGTTCCAATGAAAATCACACACGAGGACAACCGAGCCAAGCCAATACCTCGATCGAGGTGCTGGGCTTTTTTCACCGGACCGAGCCTATACCACCCCGATCAAGGTTTGCTGGCAAGCCACCTATACATGCTACATCTACCTTGTTCGAGGTATCGTGGCAATCCAGCTACACCTTGATCGAGGTAACGTGGCATGTCCAGCTATACCTCAATCGAGGTATGTGCCATCCGACAGGACAGCTGACATACCTCGATTGAGGTATGCTGGACCGATGACTTGGCCGCATGTCGAATACGTTAATCGAGACATGTGGCATCCGGCCTCCATCCGGCTGCTGCCGACATACCTCGATCGAGGTATCGTGGCATGTCTATACCTCGATCGAGGTAGATGTACTGAGATCTACGGGCATGTCAAAATACCTCAATCGAGGTATCGTGGCATGTCTATACCTCGATCGAGGATGATGGAGCGATATGTATGTTGCATGTGAAATACCTCGATTGAGGTAGGGAAACCCTAAATTTTCTTATAAAAGGAGAGCGACCCCCCTCATTCTGCATACCTCGATTGAGCTCCTCCTCATCGATCAATTTCGGATTTGTGGGACGTCGACAGAATTGCGCTAGCGACGGAGAGCGACCGAGATGGACGGAGCGGGAGAGTCCAGGTAGGGTTTTTTTTATGTAGCATTTTTTTTTTTGCTAAAATTTATTTAAATTTTAGTTTATAGGAATAATTATAAAAAATTTCTAAATTTCAAATGCATTTTAAAGTTTTTTTGAAATTTTTGAATTACGACATTTTTTATTTAAAATATGAAAATGAAAAAAATTTGTTTTTTAAAATTAGAGCTATTTTTATTAAATAAAAAAACGTTCATAGGAATAATTATAAAATACTTCTAAATCTCAAATGCATTTGTAAATTTTTTTAAAATTTTTGAATTATGACATTTTTAATTTAAAATGTGAAAATGTAAAAATTATTGTTTTTTAAAATCATCTTTGAAAATAAAGAGATTAAAGTTATTTTTAAATTAGAGCTATTTTTATTTAAATAAAAAAACGTTTAAATTTTAGTTCACAGGAATAATTATAAAATATTTTTAAATTTAAAATGCATTTTAAAGTTTTTTTAAAATTTTTAAATTACGACATTTTTTATTCAAAATGTGAAAATGTAAAAATTCTGTTTTTTAAAATCATCTTTTAAAAAAAAGAGATTAAAGTTATGTTTTAAATTAGAGCTATTTTTATTTAAATAAAAAAACGTTTAAATTTTAGTTCATAGGAATAATTATAAAATATTTCAAATTTCAAATGCATTTTAATTTTTTATTTAAAATGTGAAAATGTAAAAATTAGTTTTTAAAAATCATATTTGGAAAAAAAGAGATTAAAGTTATTTTTTTAAATTAGAGCTATTTTTATTGAAATAAAAAAACATTTAAATCTTAGTTTATAGGAATAATTATAAAATATTTCTAAACTTAAAATGCATTTTAAAGTTTTTTTTAATTATTTTTGGAATTACGTAATTTTTTATTTAAAATGTGAAAATGTAAATATTTTGTTTTTAAAATCATCTTTTAAAAAAAAGAGATTAAAGTTATTTTTTAAATTAGAGCTATTTTTATTTTAAATAAAAAACGTTTAAATTTTACTTCACAGGAATAATTATAAAATATTTTTAAATTTGAAATGCATTTTAAAGTTTTTTTTTAATTTTTGAATTACGACATTTTTTATTCAAAATGTGAAAATGTAGAAATTCTGTTGTTTAAAATCATCTTTGAAAAAAAAGAGATTAAAGTTATTTTTTAAATTAGAGCTATTTTTATTTAAATAAAAAAACGTTTAAATTTTAGTTCATAGGAATAATTATAAAATATTTCAAATCTCAAATGCATTTTAATTTTTTATTTAAAATGGAAAAATGTAAAAATTAGGTTTTTAAAAATCATCTTTGGGAAAAAAGAGATTAAAGTTTTTTTTTTAAATTAGAGCTATTTTTATTGAAATAAAAAACGTTTAAATCTTAGTTTATAGGAATAATTATAAAATATTTCTAAATTTGAAATGCATTTTAAAGTATTTTAAAATTATTTTTGGAATTACGTAATTTTTTATTTAAAGTGTGAAACTGTAAATATTTTGTTTTTAAAATCATCTTTTTAAAAAAAGAGATTAAAGTTATTTTTTAAATTAGTGCTATTTTTATTTAAATAAAGAAACGTTTAAATTTTAGTTTATAGGAATAATTATAAAATATTTCTAAATTTGAAATGCATTTTAAAGTTTTTTTAAATTATTTTTGAAATTACGTAATTTTTTATTTAAAGCCTGAAAATGTATATATTTTGTTTTTTGAAATCATCTTTTAAAAAAAAGAGATTAAAGATATTTTTTATTAGTGTTATTTATATTTAAATAAAAAAACGTTTAATTTTATTTTTAAAAATGATCTTTTAAAAAAAGAAAATAAGAGTTCAAGTTAGTGAAGTAATCTATTAAAAAAATTTTATAACTAAAGTTTACAAATTACTGAAGTTTTGAATTTAATATAACGTTTAAATTTTGTTTTTAGAAATCATGTATCAAGAACAAGAAAATAAGAATTTTATTAAAATAAGAAAATCATGTATTAAAAACAAGAAAACAAGAAAACAAGAACAAGAAAAAGAGAGATTAAAGTAGGTTTTATGTTATTTTTGAAATTGGTGCTATTTTTATTTAAATAAAAAAACGTTTAAATTTTAGTCTTCAAAATCATCTTTTAAAAAATCATCTTTTATGTGGAATATTATAGATTATATAGTTGGTTAAGAGTTGTTTCATAATTTAGGTAGAGTAAGTAGGCTGTATAAAACACCACATGGGCATTATCCCTAAAACACCACACCACATGGGCAAAGACCCCAACACTAGAGTGGTTAGATGCATAAGCGTATGGCTAATTGGATCTTCTAAATGCACCAGCGCAACGAAAACACATACGTAATTTATGATTGTCCAAAGTTCTCCTCTCTCCCCAAGCATGGGAACCAAGTGATGATCTATAGGAATGGCCACTAGTTGAGGTGGATTGCCCAACCAAAATAGATAATATTGAAAAGGCCTAATTATTTTCTCAAAGTTCTCCAAATCTTGTGTGGATATAGCCTAAGAGCCATGTGAAGTTTCATCTCCAATAGATAAGTCCACGTGCGTATTTCATTAGTACGTGCGCCATTTTTCATACGTAGTCGTGCTAGTAGGGATTGTAAAAGTGTACGCATTTGTCCTTCCACGTGGCGCATACCAAATCAGTTGGGCACCAAATCTTGCATGGATGTACGTCTATGGTAGCCTAAGAGCCGTGCAAAGTTTAATCTCCAACAGATAAGTCCACATGCATATTTCATTAGTACGTGCGCCATTTTTCACTCATAGTCGTGCTAGTAGGGATTGTAAAAATGTATGCATTATACCTTCCACGTGGCACATACCAAATCAATCGGAGACCAAATCTTGCGTGGATGTATGTCTAGGGTGGCCTAAGAGTCGTGCAAAGTTTCATTCCCAACAGATAAGTCCACATGCGTATTTCATTAGTACGTGCGCCATAGCTTTGCCGCAGTCGTGCTAGTAGGGATTGTAAAAATGTACGCATTGTACCTTCCACGTGGCGCATACCAAATCAGTTCAGACCAAATCTTGCGTGGATGTATATCTAGGGTGGCCTAAGAGTCATGCGAAGTTTCATCCCCAACAAGTAAGTCCACATGCGTATTTCGTTAGTACGTGCGTGAATTTTCTTAGTCACGTTTTTAAAATGTCCTAAAGCACAAAACAAATAACAACATTACTACTAGTAAATAATTTTTTGTTTTACAAACACAACAAATCCCATTGAGAAGACATCAGACATCATGTATAAAATAGAATCTAATACAATGATGTGTATGAACATGTATACAGCCATCATAGTGAAATACAAAATATGAGTCCATGAAAATTACAATGGTACGGTCACACAGTGAGCCTATACATATCGAATACAAAAAAGTGTAATCAACTAGTGATACCCAATAAAAATCAATCTAATCAACTGATGATCCAAGAAAATATGATATGTAATGTGCTACTCCTCAGGATCAGCTCTCATGCCAATAGTTGCAAGTATGCTCTCGTGATCCGCCACTGCAAGGCGCCATCGTGGAGTGGACGTCGCCTTGCGAGTGCGAACATGACTCAAAGTAATCTTGATCCCAACAACAAGATGAGAATACATGTATGCCTCCTGATCCACCATGTACTCCTGGAACTCAATATAGCGACCATGCCTCTGTATCTACTGAAAATAGTGGCCACCTATGATCATGCTATGAGCATTGAAGTGCATCCCATGCCCATCCACTGTATCCTCATTCAGCACACTCTTCAGCGTAGAGCGTCGCAACAAGTAATAATCCACACCCTCCTCATTGCCCTCCGAAGCAATAACCGCGAAGATATCACCAATACGCAAAATATTTGTAAGCTGGTCATAATCTCTAGAGGAACTGAATCCTGCATCGTGATCATCATGTACCTCCTCCCAAGGCTGGAAGGGAGAAAGCACTCGCCGTACCCATGGATCGGCCCATGGTATCATGGAGCGCCCTCCCCAATCATCATCAATGCATGCAGAGCAAAAACATGCAAACCGTCGAGAAAAGATCGCGGGGTGAGACTCACCTATGCTCCTGATGGAATGGAAATCAAGAGTGCCAGGCACAGAATGACAATCAAAAGGCCTAGACCGATCAAGACTCCCAATGTCCACGCACCAAAAATACCGGCTCACCACCCTATCATCACGCAACTGAAACGAGGAGATAGCACTAGTGGATAAGTGCTGGCTGCACCACCGCACCACATCATGTGCATCCTTGAAGCGATCGGCACTGTGACGCAACTGGTATCGACGCAAAGCATGCTTCACACAAGCACCTACACCATCGTGCTCTCCCTTACCGTGCCCTGTCTCGAAGTAGCTCCATGTGATCGGAATGCCTGTCTCACGTGCCATCTGCAGAACCAATAAAACTATCTAGCGGATTTGAATTGACCACCGCAGTCGTCTGACCAGATCCAGCGCCGCTGCCATGTGACACCATGATCCCTCGAGAAACTATCATGCAAAGTGAAGCAATGCTGCACAAAATGGGCATCATGCGATCGATCATCACTAATGTAGAAGTGATACTCTCGCACAATGATGCGTGAGTCCATGGTGCTATCAATGCCATCCACATGAGCCTGTGCATGACGATAGCTAATGTGCACAAATATAGCAACCTACAATATGGCATTGAAAAAAAATATGACTATTGAAATAATTCAATATAATGAGGCGGGGAAAAAATCAATACTCAGTCACACGTCACCTGTTCGGAGAAATAATACTCCGATTGGATCTCATGCTGTGGTGCAAAGGTGTAATTCTCTGCAAAGTCCACCACTGAGACAACCACCCCTGTAGGAAATGTTCTCAAACATGCACGGAACTGACGATCCTCCCATTTCGCAGTGTGTGAGTGGCGTATGTAGTGGTATAGCTTCCCTCGAAAACTATCAATGAATACAACACGTGGTGTCTCCTTCCCCATAAGCTGCAACCTCCTCGACTGTGCACCACCATCTAATGTCAAGGTACAGTACTCATACTGCTGCCAACGAACCATCTGCACATCACAAGTATCTAGTGCAACTCGTGGCACTCTAGCAAAGTCACCACACAAAGTACACATGCCTTCCACACAATCAAGGGAGTGGAATAAAGCATCACCATCTCATGTACACAATATGGAATGAATGAAGTCACGAGGGCTAGTAGGAACCACTCCCCTATGACCATCAAGGGAACGGAATATGTCATACATCAATCCAAAATCCACATGGTAGTGACAACAGCATGTGTCACGCTCCTGAGAGAATCGCACAAACCATGGCCTGCATCGCTCAAATGACCTCTGCCCAATCTTGAACTCTGGGTGCGCCCCTACAAACTGAGTGTACAACTCAGTCTGGGTACACTCCAAAAAACATGCACCATGCTCAATGTACACACCGCGTGACACCCTCTTCCACAATGCCTTCTTGAACACCGGGGATGCTCTGCAATGCTCCTCCCAAAATAGTTGTATGAAGGACCTAGTGGAATCATCCAACAATCGATCGTTGCAAGGTGCACGACCACTCAAAGCCCAAAGAGCATCAATCTCACTATCCTCTAGACTCTGCCTCCTAATGATGCCTGCTCGCAATGTGCGCAGTGCAATCTGAAGAAGACATGAAGCGATACGCACATGGCCTATCATATGAGGTCTACTAATGGCAGCCACAATAGCACGACATGCTACCAAGGCATCACTGGAGTTCCTATGCTTAATAGAAGCATAGGAACGTCGAACACTACTAAGGACCTCGCTAGATACAACCCTATCTCTATGTGCACCAAGACTAGCAAGCCTCCTACACTCTACCAAGTCAGGGTGATCAATCGGGGACATGAGAAGAGAAGACTACAAAGCTGGCGTGAGGTCACAAAAAAAAGACTGCACAATCTTGCTAGTACGATGACGGAGAGTGGACTTCGGCAAGTCACGTCGTGAAGCAACACTGTTGCTGCAAGGTGGGGCAAGGGGATCAATGGGAGATGGTAGGGTGGACGAGGGAAGGGAGGCGCCAAGCAGAGCGGGGGGAGGGGGAGGGGGAGGGGGAGGGGGGAGGGTGGAGGGGGAAGAGGTAGAGGTGGAGGCCAAAATGTAGGTGGCTAGGGGAAGGGCGGAGGCTAGAGGTAGGGGAGCAGATGAGGATGGGGGGGCAATGGAGGTGGGGGTGGGGGTGGGGGTGGGGATGGAGGTGGGATGTAGAGGTAGAGGTGGGATCAGTGGTAGCAATGCGAGCTCGAGCTCTAGAGGCTCTCTTGCGCTCATGAGCCTTCCGCTTGCGCTCCTCGTCAATGAGATTTGGGGGGGGGTTCCTACATCTTTCACATCTACTAGCTCTACGGCTTTGAGAACCCATTCTCAATGAAAGTAGGATGGAAGGTGTGACAAAGTGATGAGGAGGCAAGAATGGCTAAGAATGGGTGAAATGAACCAAAACGTGGTGTCTTATAGAGAGCCTCAACTCATCCACTAGATTGCTCTTAGATTGCTCTTCATTATTATTGGTGGAGAGGTGCTAAGATTGAAACTAATTGGCTAAGTTTTGGTGCTAACATTGAAACTAATTGGCTAAGTTTTTTACCTTCAAATACCTCGATCGAGGTATGCTATGCCCAGATCATATACCTCGATCAGACCATATACCTCGATCGAGGTATTCAATGCATTACGCATGTATAAACCTCAATCGAGGTATCCCTCGGTCATAGCACATACCCCTCGGTCATATACCTCAATCGAGGTATTGTATGCCTCACGCAGGTCATATACCTCGATCGAGGTATTCTATGCCTTGCACATCATCATGTGTATACATCTGGCTGATGTGGCACCATGCATGGTCATGATGTGGTAATATAGTCTCTTCCATGACATTGAAAGGTGATGTGGCATGATGAGTTGGCATTCATGAGGTGGTAGATTGACATGGCAAATTGAGGTGGAGGGATTGGTGACGTGGCAAGGTTGAGGAGGTATGCCAAGGTGGCAAGGTGTGATGACATGGCTCATGATGTGGAATGATGAGGTGGCACATGTGGTAGCACGTGTGGCAATGCAAGGTGACATGGCAAGGAGCGATGTCACATCTCCTTGATGACATGGCACCATGTTGTCTAACAACGTGGCATGGTTTTGATGACTCAGCCTTCCGCATGGGTAGCATGCACACTCCAAAGGCTTGCCACTAGGGTCGGTGATGCTCCTAGCCTACCTCACCAAGCCTAATACCAAGCCTACCTTGTCTTGGTATCAGGCTTGGGTGGCCCTTTTTCCCCCACAAAAGGGAGATTTCATTGTTGGAGGCCATATCGTACGTTTCCCTTACTCAAATTTAACCAAAATTTTTTCCTCTTATTCATCATGTAGAGGACTAAAAATATTGACATTTTTGAAATGTTTGGTCATGTTTGAGAATTACTAGATTTATTTTTAATATTCTTTGCTGATCCTCTAAGGAGTAAAAGTAAAAATTAAACTTCAATCTTCCTAAATCTAACCGTTGGATATGGGATTTGATGATTCAACCACACACCCTTATGCCTACTAACCTTCCACTGAATTGGATTTGCTTAATTATTCAAAATACTAAAAAAATGTGGTGTGCTACTAAAATGCATGTATTTTATGACTTTATTTATTATAAATAATTATTTATAATTAGATAAATCATTCAAAAAATTACCAATAAATCAAGTTAAGCTCTACATAATGCAAAGAGACCACTTACAAAGTTTCAATAACATTTAATCTAAAATGAGTGAGAAATTTAGAATTTAATATGACACTCTCTATTGGTGACAAACGTGTGACCACCCTGGAACCATGCCGTGTGACACAAAGAAATTTTTTGTGTGTGCATCAAATTTTCAATCAAACTATACGATTGTGTGCACAATAGCAAGTGTGATGTTGTGTCAGAAGACTTCAAAGACTAGATCCATAGGGAAGTAGGTGAGATTTGCATTTTTGTGTGCTAAAAAGCTTGTTTTTCCACCTCCTAAGGATTGGGGAGTGAACAAAAAGTGGACACCCTTAGCTTGCTACTTCCCTGCAATGGGATCATCAGCTGCATGGGTGGGATGTCGGTTATGTCATGCCTTGCAAATAATAGTGATGGCCTTTGTAGCAATGGCAACAAACCAGCAATAACCCTGAGGGAAGGACTACCCATGAGGCAAACATATGCAATGAAAGAATCCATCATATGTGCTATCAACCCGGCATGTGTAGATAGGCAGAAGATATTTTTCTCATCTTCGGCTTGGAAAATTATGCACAGAGTTTTGGTCCGTATGGAACGTTCCCATTTGATTGTTGGATGAGAAGATATGATCCTGATTTGGAGTTGCTTCCATCGGATAAGCACGTGTGCATTGAGGTTATCTTCCACTTGTAGAGTAGCCACAAGCTTTTGGTACACCACTATTGTGCATTGTAGTGGGGCTGCATTGGTGTTGTCTTCCATTGCCTCATTGTTGTGCACTAGAAATTGGAGTGCAAGCTTGGAGATGATTATCTTTTGGGAGTGCATCTCATCCATTTTTTCTTTGTATTTCTGGTAGATGGATGTATATGCCTCCTTAAGCTTTCTCATTTGCAACGTGACCTTCGCCTGTTGAGGAATGTCTTCAGTGGTATTAGACCATTGGTCCAAGACTTGTGCTTGTATAGTACTGGCCTCTTTAGCGGTAGCAAGTTGGTCCTTTAAGATTCTGCATTCACTTGTAAGCTCATCAATGCTGAAGGCATGTACTGCCAAAGACTGTTTCATGTCTTCAAGCTTGTCTTTGCAATCCTAGAGCTCTTCTTCTTTGTGAATTAGAGTGAGTCGAGCTTGTGCCACTACCTCCGTCTGCTGAGCATGTGCGGAGCTTAAGGAGCTATAGTAGGTATGTAGGATTGTTGTTGCTTGTACTGCTACTGTCAACTGTGTTTGGCTTTGGTGGAGGTTGGAGGTCACATCCCTCACTGCATTCTCTTGAGCTTGGAGAGCTTGGTTCATGCACACTTCTTCTACCTCCTTCTCATCTATTTGTGCCTGAAGTGCCTTGACCTCTATGGCAATTGCCTAGAAATGGTCTCCAATTTCTGTTGCAGTTTGTCTGTCTAATTCTCTTGCATATTCTTCCTTGGCCAAGCTAGTGAATAGTTTAAACATTTGGATCATTTGGCTAAGCTTATTGTCCTTTGAAAATGCTCCTTTCAAGCAACACATGTACCCTATCAGTGTTTGAAAAGAGGCAATGTCCATCTTGACTGTTGCCTTCTCTCTCTTAGAGAGGATCCATGTTGCTTTCGAGAGGATAATTTTACAAACACGCACTTGGTGCCATAAATGAGGCATCCTATCACTACTACACATGGGCCCTATTCTGATGCTTAAGCACCGACATTTAGCACGTGTGGGGTACTAATCATTGGTAATCAAAGCGGGATTAGTTAAGTGTTGCTATAAAGCGACCTTTAAAGAGAGTCACTAAATAGCGACACTTACTAGACTTGTGAATGGTCATTATATAGCAACACTGAGATAGTTTCCTATAGCGATGTTTTACAAAGAGTGTTTTTTCCCATATCGACCTTTAAAGAGAGTTCTTCCCAATGACAATTTTTTTTTCCATTTCATACATGTTTAATCCTTTGAGAGAATAAAAGTACAAGAGCATGTATATCAAGTTTGAAGCTCATATATTCATGTCCAAGTTTGAGATGAAAAAAAATCAATGTAGAGTATTTAAATCAACGACTTCATCCTGAGCCAATTCTAACGCACCAAACAAGTCTATCTCTAACTCTATACTGAGTTGATCTCCTATATCATCATCATACTCTAGCATCATACGTTCACCTAAGACTTGATCATCTTCTTCAATAAAGTGTGGTGATTCTTGATGATCGTCATCTTCTTCCTCAATATTGTGATCTCCATCTTCCTCCCGTATGATGTCACTATGCGCATCTTCCTCTTGGCTCATATTGTGATCTTCATCTTCTTCGCTAGATCCATCTGGATCAATTGGATCCAGCATTGGTAGTGGCATCTCCATATCCCATCTCTATTTTAAAAAATTTTCTTACTTCGTGGTGCAACTTGGATCATGTACCACCATCTTGGATCAGAAAGATCCGGATGAGAAACCACCTATATTGAAGATGGGTGCCAAATGCCATCAATTATATATATGAAATTATGCTTAAGTACATGTATCAATGGATCTTTAAAAACAAAAGCATTTGACTAATTAAATCATTAGTATGCACCTGCTCACAATGCTCAGGAAGAACAAAAGTATCACGTTCATCAGTCTAAATTTTGGTGGAGTCTATTGCAAAGAAACTGCTACTGTCTTTTCTCACTATCGCATGGGGACTGTTGTAAATAGTTCTAAACCATTTTGCATCAGGAATGAAAATACTAAATATGGTCCCACAATCATCCAATTGCGAGGAGAGATGATTGGTATCCAAAGCACTTGATCGGCTATCTTGTGTGAAGTTAGCCATGACTCCATAATCATATGTGACTCTCTTTGAATCAATGCGTTCCACATGAAAATGTCATCCATATGACCATAATGCTATACTTTTTGTATTGCAAAAGAGCATCATTAAAACAATGAGGATGCATCTATTTTATAGCGTATATTGCCACAAATAATTACTTAATTACATCAAGAGGTAAGAAACTTACATGCATCATACATCCAGATGATAACTCTCACTCGTGCTCATTTATTATCTTTCCATCGCATTCGGCTTTACGTAGAGCCAGTTGTAGCCAATCAAGTGACATGTGAGTAGGGAGAAGTGTGAGATCCCATGGATATGGTTGCAATCATCCGTAAATTACTCTAAATCTCTTCCTTGCAACTATTCTTTTTGCTTTGGCCCTCCTTTGGCCACTTCATATCTCTCAATCCACTTCTGCATCTCCTTGCTATTGAGGATACAAAAATTATTGAATTTTCCCATTTGCTCTTTTCTCACCTTTCTTTCAATCCCTTTTCCTTGGGGAGCCTCGCCAACGATGCGATCATCATCCTTGTTATGCCAAGCCTGTGGCATATCGCGATCTGTGGATGCAAGAAACTCCATGATATATACTAATGACTCTTGCACAAGCCATCCCTCTACCATGCATGCTTCTGGTCTTGCTCTTTGCCTTACAAATCCCTTCAAAGTTTTCATAAACTGCTCGAGAAAAAACATCCACCGACTATGAACAATACCTGCAATGGCCACCTCATCAACTATGTGCACAAGCAAGTGCACTTAAGTTGTCATAATTCTCGAGGGAAAGTGCTTCTCAAGCCAACATACGGATTCAATGGAGTCCACCCTAGCCTTCTCAATGCTCAATATGGAGATCTCTTTTTGAGATATCCACCTATTTCACAGGCCCATGTAAGATATATTCATAATCAGTCTACAGATTATTCAGCTTAAATTCAAGAAAATGCAATCAATGCGATTTGATAGTAAGCATACCTCACAATACCACTAATCTTGAATATAGAATTTCTAACAACTATGTTGATTGCAACTCTTGCATATTGACCTCAAACTCGAACATCACGTGTACATGTGATGTAGTGTCCCTAGAAATAAAATCCATCATGTCCACCATACCCTCATCATCATCTGGCACATTCGGGATACTATAGTCATGCTCAAAGTGTGAAGGTATATGCGCACCCTTGCCACCCTCCTCATCCTGTCTCAAGATTTTGTGTAAATATAAGATCTTGTCTCAAGGTTTCATGTCATAATGGTATGCAATATTAATCACAAACTCAAATAGCATTGACTTACCGATGATCCATCACCACGTGTAACACCAAAGGTGGATACTGGTTCGGGCTCCTCCCCATACATCCGCAAGTGGTGCATGACAATACGATGTTGATGTCGTACTTCTTGCTTGCAATGAGTGCAATGACAATACAGCCTCTCCGTAAGCCACTCTGCACTCTTGGGCATTAGTGCATCATCTGATGAGCTTCCACTCGTCCCTTCCATCTGCAAACCTCCAAAATCACAACATGAGTTGCAAGGAAATCTATTAAGATCTAAAAATAGCCACCCATGAGCTCCTTTCCTCTCTTCTAACAATAAGTGCCCTAAACCGTCGCTATATAGCAACGCTTTGTCCTGTTCCTTCGCTATATAGCAACGCTTTTAGGATATAAACATCGCTATATAGCGACTGACTAGTGTTGCTATATAGCGATGCTGGGGGCTAAAACCCAAAACCCCGCGTGATGCCGTCTTTCACATCTCTATTGCGGGAAAAGCAAAAATACCTTCTCCCACCTTATATTCGATGACCTCACTTTCCTCCTCTCTATTTCCCATAGTCCTCACCCTGTGGGGGTTAAAGGTCACTGTGCCTTCACCCCAGTTATGTACAATACTCAAACACATATATAAATGAATGAAAAAGAAGATTAGGGTGGTTCTGCACCCACCAAAACTTGTGTGGCTCTCTGTCTCCCCCTCTCTCTCTCTCTCTCCTTCTTCCGTTCTTACTTCCATTGAGATCACTCTCAACTGGTATTAGAGCCCGGGTGATCTAGCTGAGCGTGCGTGAATGCTTGAAGCTCAGCAGCTCTGTGAGAGGAAGGAGAAGCTCTATGGGAAGCTTTGTGGGTGACTTTACTTGCATCCGAGTGTGCAGAGACCTTGGAGGAACATTTGGAAAAGTCAATTTGGCTTTGCGAAGTGGTTTTGAGAGCCTGTTAAGAGCTTTCAAAGAAAAAGTCATTTTTTGAGCTTTTCCCTGTTCCGCGTTCGATGACAGAGACTCCATATTGACTTGTAGAGGCAACTATTGCTTGCTTTTGGTGTCCACATTACTTCAGGATCTTGGAAACACCTTCATTCTTGAATCTGGGTTCATTTCATTGGATTTCTGACTCATTGTGTCAGTTCCTGCGTTTTTTGCCCGGGTGTTGGAACTCAAGTTTGGAGCAACCATTTGTAGATCTGTCAGTTCCGGTGGACTCAAGAGGTCCTAAAACTTCTATGTTGCTCATCATTCGCACTCCGGTGGAGTTTACAAACAGCTCTGTTTCAAAAAACGTTTTTCAGTCCGTGTGTTGGACCCAGTGATTGAGATCACGGTTTCCAAAACCGTCTGTCCCATTGCATTTCGGACGCCCAAAAACCCCTACCTATCAGTTCTTACATGATTCGGTGGAGGATTTTCAGAGTTATAAATCTCTGTGTATTCGATTTCGTCTCTCTGTTATGCATTTTTCATACTAAGGTTTTGAAACCTTAGATTTATGCCACATGGCAGTGGATAAGTGTTGACTCCCATTTCTCACTCATCGGTTGGGATTTTGGAGTTCTGGCAGAACAGAGATATTTGCAGATTTTCTTACTGAGTCCGATTATGCAATGGCGCCCATGTTTTGAAGCATCTCAGGTTCTATTTTCAGTAGCGCTCATTACCGTGGGACTATGATTTCCTGAGCATACCTTATGCAGATCACTCTGGTTGCAGTTTGAGCAGTGGTTTGAGCAGTGTGCGCTCATTCGTGGTGTGCATTTGGTTGCAGTGGATGATTTATAGGCTGTTTGGATGCATTGAGGTCCTTATTGGATGCACTGATAGGCTCAAATTGCCTTCTGGGATGCTATTTTTTATGGACGCTTTGCACATGGATGCTATTTTAAGCTGAGGGACAGCTTTGACACATTGCAGGTGATGCACTGATAGTGCTATGCTCTCTTGGATGAGATATTATTGATGCATATGCCAGTGGACGGTGTTTATGCTTGAGTCATTTGGCACTTATTGGCATTTTCTTTTGGGCCAGATTTGCTCATATGGATGCATAGTATATGCACATGAGTCAGATGCATCTTTTGATGCTTTGAGCTTTGAATTTTGGTGATATTTCACTCTATTGTGGCATACACATTTGGGTGCACCTAGTATTTGGTGTGATTCTCTCTTGCAGGGACTAGCATTTGGGATTTTGTTTCATTTGCATCATGGCATCCTCTTCCATGCCTGAAAAGGAGTTTTTCAGCATTAAAAAGTTTGATGGGACAAACTTTTCTTTATGGAAAGAACAAATAAGGGATGTGCTTATTCAAAAGAAGCAGATTAAACCCTTGGCAGGGATTGAAGCTAAGCCTGCAAATATGTCTAAGGATGATTGGAATGAGTTGGATGCATTAGCAAAGTCTACTATTAGACTTCATCTTGCAGAGTCAGTTTATTTCACAGTAGAAAATGAGCAGACTACGGAAGATTTGTGGAAGAAACTGTGTGCCACTTATGAGAAGGAAACTGCCTCTAATAAAGTTTACCTCATGAAGAGGTTGTTTGAGCTGCAGATGAAGGAAGGGGTCTCCATTGCTTCTCACTTGAATGAATTCAATAGTATTTTCAGCCAGCTTCAGGCTCAGAAAATGAATTTTGATGCGGAGACTAAGGCAATATTTCTCTTATGTTCATTGCCATCCTCATGGGATACCTTCCGTACAGCTGTCAGTAACTCTGCACCTAGTGGAGTACTGAAATTTGATGATGTTGTGGGTAGCTTGTTGGCTGAGGAGATTAGACGGAAGTCTATGGATGGCAACAAGCAGGATGCAGCCTTAAATGTGCAAAGGGGCAGATCGCAGTTCAGGGGGAAGTCCCAAGAAAGAGGGAAGTCTCGTAGCAAATCCAGGGCACGGAACATTGAGTGTTACCATTGTGGCAAGAAGGGCCATATGAAAAAGGATTGCTACAAGCTGAAAAGAGAGCAAAAGGATAAGAAAAAGAATGCAAATTGGGGTGCAAATCAAAAGGAAGAGAGTCCAAGGGAGGACAAAGGAAAAGTGAAGATCGAGGAGATCAATGCAGTCACACATGATAGTGACAATGACGTTCTCTTCATGTCTAGTTTATCTGCAGAGTTGCTTGCCACTTCAGATGATGCATATTCCCAGGATTGGATTTTGGATTCTGGTGCTTCATTCCATGTTACTCCCCATAGGGAATGGTTCTCCACTTATGACAGTGGAAAGACAGGTCGTGTGCATCTTGGAAATGACTATGCATGTGACATAGTGGGAGTAGGTGACATAAAGTTTTCTTTTGCAAATGGGTCTGCATTTGTTTTGAAACATGTGAGACATGTGCCTAAGCTGACCAAGAGTCTTATTTCAGTGGGTCAACTAGATGATGCTGGTTTTCACACCACTTTTGGCTTTCAAAGTTGGAAAATTCAGAAGGGCTCTATGCTTTTGGCTAGGGGTGCCAAGTGTGGGACTTTGTATCCCTTACATGTATCAGGGGTATTTAATCATGTTGTTGCAATAACCGAGCAGCTAAGCACTTCTTTGTGGCATTGCAGGTTGGGGCACATGAGCCAGAATGGAATGAAACTCTTATGCCGTTTGGGTTATGTACCGCATTTGAGTTTCTCTGATTTTGAATTTTGTTGAATTTTGTGAGCACTGTCTCTATGGGAAGCAGACTAAATCAGCCCATAAAAGAAGGGGAAAGAAAGAGTTTGAAAAGCTTGATTTAGTGCATTCAGATGTATGCGGTCCCATGCCTACACGGTCATTAGGTGGGGCTGATTACTATGTGACATTCATTGATGATGCAACTAGGAAAGTGTGGGCTTATGCTATAGCTCAAAAGAGTGATGTGTTCCAGGTATTTCAGAAATGGCTGGCCTTGGTTGAGAATCAGTCAGGTCGAACGCTTAAATGCCTACGGACTGACAATGGTGGAGAGTATCTCTCTCATGACTTTCAGCATTTCTGTGATACTCATGGGATTAAGAGGGAGCTTACATCCCCTCGTACTTTTGAGCAAAATCCAGTTGCAGAAAAGATGAACCGTACCATTCAAGAAAGGTTGCAATGCATGCTTTCCAATGCAAGTCTTTCTGGTGGTTTTTGGGCTGAGGCAATGAAGACTGCAGTGCATGTGATCAATAGATCACCTAGTAAGAGTTTGGATGGTGGTATTCCTGAAGAGGCATTGAGTGGCAAGAAGCCCTCTTACTCTCATTTGTGTATATTTGGGTGTGAGGCATATGCACATGTGCCAAAAGAGCTTCGAAAGAAGCTAGATCCTAAGTCTAGGAAATGCATCTTTCTGGGTTATGGTGAAAGTGGAGAGATGGGCTATCGTCTTTGGGATCCGGAAGCAAAGAAGATCATACGCAGCCATGATGTGGTCTTCAATGAGAAGAAGATGCATAAGGCACCCATGAGGGATGTGGAAATGAGGAGAATCACTTTCCAGGATGTGAATCCACCTGCATATGTTGATAGATAGCAAGCTGTCCATGCACCAAATGTGCAAGAAATGGTACAACCAAGTACTCCCACAGGTATACAATCAAGGGTAGATGATGGATCATCTATTGGTGGAAATGATGAGCCAAATGTGGCTGATATGCAAGTGGGACAGCAAGCTGAAATGCCCTTGAGAAGATCATCTAGAGTGTCTAGACCACCTGATAAGTTTGTTCCAGGGGTAGACTATGTGATGCTTACTGATTGTGGGGAGCCTTCTTGCTATAGAGAGGCTATGATGCGTGAGGATCAACGCAAGTGGGAGTATGCTATGCAATCAGAGATGAGTTCACTTATGAAGAATAAGACTTGGGACTTGGTTTCTTTGCCACATGGAAAGAAAGCATTGCCATGTAAATGGGTCTACAAAATGAAGGTCACAGGTGATGATGTGCCTAGGTACAAGGCCTGTTTGGTTGCTAAAAGGTTCAAGCAAGAGAAGGGTGTGGACTTTGATGAGATATTCTCTCCAGTTGTGAAGATGACCACACTTAGATGCATGCTTGGACTAGTGGCAGTAGAGGATATGGAGCTTATGCAGATGGATGTCAAGACAGCTTTCTTGCATGGGGATTTGCATGAGGAAATTTACATGGTGCAGCCGGAAGGCTTTGAAGAAAAGGGCAAAGAGCATTTAGTTTGCA
The DNA here is from genome assembly GCF_047967505.1 of Dipteris shenzhenensis. Taxonomy (NCBI): domain Eukaryota; kingdom Viridiplantae; phylum Streptophyta; class Polypodiopsida; order Gleicheniales; family Dipteridaceae; genus Dipteris; species Dipteris shenzhenensis. The sequence continues at coordinate 34,196,598 of NC_141613.1, forward strand.
AGCTGAAGAAGAGTCTCTATGGTCTTAAGCAAGCACCTAGAGAATGGTATCAGAAGTTTGATGCTTTCATTCGGTCCCAGGGTTTTAGAAGGAGTGAAATTGATCACTGCCTCTACACTAAAAGGGATAAGGATAATAGCCTGATAATCCTGGCACTATATGTGGATGATATGCTATTGGCTAGCAAGAATACTTATGAGCTAGATGCATTAAAGGCCAAGTTGCATGAGGCCTTTGATATGAAGGATTTGGGACTTGCAGGTCATATTCTTGGTATGCGCATCACGCGTGATCGGAGTAGGAAACTCCTTTGGCTTTCACAAAAAGAGTATGTTACAAAAGCATTGCAGCGTTTCAATATGGAGGGGGGGAAGGCAGTGAGTACTCCATTGCCTCCATATGTGAAACTGAGTCATACAGATAGTCCCAAATCAGAAGAGGAGAGGGCCATGATGGCTAAGGTTCCTTATGCATCAGCAGTTGGGAGTCTTATGTATGCTATGATAGCTACTAGACCAGACATTGCATTTGCAGTGGGAGTTGTTAGCAGGTATATGGCTAATCCAGGAAAGAGGCATTGGGAGGCAGTTAAGTGCATCATGAGGTACATGAAGGGTACCAAGGAGATGTGCATTTGCTTTGGTAAAGGAGACATGCATGTACTTGGGTACACAGATTCAGACTATGCAGGGCATGTGGATAGTAGGAGATCCACTTCTGGTTATGTGTTCACCTTTGCAGGTGGTGCAGTGTCATGGATGTCTCGTGCACAGAAGTGCATTGCTTTGTCTACCACAGAGGCTGAGTATGTTGCAGCCACAGAGGGTTGCAAGGAGGCTATATGGCTTGATCGGCTAGTGGGAGATTTGGGGATTCATACAGGTGTACCAACATTGCATAGTGATTCCATGAGTGCTATTCAGCTAGCACGGAATCCGGTCTTTCATGCAAATACCAAACACATTGAGGTCAGGTACCATTTCATCAGGGAGGTACTTGAGGACAAGCGCATAAAGTTTGTCAAGGTTCATACAGATGATAACCCTGCAGATATGCTGACGAAGAGTCTACCTAGTCAGCGGTTTGAGTATTGTCGCGTATTGATGGGCATTGGATAGTATGCTCACTGGTTGTTCTCCCTTAAAGGCACATTGTCCTTTAAGTGGGAGGTTGTGGGGGTTAAAGGTCACTGTGCCTTCACCCCAGTTATGTACAATACTCAAACACATATATAAATGAATGAAAAAGAAGATTAGGGTGGTTCTGCACCCACCAAAACTTGTGTGGCTCTCTGTCTCCCCCTCTCTCTCTCTCTCTCCTTCTTCCGTTCTTGCTTCCGTTGAGATCACTCTCACACCCCTACCCAGCCCCTCTCTCAACACTTGTGCTCCCTCTCCACCCTTCTCCCTCTCTGATTATATGAAAGGAAGTTTTCCAAGAAGGCGTGTCTCTTTAAGCAATGTAGGTTCATTTTTTATGATATTTCATTTTATGAGTGTTGAAGCATGTTTCTCCTTGTATTGCTAAGACTATGTGCTAATTTTCATGCTTGATTTTCAGAGGTTAAGGAAAAAAACGAGATTTGGTGAAAGAAGAAGACTCACCTCTTCTCTTTTTGGTATTTCTCTTCCTCGTCTTTCTTCCTGTTTGTAGGCTTATGCTTTCTCCTTGTTTGTAGGCTTATGATTGTCTCCTCAATCCAATCCCTTTGAAAAGTTGCTTCTCCAACTCCTCCTTCCTCTAACTAGTTATCTGAAAAAAAGGTATGTTTCCTCTTTTTGTAGGGCCAGTCCATGAAACACTGAGTGAGACTTTTCCAAGTAAGAAAGTGCTTCGTCTTTTTCCCTTTTGTTGTTTTCGTTATTTGCATTGGCCTGTAGCTAACGCCTTAAGCGCTAGCTGCAGTGATGGGTGTAAAAACCCTCTCTTTCCCTCTCTTCTCTTATTCCCTCTTCTTCCCCTCTTTTCCTCTTTCCTTCTCTTATGCTTATACTTATTCTTTTCCTTCTCTTATGCTTATGCTCTTTTCCCCTCTTCTTTTTCTTCCCTCTCTTCTCTTTTTCCCTCTTCCTTATCTTCTTTCCATAAGCATATACCTATGCCTATACTTATGCTTATGCATGAGCATATGCTCATATGCTCATGCATAAGCATAAGCATATGTCTCCTTCTCCTTCTCCTTCTCCTTCTCCTTTCTTTCTCTTCTTTTCCCTTCTCCTTCAACCTCTTTTTTTTCTCTTTTCGTAAGCATATGTATTTGCCAATGCTTATGCTTATGCTTGTGCTTATGCATGAGCATATGCTCATGCATAAGCACCAGCATAAACTTTCTCTCTTTTTCTCTTATACTCATATGCTCATGCATATGCATAAGCATAAGCATATGCTTTCTTTCTTTTTCTCTTATGCTCTTTTTGCCTCTTCTTTTTCCCCTCTTTCAATCTCCTTTTTCCCTCTTCGTTCTCTTCTTTTCCCCTCTTCTTTTTTCCCTCTTTTCAATCTCTTTTTTCCCTCTTTCAATCTCGTTTCCCCTCTTCCTTCTCTTATGCTTATGCTATTTTTCCCTCTTCCTTCTCTTATGCTTATGCTCTTTTCCTCTCGTATTGTTCCCTTCTTTCGATCTCTTTTCTCCTCTTTTTCCCTCTTGCTTCTCTTCTTTTTCCCTCTTCTTTTTCCCCTCTTACAATCTCTTTTCCCCTCTACCTTCTCTTATGCTTATGCTCTTTTCATAAGCATATGCCTATGCCTATGCTTATGCTTATGCATAAGCATATGATCATATGCTCATGCATAAGCATAAGCATATGCTTTCTCTCTTTTTCTCTTATGCTTATGCTCTTTTCCCCTCTTCTTTTTCCCCTCTTTCAATGATCTCTTTTCCACTCTTCCTTATCTTCTTTTCATAAGCATATGCCTATGCCTATGCCTATGCCTATGCCTATGCTTATGCTTATGCATGAGCATATGCTCATGCATAAGCATAAGCATAGGCATAGGCATAGGCATACGCATATGCTTATGAAAAGAAGATAAGGAAGAGTGGAAAAGAGATCATTGAAAGAGAATCTCTTTTCCCCTCTACCTTCTCTTATGCTTATGCTCTTTTCATAAGCATATGCCTATGCCTATGCTTATGCTTATGCATAAGCATATGTCTCCTTCTCCTTCTCCTTCTCCTTTCTTTCTCTTCTTTTCCCCTCTCCTTCAATCTCTTTTTCTCCTCTTTTCATAAGCATATGTATTTGCCTATGCTTATGCATGAGCATATGCTTCTGCTTATGCTTATTCTTATGCATGAGCATATGCGCATATGCTCATTAAGAGAGTGACTGCATGAAGTACAACATGGGGGTGCATGCTTCTGGGTGGGGTCCAAGCCGAAAGGTAGTGGAGCAAGGGCAATTGAGGAATGAACGACACAACCTATGAGATCTTCGCAGGTTGTGGAGAGACCGCCATGACCAGTGGAGCCTCAAATATGATTATGTAAAGAACATAATGGATTGTGTGAAGGCATTCGTGGATTGCGAGTACATAATCACTGAAGAGCATGACCACATATTAGAAGAGGTGGAGGATGAGGTCCCCAGTGACCCACCTAGTGGTGCTGAGGAGGAAAGTACCTCAGACAGTAACGTAGAGCAGTAGACCCCCTCCATCATTTTGGCATTTTTAGAGAATGTCTCTTTTGGAGACAAATTTTGCTTAAGCACACTTTTGGACACATATATTTTTTGTATACATAAATTTGGAGACATACTTTTGGTCTCTATTATATATATATATATATATATATGAAAATATTATTGGATTTCACTTGTCTCTCATAAATATTTGTCATTTCAAAACTGGCTTTTCATAATTGTCTTAAGTAAATAATTGTCGTTTCATATTTATTCTTTATTCGTTGATGTTATTTCATAATTTTTATCAGTGATTATATATATATATGAAAATATTATTGGATTTCACTTGTCTCTCATAAATATTTGTCATTTCAAAACTGGCTTTTCATAATTGTCTTAAGTAAATAATTGTCCTTTCATATTTATTCTTTATTCGTTGATGTTATTTCATAATTTTCACTAGTGATTAATTGCCTTTTCATAATTTCTTGAGTTTGAATTTCATAATTGTCTTAAGTAATTAATTATCTATCTGCTTCTTACCTGCTCTTGGTTTTTGTCTTTTGTTTTTTATCTTCGTGTTTGTGTCTACATTTGTCCAATCCCTCCAAATTAGACATGGGATCACATCGCACATCCGACGAGTACCAAAACCCTTGTAGGAGGAGACATCATGATCTCTACTCTCTAGATGACTTTGATTCCACTCAAGCAACACCTCGGGGGCCTACCCCTACGACTATGACTCCTCTCAAACATACCACTATGATTACCCCTCAAGGAACTCCTTTGCTAGCAACCCATGGCTTTGTCGGGAGTCCCTACGAGTTTGTCACACAAATGACAGATGTAGAGGCAGCAAGATTCTTCTCTCTGCTATCCCAAAGGACCTTAGCAAATCCCTCTCCTACACTGACAGCTAGACCTATTGTCCAGCCGTCCCCTTTAGCTCCTTCAACTGAGGGGTCATCACCTGGGTGTGCCCATCATAAGGGAAGAGTAGGAATGGTCGCTTATGTTGTGCTGACTCGGGAGATGTAGACAAGTCAACACACTCACATCCCTAGATGTCTCCACTTGGTCCCGAGACCCAGTACCAATTAGGTCCCTTGCCCTCTCCTACTCCCACTGCTACTTCTTGTTCTGTAAGTGCTCACAGTAACACCACTCACTCTGACTCTACCACTACCATGAGTCCTCTTTACTCGATCGAGGACCTATCCTATGAAATCATGGTTGTTGGAGAGATAATAGAAAATAAAAAGGGCTCAACAATGATGGCCATCATGAGGCGGTTAATGAGCCACCACTTCAGGAGTGGCATAGCTACTAACTGGTGGTACCAAGATGACCAAAAGTAGCATACAGTCATTGATGAATTGAAAAGACAATATCCTAACCCCCCAAATTGGGAGTTCAATGCGGATTACATGAAAGAGCGCATGGGGATGCTCTTGAAGCATCGTAGGTCAACCTTGCATACTTCCATTGCAAAGGGGAAGGCTAAACCTAGTTGGGCAGACAAAGCTAGCTGGAAGTTTTTCAAGAAGCAGTACAGGGACCATCCCAAACTATTCGAGGGTCAGAGGAGGGCTGCGAGGAGACGGCTAGACTCCATAGGTACTTCGCACTTTGGTGCAAGCAGATGGTTAACATTCGAGGCAATTGTGGTAAGTCTACTTCTTCTCATTTAATGTATTGTTCTATTTGTTTTACTACATATTGCATGCACTTTATCTAACTCTCATAAATTAGACCCACAACAAGCTACGATGGGTTTCCTTTTCACAAACACAGAGATGAGATGCGTAGGAACAAAGCTGTGGTTTATTGAGCAGGAGGCACTGGGAGCGATGGTCGATTAAGTTGAGGTGGCTGCTCACACGGTATAAGTCTACTCCTCCTTGTAATCTCACTTGTTAAACTATTTTATTCTTTAAGTTCCAATCTAATTTCCAATTAATATGATTTCACTCTTAGAATCAAAGCTTGAACGTCCCATTAGCGGATGTGAGCGATGATGATGAGGGATTAGGCTTATATGGCTTCGACGAGGGCCAGGGATCAGGTGCAACTCAAGAGGGCCAAGGATCAGGTGAAGCACACTAGGACTAGGGATTCGGCGCAGCTCACAAGTGCAACGGATCAGGCCAGTGTGACGAGGACGAGATGAGGATGACGATTCGGATGAGCAATAGTAGTAGTAGTAGTAGTTTGCATATACTTCGCCATGTATATGCTTTTGTATGTCAACTCATTTGATCGATTTTGTATCACCCTTTTCGAAAGGGTAATTTTGTAATAAACAATGTTGTATATCTTCGACATGTATATGCTTCTATCGCTCAACTCGTTTGAGCGATTTTGTATCACCCTTTTCACAATGGAAATTTTGTAACAAAAAACATCCTTTTGTAATTACTATTAAAAAAAACATTAGTGGGGCAAAACAGGGCTTGATGTGGCCTTGTTTAGCCCCACTAATGTTTTTTTTTAGCTTCTGTTAGTCATCGCTATATAGCAATGTTTACCAATGTCACTATATAGCGATGTTTACCACCATTATAAATATTAAGAGAGTTTACAACTACTGAATCTTTTTTTTTTTGTGTAACTTATCTAGGCTGCATTAAATTTTATCATTTTAGTTTCATCTCCTTTAAAAATATTTAAAAAAATGCTTGTTTTTATGTTTTCATGTGTGCCTTGAAGATTGGGTTATTTCTTAAATTTTATTTGAAAACTACTCCAAAAGCATATGTAAAAATGAACTTGTACATTGACAAGTCCAAAATTAATGAAATAAGTGTTAAAGGTAGTTTATTGCAAACCCAAATACAAAGTAGTAACCATGTTGAGACATAAGGACACATTGTGTCCATAATTTCTATTCAATTAAGTATCAAAGGATGGACCCAAAGATTGTTTTACACTGTTTGATGATCCGTTGTTTTCATTTTATGTTTTTTAGTACTGTACCACTATGTTTCTTTACATGGATTGTCCTCCCATCTACACTATATATGGACTTCTACATTATGTAACTTGCTATAAGCTAAGACTCTTTGCTTTAAAATGCCAAATACCCCCAATGTGTTTTTCCCCAAAGTTCTTTAAACTCTTTCTATGAAGGATTGGCCATGTTATGAAATTCCTGTTCTTTATCCCCGGGCAAGTTAAGGAAGCTAATGCTCTTTGCACTTGAAAAGTCAATATAATGCTATCTTTTCACTTCCAAAGGAAAAGTCCACATCTCATCTAGTTATTTTTAAGTTAGCATTATTGTTTCAAAAGAAATAATCAAAATAGTACCTTGGTGGTTGCCTTGGTTCAACAACATTATCTAAAGCCCATAACAAAAATAAGGGACCAAACTATTAATAAGTATGGGATGGAACACTTTTGAGACCTGTTGCTATAATGCAAGACTGCAGAGTTGGTATCATGCCAATTTGCAACTCGCTTAACACATGCCATAGCTAGCAGAGTACTGAAAAATAGCCCACAGCATGCTCCACAATGCAAAATGGCATTTACATTCCACACACACACACACACACACATATGGATCAATATGCATCCAAGCAAAGAAGAACCATTCAATCATTCCATGGGGCATGAAGTTGTCCAACAGTGAATTTCTAGGAAATTACAACAAGCATATTCATCATTCCATGGCTTTAAATACGACAAAGGTGTGGAGCTATCCAATAGTGAAATTAGAGGAAATTGTAGCAAGCGTATTCATCGTTGCAACTCCCCATTTTGTCCACCAAAAGATCATATTTTAAATTCCAATTATATTCTATCAAATATATTTAAAAGTTTTACTTCGTATTATTCCCTACATTTCTTCTCTACCAGTCTTTTATCGAACAACAATAATTAAGCTAGGAAACAATCGTACAAAAAAATAGTCATGCATAGGCTTAGTCACTCACAATTGATTGCTACATTGACTGCTTGATTGTGAAATGTAAACTGTCTATATACATAGCATTAATTCTATATATGAAAAAAAATAAAGATAAACATAGAGCTATTATGCCCATTTCAAGTGTATCGGTAATATATGATGCTACATTAACAATAAAGTGAGAAACTTGCTGAATTGAAAAACTTACTTAAAGTAATCTAATTTTAGTAGCGCTTAACACACTAGCTGCAGACCAATGCAAATAACAAAAATAACAAAAGGAAAAAAGAGGAAGCACTTTCTTACCTGGAATAGTCCCGCTCCATGTTTTGTGGATTGGCCCTATAAAAGAGAGGAAACATACCATTTTTCAAATAACTAGTTAGAGGAATGAGTTTTTTAGAGAAGAAACTTCTGAAAGGGATTGCATTGAGGAGACAAGCATAAGCTTACAAACAAGGAGAAAGCATAAGCCTACAAATAAGGAGAAAGAGGAGGAAGAGAAATACCAAAAAGAGAAGAGGTGAGTCTTCTTTTTTTCACAAAATCTTATTTTTTGTCCTTACCCTTTGAAAATCAAGCATGAAAACTAGCACATAGCCTTAGCAATACAAGGAGAAACATGCTTCAACACTTACAAAACGAAATCTCACAAAAAACGAACGTACATTGCTTAAAGAAACTCACCTTCTTGAAAAACTTCTTTTCACACAAGCAAAGAGGGAGAAGGTTGACGAGGGAGCAAAGTGTTAGGAGAGGGGCTGGTGGGTAGGGGTGAGGAGTAGAAAATAGACAGGAGGAAAGCGAGGTTGTTGAATATAAGGTGGGGGGATAGATTTTTGCTTTTCTTGCAATAGAGATGCTAAAGAAAGCGTCGCACGGGATTTCGCGTTTAAGCCCCCAACATTGCTATATAGCGATGCTTATATCCAAAAAGCATCACTATATAGTGACGGGACAAAGCAAAGCATCGCTATATAGTGATGGTTCAAGGCACTTATTGTGAGAAGAGAGAAAAGGAGCTCATGGGTGGCTATTTTTTGGATCTTAATAGATTTTAGAAGTGTGCAGATGGAAGGGATTCATGAGTGGAAGCTCGTCAGATGATGCACCAATGCCTGGGAGCACAGAGTGGCTTACGGAGAGGTTGTATTATCATTGCACTCATTGCAAGTGAGAAGTACAACCTCAATGTCATATTATCATGCACCACTTGAGGATGTATGGGGAGGAGCCCGAACTAGTACCCACCCTTGGTGTTGCACGTGGTGATGGATCATCGGTAAGTCAATGCTATTTGAGTTCATGGTTAATATTGATTATGACATGAAACCTTGAGACAAGATCTTATATTTACATGAAATCTTGAAACAGGATGAGGAGGGTGACGAGGGTTTGCATGTACCTTCACACTTTTAGCAAGACTATAGTCTAGGAGATGATGACGAGGGTATGGTGGACATGATGGATTCTATTTTTAGGGGCACTACATCACATGTACATGTGATGTCAGAGTCTGAGGTCAAAATGCGAGAGTTGCAATCAACACAGTTGTACGAGGGTGCTAGGATGTCTAAACTACGGGCTTGTCTCTCAATCTTGAATCTACAAGCAAAGTATGGGTGGTCGGATACAAGTGTCTCGGCCTTAATGAGGTTGGCTCCTATATTAATTTGACTCATTATTTTGATATTGTTTGTTTTGAGAATCATCATGTGTGTTTGAGAATCATCGTTATTCGAAGCCTTTGTATCCCCACTTTTTCTCTATAAATGATAGGTTAATTGCTCCAAAAGATGTTGCCTACATCAAATACCATGCCTGCATTAAGAGATGAAGCGAAGAAGATGCTAACAACGGTGGGTATGGATTATGATACCCTCGATGCTTGCCGTAATGACTGTATTCTCTTTCGTCATGAGCATGGAGATTTGGCTAGTTGTCCGAAGTGTGGGGAACAACAATATAGAGATAACTTGCAAGGTAATTAGATACCAGTAAAGGTCTTGAGACACTTTTCCATCATTGCAAGAATATAGCACATGTTTCAATGCAAATCCATAGTGGAGTTTATCACATGGCATGCATCTCATCGGTCCACTGATGAGACATTGAGGATTCCTGCAAATTCTGCAGCTTGGAAGCACATAGACAATTAGTGGCCAGATTTTGTGAGGGATCCACCCAACTTACATCTTGGGCTCGCCATGGATGGCATCAATCCTTTCGGGTGTCCCTCGACATCTTGGTCGACATGGCCCATAGTCTTGGTGAATTACAATATCCCACCATGGCTAACAATAAAGAAGGGACACCTCATGCTTGCACTACTTGTGCCAGGGAAGTACAAGGCCAAAAATATGTACTTGTACATGGCACCTTTCATAAAGGAGCATAAGCACAAGCATATGCTTTCTCTCTTTTTCTCTTATGCTCATATGCTCATGCATAAGCATAAGCATATGCTTTCTTTCTTTTTCTCTTATGCTCTTTTTGCCTCTTCTTTTTCCCCTCTTTCAATCTCCTTTTTCCCTCTTCCTTCTCTTCTTTTCCCCTCTTCTTTTTCCCCTCTTTTCAATCTCTTTTTTCCCTCTATCAATCTCTTTTCCCCTCTTCCTTCTCTTATACTTATGCTCTTTTTCCCTCTTCCTTTGCTTATGCTTATGCTCTTTTCCTCTCGTATTGTTCCCCTCTTTCGATCTCTTTTCTCCTCTTCCTTCTCTTCTTTTTCCCTCTTCAATTTCCCCTCTTACAATCTCTTTTCCTCTCTTCCTTCTCTTATGCTTATGCTCTTTTCATAAGCATATGCCTATGCCCTATGCTTATGCTTATGCATAAGCATAAGCATATGCTTTCTCTCTTTTTCTCTTATGCTTATGCTCTTTTCCCCTCTTCTTTTTCCCCTCTTTCAATCTCTTTTCCACTCTTTCTTATCTTCTTTTCATAAGCATATGTGTATGCCTATGCCTATGCCTATGCTTATGTTTATGCATGAGCATATGCTCATATGCTCATGCATAAGCATAAGCATATGTCTCCTTCTCCTTCTCCTTCTCCTTTCTTTCTTTTCTTTTCCCCTCTCCTTCAATCTCTTTTTCTCCTCTTTTCATAAGCATATGGATTTGCCTATGCTTATGCTTATGCATGAGCATATGCTCATATGCTCATGCATAAGCACAAGCATATGCTTTCTCTCTTTTTCTCTTATGCTCATATGCTCATGCATAAGCATAAGCATATGCTTTCTTTCTTTTTCTCTTATGCTCTTTTCTCCTCTTGTTTTTTCCCTCTTTCAATCTATTTTTCCCTTTTCCTTCTCTTATGCTATGCTCTTTTTCCCTCTTTCATCTCTTATGCTTATTCTCTTTTCCTCTCTTCTTTTTTCCTCTTTTTCTCTTCTTTTCCCCTCTCCCTTCTCTTATGCTTATGCTCTTTTTTCCCTCTTCCTTCTCTTATGCTTACGCTCTTTTCCTCTCTTCTTTTTTCCCCTCTTTCTCTTCTTTTCCCCTTTTCCTTCTCTTATGCTTATGCTCTTTTCCTCTCGTATTGTTCCCTTCTTTCGATCTCTTTTCCCCTCTTCCTTCTCTTCTTTTTCCCTCTTCTTTTTCCCCTCTTTCAATCTCTTTTTCCCTCTTCCTTCTCTTATGCTTATGCTCTTTTCATAAGCATATGCCTATGCCTATGCTTATGCTTATGCATGAGCATATGCTTATGCTTATGCTTATGCATGAGCATATGCTCATATGCTCATGCATAAGCATAAGTGTATGCTTTCTCTCTTTTTCTCTTATGCATATGTTTTTCCTTCTCTTATGCTTATGTTTATGCTTATGCTCCTCTTTTCTCTTATGCTTCTCTTATGCTTATGCTTATGTTCTTTTCCCCTCTTCTTAGTCGTATTTGGTTCTTTTTTCACATGCTCCTTAGCCGTATTTGGTCCTTTTTTTTCAAATAGATTCTAAATGGAACAACCACGCCCTCACCCACGGGTGTCCTCCCTAAACCCCAACCCGGTTCCCCATGTCGTAGGGATTATAGACATAGCTTCTCTAGTAGCTCATGTAAAAGAGAAGATTGCATAAGAGAGTGATTGGGTGAAGTACAAGGTAGGGGTGCATGCTTCTGGGTGGGGTCCAAGCCGAAAGGTAGTGGAGCAAGGGCGATCGAGGAATGCATGCCACAACCTATGAGATCTTTGTAGGTTGTGGAGAGACTGCCACAACCAATGGAGCCTCAAATATGATTGTGTAAAGAACATAATGGATTGTGTGGAGGCATTCGTGGATTGCGAGTACATAATCACTAAAGAGCACGACCACATATTAGAAGAGGTGGAGGATGAGGTCCCCAGCGACCCACCTAGTGGTGCTGAGGAGGAAAGTACCTCAGACAGTAACACAGAGTAGTAGACCTCCTCCATCATTCTAGAATTTTGGGAGAATGTCTCTTTTGGAGACAAATTTTTCTTAAGCACACTTTTGGAGACATATATTTTTTATATACATAAATTTGGAGACATACTTTTGGTCTCTATTTTATATATATATATACATATATGAAAATATTCTTGGATTCCACTTATCTTTCATAAATATTTGTCATTTCAAAACTGGCTTCTCATACTTTTCTTAAGTAAATAATTGTCCTTTCATATTTATTTTTTATGCGTTGATGTCATTTCATAATTTTCACAAGTGATTATTTGCCTTTTCATAATTTCTTGAGTTTGAATTTCATAATTGTCTTAAGTAATTAATTGTCTATCTGCTTCTTACCCGCTCTTGTTTTTTGTCTTTTGTTTTTTATCTTCGTGTTTGTGTCTACGCTTGTCCAATCCCCCCAAATTAAACATGGGATCACGTCGCACGTTCGATGAGTACAGAAAACCTCATAGGAGGAGATATCATGATCTATACTCTTTAAATGTCTTTGATCCCACTCAGGTAACACCTCAGGGGCCTACCCCTATGACTACCCCTGGCCTGACTTCTCTCAGATGTAGCACTGTGATTACCCCTCGAGGAACTTCTTTGCTAGTATCCCATGGCTTTTTTGGGAGTCCCTACGAGTTTGTCGCACAAATGACCGATGTAGAGGCAACAAGATTCTTCTCTCTACTATCCTAGAGGACCTCAGCAAATCCCTCTCCTACACTGATAGTTGGACCTATTGTCTAGCCGTCCCCTCTAGCCCCTTCAACTAAGGGGTCATCACCTGGGCATGCCCATCATAAGGGAAGGAGGAGTAGGAATGGTGGCTTATGTTGTGCTAACTCGGGAGATGTAGACAAGTCAGCACACTCACATCCCTACAAGTCACTACTTGGTCCCGAGGCCCAGCACCAGTCAGGTCCCTTGCCCTCTCCTACTCCCACTGCTACTTCTCGTTCCGTAAGTGCTCATTGTAACACCACTCGCTTTGACTCTACCACTACCATGAGTCCTCTTTACCCGATCGAGGGCCTCTCCTATGAAATCATGATTGCTGGAGAGATAATAGAAAATAAAAAGGGCTCAACAGTGATGGCCACCATGAGGCGGTTGATGAGCCAACACTTTAGGAGCGGCATAGCTACTAACTGGTGGTACCAAGATGACCAAAAGAAGCAAGCATTCATCGATGAATTGAAAAGACAATATCCTAACCCCTCAAATTGGGAGTTCAATTCGGATTACATGAAAGAGCGCATGGGGATCCTCTTGAAGCATCGTAGGTCAACCTTGCGTACTTCCATCGCAAAGGGAAAGGCTAAACCTAGTTGGGCAGACAAAGCTAACTCGAAGTTTTTCAAGAAGCAGTACAAGGACCATCCCGAACTGTTCGAGAGTTGGAGGAGGGTTGTGAGGAGACAGTTGGACTCCATAGGTACTTCGCACTTTGGTGCAAGCAGACGGTTAACGTTCGAGGCAATTGTGATAAGTCTACTTCTTCTCATTTAATGTATTGTTCTATTTGTTTTACTACATATTGCATGCACTTTATCTAACTCTCGTTAATTGGGCCCACAGCAAGCTATGATGGGTCACCTTCGCATAGACACAGAGACGAGATGCGTAGGAACAAAGTCGTGGTTTATTGAGCAGGTGGTGCTGGGAGCGTTGGTTGATTAAGCTGAGGTGGCTTCTCGCACAATATAAGTCTACTCCTTGTAATCTCACTTTTTAAACTATTTTATTCTTTAAGTTCTAATCTAATTTCCACTTAATATGGTTTCACTCTTAGAATCAAAGCTTGAACGTCTTATTAGTAGAGATGAGCAGTGATGACGAGGGATTAGGCTTATATGGCTTCGACGAGGGCTAGGGATCAGGCGCAGCTCACAAGGGCCAAGGATCAGGTGTAGGTCATGAGGACTAGGGATCAGGCGCAGCTCATGAGCACCAGGGATCAGGCCAGTGTGATGAGAACGAGGACGAGGATGACGATTCGGGTGAGCAGTAGTAGTAGTAGTAGTAGTAGTAGTTTGCATATACTTCGCCATGTATATGCTTTTGTATGTCGACTCGTTTGAGCGATTTTGTATCACTCTTTTTGAAAGGGTAATTTTGTAACAAACAATGTTGTATATCTTTGACATGTATATGCTTCTGTCGCTCAGCTCGTTTGAGCGATTTTGTATCACCCTTTTCACAAGGGAAATTTGGTAACAAAAAACATTCTTTTCTAATTACTATTTAAAGAAACATTAGTGGGGCAAAGCAGGGCTTGCTGTGGCCTTGTTTAGCCCCACTAATGTTTTTTTTTAGCTTCTATTAGTCATTGCTATATAGCGATGTTTACCAATGTCACTATATAGCGATGTTTACCAGTGTCACTATATGGCGACGTTTACCAGTGTCATTATATAGAGATACTAATATAGCGACCGTTCTTTTTCGATGCTAATAGCGACATAAATACAGACATTTGCGCCCATCAAAAAAAAACTTTTTAGTGTAAAAAAGGTCGGTATTTTCATCAGAAAAGGGCCTGTGCCTTGTAGTGTATTCATAGTGCGCAAGTCTTCTTGCACTCCTCTCAAGTCTTTGTCACCAACCACGTGTGCCCAAATAGTAGCCCCCACATTCTTGAAGATATGCATGGGATCCAAGAAATGATTGATTTGTAATTGACCCCAATAACGAAGCTTGTGAAAGATGGATAGCCTCTTCATACCAAGAGGAGGCTTTTCTCCATTCGCCCTCCAAAACAAGCATGAATCTAGTCACTTGCCTTCAAATATGGTGATGGTGGATCAAGCTGGCCTCCACACGCGAGATGGTCTAGTGGAAGGTATTGAGCATGACCTTCATAAACCATTTTTCTCATATGTTTGGAGTGTCATGAAAGTGCACTCAAACCCTTCCCACCAATAGGAGAAGCATGATACCCACTTATTGCAAGTCCTGCATGTGTGCATGAATATGTTAGTATAAGACATGTGCTAGAAAGAGAGTCATAAAAGTATCATTATACATGTAAAGACACAACCACATACTTGTGCACTCTCTAGATCATGGGTAGTCATGCATGGTCCACATCAAGATTACCCTGACCAAAATGTCATTGGTATGTCTAGGAGCTCTAGAAATATCAAAGACCTACACTTCTGCCCATAAGATTTGTAACTCCTCTATCAAAGATGCCATGTACACATCCATATTTTTGGCCTTGTACTTCCCTGGCACAAGCAGTGCAATCATGAGGTGTCCCTTCTTTATTGTTAGCCATGGTGGGATATTGTAATTCACCAAGACTATAGGCCATGTCAACCAAGATGTCAAGCATAACTTGAAAGGGTTCATGCCATCCATGGTGAGCCCAAGATGTAAGTCGTGTGGCTCCCTCGCAAAGTCCGGCCACTGATTTTCTATGTGCTTCCAAGCAAAACAATTTTCAAGAATCCTTAATGCATCATCCGTGGACCGATGTGTAGCATGCCAAGTCATCAAGTTCGCTATGGATCTGCATTGGAACATGTGCTGTATTCTAGCAATGATGGGAAAGTGTCTCAAGAACTTTATTGGGATTTGTGCACCCTACAAGTCATCTCTATGTCATTGTTTCCCACACTTAAGACAATTTATTCTAGCCAAATCTCCATGCTCATGATACAATCATTACGACAAGCATGGATGGTATCATAATCCATACCCACCATTATCAGCATTTTCTTCCCTTTCTCTTCATGCGGGCATGGTATTTGGTGTAGGCAACATCTTCTAGAGAAATCAATCGCAATTCAAACATACATAGGCTTTGAATAATGAGAAACTATGATGATTCTCAAAACGAACAATATCCAAATCATGAGATAAGTAAATGCAAGAGCTAACCTCATTAAGGCCAAGACACTTGTATCGGACCACCCATACTTTTCTTGTAGATTCAAGATTGAGAGACAAGCCCATAGTTTTGACATCCCAGCACCCTCGTACAACCATGTTGAGTGCAACTCTCGCATATTGGCCTCAGACTCAGACATCACATGTACACGTGATGTAGTGCCCCTAAAATAGAATCCATCATGTCCACCATACCCTCATCATCATGTGGCACATCTAGGAGACTATCCTCCTCCTCAAAGTGTGAAGGTATCGCACACCCTTGCCACCCTCCTCATCTTGTGTCAAGGTTTTGTGTAAATATAAGATCATGTCTCAAGGTTTCGTGTTGTGTACGAATGCAAATAGCATTGACTTATTGATGATCCATCACCACGTACACCACCAATGGTGGGTACTGGGCTCCTCCCATACATCCGCAAGTGGCACATGACAATATGGCATTGATGTCACACTTCTCGCTTGTAATGAGTGCAATAAAAATGCAACCTCTTCATCAGCCACTCCACGCTCTCGGGAATTGGCACATCATCTAATGAGCTTCCACTCGTCCCTTCCATCTACACACCCCCAAAATCACAACACAAAATGATTACAATCCACTCAAGATACAAAAAATTATAAGAAAACAATATGTCTGTGCTCAACAGATAACACGATCTTGTATGCAAGAGAGAAAAGCAGAGAGTATGAAAAATAAAAAATTTAATTATTGTAAAACTGATACAATAGATGGCGCCGCCTCCCAACCATGCGCTCCTATGAAAGAAGCTTCAATGGCGAATTGGAAATAGTAGAGGACAGAGGCTGGACGCTAAGGAATCAGGGTTGCTATTGCATGACCAACCTAGTCCACCCAAAATGGCTGACTGTCAGTCCCAAAATAGGCCACTGACCACACAATAGGACTGGTGTACAAAATAGAGCAACTGACCCACAATCACCATTTGGCCCAGAGCCATCCAAGATAATCTGGGGCTCCAAACAAGCCCCACAACCCGAGAGTGGACTGCCCCAAGAAATGCTCCATCCACCCTCAGTGCGGTCAGTCATGGGATGCCTTCCTGCACTTGCATGTAGCCTTGTTGGCAGTGTGCCAACTCCGTCCAGCCATCATGCCACACATGGCCCCCATCTTGTGTCCAAACCAAGACCTACCAGATAACCGAGCTACTCAAATGCCTTCTCCTCATATGGGGGGCTTACAAGTAGAGTTAGTTGGTTCCTCGGTAGTTACATGAGAGTGGAGCATTGATATTTAACACCCCTCCTCAATGTCCACCCGCAAGTGAACTTCCTTTTTCGGCCCAATGCCAAGTCAATGAAGATGCCTCTCTAGCAAGTCTCTTCCAAGAGCCTTTGTGAAGATGTCCGCAACATTCTCTGTAGTCAGACAATACACCAAGTCGACCTCTCCATCCATGATGAGCTTGCGTACAAAGTGATATTGAATCTCAATGTGTTTTGTGTGAGCATGGAACACAGGGTTCTTTGCAATCCATGCAACTTTGATTGTCACATGATAACTACGTAGGCTTGTTCTGCACTACACCCATGTCCCCTAAAATCCTCCTTAACCACACTGCCTCGCAAGAAGCAAAGCATGCTGATTTGTACTCAGCCTTGGTAGAAGAAATAGCAATTGTAGGTTGCTTCTTATTGACCCATGACACAGCTCCAGATCCAAGTGAGAAATAGTAACTCGTCACTGATCTCCTGCTATCCACGTCTCTTGCCAATCCAAGTCACAAAATCTGGTCAACATGTTGCCCTTGGTATAGGTGATGCCATAATCAAGTGTGCCTTTGATGTATTTCAACACCTGCATCCCTGCCCTCCAATGGTTCTCCCGGGGCTTATTGGAAAAACTGCTTAGTACACCAGTCACAAAGCTGATGTTCGGCCACGTGTTGAATAAGTAAATCAACCTACCCATAAGCCTTCTGTACTTCGCTTCATCATCCACCAGTGGTGATGAATCCTTGTTTGAGAGCTTCACGTCAACCTCCATAGGGGTACCAACTATCTTGCACTCAGCCATGCCAAATGCCTTCAGTATCTCTCCAACATACTTTAGCTATGAAATGAAGATCTGTTTTGGCTCTTGCCAAACTTCAATCCCCAAATAGAAATGCATTAGTCCGAGGTCTATCATTTCAAACTCTCTTCCTAGCAACTTCTTTGTCTGCGAGAACTTCTCTTCATGGTTCCCTGTTATGACAAGGTCGTCCACATAAAGGACCACGATCATACACTTGCCTCCTTCTCAGAAGATATACAAATTTGCATCAGATGGGCTCCTCCTGAAACCCTTTTGTAGAAAGTAGGCATCAATTCACTAGTACCATGCTCGTGGAGCCTGTTTCAGCCCATAAAGTGCCTTCTTCAGTTTAAGACTTTACCTTTTGAACTGGGGATCTCAAAACCTAGTGGTTGTTCCACATATACCTCCTCCTTGAGATCTCCATTCAGAAATGTGGATTTTACATCCATCTGAAACACGGGCCAACTTCCCTGGGCAGCTAAAGCCAAAACACTGCGAATTGTGGTTAGTCGAGCTATGGGAGCAAAAGTATTCTGATAATTAAAACCATGTACCTGTGCGAATCTTTTAGCCACGAGCTGAGCCTTGTACTTATCCAACATGCCGTCGGACTTGTACTTGGTCTTGTACAAGGTCCCAAGTGTTGTTCTTCATTATGGAGCCATACTCTGACTACATAGCCTCCATCCACCTATCATCAGCCTGTGCCTCTTCAAGACACTTGGGTCATCAGCACGGATCACCTCTATCATCAAAGCGTAGTTAACCAAGTGTTTCTGCGCCCTTCTTTGCTCCTCTAATCTCTTGGACTGGCGGTGTTCGGATGGTTCCTTCTCAATGGCTAGAGGTTCTCTACCATCCAAGAGCTACTTTACCCACTTCAGGAATGGCCGTTGCCCTTGTGGTTCTACAGGCTCTTCGTCCTCTTCTTTATCTTGAATCCTCCCAAGCACCATTGGGGGAGTTCGGTCTATTGTTGGTGGTTGTACTGGATGGATATCCTGGTCTTGGTTGTCTGGGCAGGAATGTCTGGGCAGGAAGCATCCTCCTCCAATTGATGCGGCTGTTCTCAGAAGACCACATCATGACTTACTACAGAGATGGTAACCCTTCGCCTCTTCACTGTAGCCCAAGAAAATACACTTCCGGCTCTTTGGTTCCCATTTGGTCCTATTAGCATCAGGGACATGCACAAAACAGTCACATCCAAAAACTCTGAAATGTGCAGCTGAAGGTTTCTTACCAGAAAAGGCCTACAATGGAGTCATCTCCCGTTCACAGCCTTCGTTTAGCTACG
The DNA here is from genome assembly GCF_047967505.1 of Dipteris shenzhenensis. Taxonomy (NCBI): domain Eukaryota; kingdom Viridiplantae; phylum Streptophyta; class Polypodiopsida; order Gleicheniales; family Dipteridaceae; genus Dipteris; species Dipteris shenzhenensis. The sequence goes on from NC_141613.1 coordinate 34,215,805, forward strand.
ATTCAGAATGTAAAATGCAATGTTACATGCTTCAGCCCAAAAAGTCTTTGGCAAATCTTTCCCTTTCACCATACTCCTACACATTTCACAGATGATGCACATCTTGCATTCTGCTACTCCATTTTGCTATGATGTATGTGGCAAGGGTTTCTGCCTCTTGATCCCATGACTTTTGCAGTAACTTTTGAATTCAGTTGATGTGAACTCTCTGCCTCTATCTGATCTCAATTTCTTCACCTTCCTCCCCATTTCTTTCTCGAACATTACATGCCATTTCTTGAACTTACTAAAAGCCTCATCTTTAGTCTTCAGGAAGTATATCCATATCCTTCTATTGTAGTCATCGATCAGCATCATGAAGTAGTAGGAACCACCCAAAGCTTCCTTATCCATCTTTTTGCAGAGGTTCGTGTGAATGAGCTCTAGAGGAGCCTTTGCCCTACTGGCCTCTTTAGGAAAGGGATGCCGATGTTGCTTGCCCATCATGCAAGCTTCACATACATCGGGTAGATCTACAATTTCTGGTAGGTCTGCAATCATTCCACTTTTATGCATCTCCTTTAAACAACTAAGGTTTAGATGACCAAACTTCTCATGCCACAGCTTAGTGTTCTTCACATCAGCTCGAGCACTGAAAGTTGAGAGTTCATAGATGTTGTTGCACCGTGTATCTTTACCAAGGTCCTTCCCTTGAGATCCAAAATCTGTGCGCCATTCTTATCGAATTGAACTTTGAGGTCCCGATTCGTGATCGCAAAAACGGACAACAAGTTCCTCTTGATATCTGGCACATAAAGAACATCGGGGACAATTGTTTTACAACTCCATCTAACTTGAGAGCAATCGTACCTTTTCCTTTTGTTGGACATTTTACATCATTGCTGATTACTACCAGGATGTCATTCCCTACCGACTGTAGAGGTATATACCAATCCTTCCAACTGGTCATGCGGCACGATGCACCATTGTCAATGATCCATGCATCCGCAAGCACATGAACTGCCTCCGTGCAAATCTTCTTAATTGCTATGAACAGCTCTACTAGTACTGCCTGTGCGCTATTGTTGGACTCTTTCTTTACTCTGTTCTTCTCATCTGCAATCTTCTCCCAGCACTCATTTTACTTTTGCCCTACCTTGTTGCAATAGAAGCACTTGATCTTCTTCTTTCTCTTTTAATCATCAAAAGAAGATGAGTTACTAGAGTCCTTACCCTTACCTTTCTTTGATCCAGTGTACAAAGCCGAATCTTCTCTAGTCCTCGTCTTTTGACGCATCTGCTCCTCCAAAAACATTGCGCTGAAATCCTCAAAGTTGAGGGGCAGATTTCTGTTCTCGAATTCAATGCCAATTGCAGTCATCTGATCGTGCAGATTCTTCACCCTAGTGATGAACTTCTCTACTGGTTCAGACTCAGAAAGTTTCTCGTTCGCGAGTTGAGTCTCCAGATTTTGAATCCGCATCTGATTCTGGTCTCGTACTAATTTTTCAAGACCATCCATGCCTCCTCCATTGTGGTGACATGTTGAATTAACGCCATGATAGAATTACTTACACTGCAAACAATAGAATACAACGCATCTGCATTTCTTCTTGTCCACGCGAGAATCTCATCCGCAGTTGGTACTATCTATTGTGCTGTATTGGCCGGATTCCGGAGGCTTCATGTCCACCCCAGTAGCAGTGTCCCAAAGCTCGTATGCACTTAGGATGGTCTTCATCTTGAACTTCTAGAGTGGATATTTAGTGCCGTCCAACTTTCCACTTTCGCCAAATAGTGGGATTCGCAGTCTTGCAGGTTGGGCCATCTCTCCCAATCTGCTCACAAACAAAAACACACTACCAAATCTTCTTGCTAGAGTCCAAGCTCTGATCCCATGTAAGAAAACAATACAATGTCTATGCTCAACAGATAACAGGATCTCGTATGCAAGAGAGTAAAGCATATAGTATGGAGAATCAAAAATTTGATTACTATAAAACTAATACAATAGATGGCGCTGCCTCCCAACCGTGTGCTCCTATGAAAGAAGCTTCGATGGCAACCTAGAAATAGTAGAGGACGGAGACTGGATGCTAAGGAATTAGGGTTGTTGTAGCCAGTGATGAAATGGGCTTCACGGGCTTGCTCTTATATAGCCACTAGTCATAGTCAGTTAGACCCAATTGGGTGACTAACCCAATCTGCCCAAAACGACCGACTGGGGGTCGGTCCCAAAATAGGCCACCGACCACATGATAGAACCGGTGTGCAAAATCCCAGAGCCATTTGGGATCATCTGGGGCTCCAAACGGGCCTCGCAACTCGAGAGTGGGCTACTTTGAGAAATGCTCCATCTACCCTCAGTGCGATCAGTCATGGGATGCCTTCCCGCACTTGCATATAGCCTTGCTGGTAGTGTGTCAACTCCGTCCAGCCATCAGGCCACATATGGCCCCCATCTGGTGTCCAAACCAGGACCTACTGGATAACCAAGCTACTCAAATGCCTTCTCCTCATATGGGGGGCTTACAAGTAGAGTTGGCTGGTTCTCACATAGTTACATGAGAGTGGAGCATTGATATCTAACAAAAATAGCCACCCATGAGCTTTTATGCCTCTTCCTAGATTTAGTGCCCTATCCCATCGGTATATACCGACACTTATACCATGTTCTATCCCTATATAGGAACACTTGTAGGATATATAGAGTCGCTATATAGCGACGGAGTAGCGTTGCTATATAGTGACGTTGGGAGCTAAAACTCGAAACCCGCACGTCGATGCCCCTCACAACTCTATTGTGGGAAAAGCAAAAAACTCTCCTCCTTCATTATATTCAGCAACCTCACTTTCTTCCAACCTCTTCCCCATACTCCTCACCCCTACCCAGTCCCACTCCCAACACTTATGCTCCCTCTTTACCCTTCTCTCTCTCTACTCGTGTGAAAGGACGTTTTTCAAGAAGGTGATTACTAAGCCCATGTACTAATTTTCATGCTTGATTTTCAGAGTTGAAGGACCAAAAATGAGATTTGGTGAAAGAAAGAAAGCTCATCTCTTCTTTTTTTTAGTATTTCTCTACTTCCTCTTTCCCTTGCTTTTGTGCTTTCTCCTTGTTTGTAGGCTTGTCTTTGTCCCTTCAATACAATCCCTTTGGAAGGTTGCTTCTCCAAACTCCTCCTTTCACTAATTAGTTATCTGAAAAATGGTATGTTTCCTCTCTTTTATAGGGCCAGTACATGAAACACGTCCTCTTTCAAGGGAGATTTTTCCCGGTAGGAGGGTGCTTCCTCTCTTTTCCTATTTTTCTTTTTGTGATTGCATTAGCTTGTAGCTAGCACCTTAAGCACTAGCTGCAGTGATGGGCGTAGGAACCCTCTCTTCCCCTCTCTTCTCTTATTTCCTCTTCTTTCCCTCTTTCCCCCCTCTTTTCCTCCCTCTTCCCCCCCTCTTTCCCTCCCTCTTCCTCTGGGCCTCTCTTTTCCTCTCTTTCCCTCTTCTTCCTCCCCTCTCTTATTTCCTCATCTTCCTCCCCTCTCTTTTCCTCTCTTTCCCCTCTCTTTTTTCTCTCGTTTCCTTCTCTTTTCTCCTCTCTTTTCCTTCTACTCTTTCATCCTCTCTTCCTCTCTTTGATCCTCTTTTCTCTCTTTTCATAAGCACATGCATTTGCATATGCTTATGCATGAGCATATGCTCATATGCTCATGCATAAGCATGATCATATGCTTTCTCTCTTTTCCTCTCTTTTCTTCTTTTCCCCTCTCTTTTTGGCCTACCCTAGGGGGTAGCCTTAGCATCCTTTGGATTTCAAGAAAGTAGAAATTCATGTATTTCTTTGCAAAAGAAATTGTAATATTACCTATGATACATGGATGTTGGTTGCACGTTATAGTGGGTTAGTGTTAGTTAGTTTCTCTAGGCTTTTGTTTGAGAGCGCCAGCCTACATGCATTGTGCATATCGATTGCCTTTGCCTGCGACATGCATGCTCCTTAACTCTTTTGACGAATTGGAGGTCTCTTCATCAATTCGAAAACAGCTATTGTGGAGCCCGAATTATCTCTCTTCCGGTCCTAATGCTGATGTTGTCCATAGCAGTTGCCAATAGAGCGATTCTAAAGTCTTGCTGCTGCAGTCTCTTTGGAGAGGGCCGCAAACCAAGCTCTACGGCTCGAATCAATGGGTTTAGGTGCTCGTAGGTGCATTTGATTCTGTTCTGCATTATCTATTTTTGGTGCTATCATTATGATTGGAGCTCAGTAAATTCTGCAAAGGAAGGTGAGCGAGAAGATATCGAAGGTGAGTGAATAGAATTCCAGACTGTTATTCATCTGTTATGACAATTAATCACGATTCATTGTGCCGAATTAGAAAGAGGATTTGGACTCTGCAAAATCTAGGAAATGTGTGGTATTTGGGCCGCTTTTGTTGTTCTTCAATTAATTCCTGGCTTATCTCCAGCGACTCAGACTGTGTGACCTTCCCCTGTGCTGCTTCGTCGTGGCTATATAAGCATACATGGAGGGTAAAGTATGTGCACTTCAAGTTTTCTTGCCCACTGTAGCTATGGATGCTTCCGCTGAATGCATGGAAATGGACAGTGGCAATTTTGCTCAAGGTTTCCTTGTTTGATTGTCCACCAACATCTTTCACTTCTTTCGCTTTAGAATCGCGTATCATTTTCATTGATTGTAAAGGTACTAGTTCTGTGTAAGTTTACTGAGATTTAACAGACAACTTTTTTGGCAAGACTAACAAAAGCGTGCCCAAATTATGAAGCCTCTCCTACCACTCCTTCCAACAAACTGACAACTGCCGATGAGACGCAACAACAAATGAAGGGGGGAAATGTCATCGATGGTAAGTCAAATTTTATCTTTACAATCATCTACGTCGTTGCTTGCGATGAGTTTCTATGTGCATGTGTGTAGGGCTGGAGTTGCAATTTGTTTGAGGTCTCGCATTTTGACCCCACTCCCCTACACCCATTTCCACTCTCTTCATTTGGAGAATTCTTATATCTTGCAGTCAACTTTCTTCCCACATATTCAGCCTCTATCGTTAAAAGTGGCGCAGACTTCTCCAAGTATTCTTCGTACCAATAGTTTGTACACCGTCTGTGTGTTTTTGAATCGCTCAGGCAATCCTTCTATGATTGCACATCTATTTGCATATACACTACAATATCCTACTTGCATGGGGCGCAGCTTGTCTGCCATGGCGATCAACCCGTTGCAGATTTAGTCGTGAACAACACTACCATCTCTTGCAATTCATCTAGCCACCTCCTCCCCTTCCAGCATGTCCTTGCAAATTTCACTACCAGTTTTTTCGTCAATAACGTTCCCTACTCGTCCTAGCAACTGACCAGTACTCTCGTCACAACACCAGCATCTCTACCAATTCATCCAGCCACCTCCTCCCCTTCAAGCATGTCCTTGCAAATTTCACTACCAGTTTTTTCGTCAATAACGTTCCTTGCTCGTCCTAGCAGCTGACCAGTACTCTCGCCTTTTTAATGTTGTTTCTTCATTCGTTCATCCTTTTCATGTAGTAGCTGCCACCTAAACTGTTTGCATTTCTTGAATGTTGTAATGGCAGTGAATTCGTAGTTTGTTTCTTTTCTTGGAGATCCTAGTAATGAACAGAGCTCCACAGCCAAGTATTCCATTGGCATATTGTCGCTAGCTGTAAGCAATTCTTCTTATCCTTCTTGTAGATTATATCTCGACTGTACCAAAACATTACAAGCTATGCATTATATACTATTCGACCACCCTCCCTTATGCATCAAGGTTCTCTTGTTTCCTAAGTTTGAATTGTCTTTCAGCATGTAGATGTAATTTCAAAATTTATTGGTGATTTGGTTTTTTATTGTTGAGAGTTCATGCTCAACATCATGTGATCATGTGTGCATAGCACCATCACGTGATCATATGTGCATAGCACTAACCTTATAGAGTGCTATAAAAGAAAGGGTTAGATCCCCTAACCCTAACCCTAAAAGGGTTTGTATATATTCTATTTTTTCAACTAAATCTAGTATACAGTTAGTCATTTGTGGTGTGCTCTCTAGCTGTACCCTCTCTCCTCATCTCCACTCTTCTCCTCTCCCCTCTTCATATTTCGTCATGGTATCAGAGCTCCCTTGCCTTCCGCTGAGGCATTGCAATTCTTGAGAGTGTGAGAGAGATTGTGAGATTGAGAGTTCTCTTGAGTGTTCTCCGTGAGAGTCCACTTCCAGTGAGAGATCTTCAATCATCCATTGAAAGAAATTTCTATCATTTGTTCTTGAGAGTTTTATTGAGAGATTCATTCGATTCTCTATTCTGCTCATTCCTCCGTGAGAGTGAGTGGTTCTTCATAGTGTGAGAGATCCTATTGTTTGAGAGAGAGAATCTGAAGCTCTACTGGTTTTGAGAGAAAGAGAGATGAGAATTTTTGCAACTCTCTACCCTTTGCTGGTTCCCAAGACTAGGCAGCAAGTGTTTGCTCTCCTTTTGTCAAGCTTGGACAATGAAGTTCGGTCCTTTGTAACCTGCTGCTGCAAGCCCAGCTGCCTTCATCGACTTAGGCTTCTGTAGCCTTGTAGTTCTAAGGCTCTAAGCCTTCGACGAAGCTCTAGGCTGCTCTATCCGTAGCTCTATAGTCCTCCAAGGCATACGGCCTCTCCAACGAAGCACCACTCCATCTTCAAAACAAACTGCATAGCTCCAAAGCCACAGCAGTACGATCGCATGAAACAAGTTCTCCTAGTCTCCAAACATCATCCAAGCTCCATCAGCCTACTGCAAAATGCCCAAGCACAACGGAATAGCCAGCAAATGACCAAGCCTCTAAGGCTCCATCGACGCATGCGCTCCAAAACAAGCCTACCTCTACGGACCTCTCCAACAAGCGCTTCTATCAAGCTACAAACTCTCGAGTGGCAATGAAGAATAGCTAGCACCTTCATATTCTACACCTTGCCCAGCCTTCTACAGTGCCGACCTCTCCAGTCGAACGGGATAGCACCAAAGGCAATCACTAAGGCACTGCAATGACAGGCTGCAACGGAGCTCCATCGACATGGATAAATAGCAACGTCCTCAACTATCGTGACCTCCCCAGTCAAAGCCACCTGCGCCTCTTTCAACAATGAGCTACATAGCCATCTGGTCTCCAAATAACAAAGCTACTCCTGCGACTTTGACTCCACCCATGGGCAGCAGCTCTATAAGCTCCTCGACGGACTCCATGCATAGATGGAATCTCTGATAGATTTCGATAGTGGCATAATCCAACATGTGGCAGATTTTGATCTCCACGAAGGAGACACGTGGAGGATATCTTATCATCAGGTTAAGGCCACCACATTCTAAGGTTTGGTCCAAAGATTGCCATGTGGCAACATTATCATCCTCAATCTACCACATCATCATCCAGCTGGTCAAGTGACATGTCATCCTACCATGTCATCAGGCCACATCATCAGTGCCATGTCATTGGTACCACATCATCATTGCTGACATCATCATTTGTGCCACCTCAGTTGTCCATTCAGCACTGACCTCTACAGGCACACACACTGCTTCACAGTCACTTCATGTAACCACTTCTGCCACCTTAGCATAGAGCTTCACTGGCACACCTCTTGCTAGGTACAGTGCCATATCATCACTGCATGTGACTCATAGTGACACATCATCATTGAGCACATTTGCACTCCTTTTGTCCCTCCACCTAGATCAAGTCATATCTCTTGATCCAGGAAGAATTTGAGGGTGCTCCAAAAAGAAAAGTTGCTCATTTTTTCGTGCTTTACACACTCATAACATCACATGCACATTTTGGCACAAGTTACACTCACATTTCAGCCTCACCAGCAAAACCACTTCCTTCATGCACATTTGCCTCTACATCGACGCATCTAACCTAGCACTTAAAAAGAATAAAAGAAAAGGAATTATTTATTGTTCTTTCATCGATCGATGGTTGGTTTAGATGTAGACTAGATCACCATAGAGGGGACACTTTGAATTTCCCCAAGTTGCCAATCTAAGCCATGCCCCAAATTCCCGACCAGTACCCACTCGGAGTCATTCCATATGCTCACATACAATTTCACATCATTACATTACCTGAAACCTTATGTTCATCAGTTCAATGAGCAGACTTCAGAGTATAGAGGCATTGCAGATATTTTCAGTGGGTAGATAGCATTTGATTTCACACACACATGCCACCATTGTAAAGCCTATTCGGTTATCTCACGGCATCGTGCACATCATTTCAGCCTTATAAAGCCTCTTGGCTATTCCCGACATCATTGCCACAAGCCTTGTAATACAGATTAGATTTATATAGTGCAGTTCTATCTTGACCGATGGTACAAAGATTTCACTTGGCATATTCAGTGTATTTTACAGTTGATTCATACAGAGATCTTCACGACACTTTTGAGTACATTTCTTGCACCATGTCGACTAGCAACCTCAACCTGGAGGAATCTACTAAATTAGACAACTCCAATTACGGTACATGGAATTACCGAATGGAGACCATTCTTGTGCTTCAGGATAAATGGGAGTATGTCGATGGGTCTACACCTAGACTGCACCAGTAGCAGATCCTGCCATTGCCTGAGCTCAAGCAAAATGGGATAAGAAAGACTCAGGGGGGTCACTATGTATAAACCCTCTATATCACGTGCATTCAAGGCCTATATTTAAAGTCCCTTATCTGTAAAAAATTTCATTAATAAAATGTACCCCTTTTTTATACAAATCTGTAAATTTTTTCCAAAAGTATTTTAAATAGTCCCTTATGTATATTTATTTCTGTAAATTTTAGAAATAAAAAAAATCCTTCTGTTGAACTCATGTGATAGGGTTACATATGATGAGTGACCCCCCCGAGAAGAAAGATAAGTATGCCTATCACCTCATCAAGCAGAATGTGCAAGATGTCATGCTAGGATAGTTCAACACAGTCAAGACATTAAAAGAAGCATGGGATATGTTCGCAGCTCTCTACGAGTCCAAGAACACATCCAGGATTCTTACCCTGAGAAACCAGATCAACCAGAGTTTTCGCAACAACAGTGAAACTGGTCATGCTTATGTACTCTGCATAAAAGACCACAACAATCAACTTGCAGCAGCAGGAGAGACTATGAACCCCACAGAAATTATTCAAGTCATTCTGAATGGACTAGGAGAGGGATACGAGAATCTAGTCCAAAGTATTGCCATCCAACGGCAAATTCCAACACTGGAAGAACTTTAGTCAGTCCTACTTGGTGAAGAACTCAGGACTCAAGCTATTCAAGCACGTAAAGGTCATTCTAATGATCAAGCATTCACTGCTTCAGATAGAAGCAGAGGCAGAGGAAAAGGCAGAGGTAGATCATACCAGAAAAGTGGTCATCATCAACAAATCAAAGTCAGAGTCAGCATCAGCAACATCAGAATCAGCAAAGAGGAAATCATTCCAATCGAGGAAGATTTCAAGGACGAGGGAATGCATCCACCAATGTATCAAACATTCAGTCCAACTACTGTCACAAGTTTGGACACTATAAAAGAGATTGCCGCAAGAAGCAGTATGACCAAGGTAGTATCGAGGGAATTCTCGAGGCAGACGAAATCATCGTGGTGGACATTCTAGTCATAGCCATTTTGCAAATGAACATGAAAATATGTTTCTTGCAAGCGAGGAATTGCATCAGATTGATACAGTGTACCTAGACAGTGTACCTAGACACTAACTCGGGGGGGTCACTATGTATAAACCCTCACGTGCGTTCAAGGCCTATATTTAAAGTCCCTTATCTGTAAAAAATTTCATTAATAAAATGTACCCCTTTTCTATATAAATCTGTAAATTTTTCCCAAAACTATTTTAAAAAGTCCCTTATGTATATTTATTTCTATAAATTTGAGAAATAAAAAAAATCCTTCTGTTGAACTCACATGATAGGGTTACATATGATGAGTGACCCACCTGAGGACACTAATTTCAATCCCAAAGAGGATTTTAGCCATCAAGTTGACCAAGTTGAACAGGATCCTTAGTACATCAATAGCGGTGCATCATCTCATATGACAAATCATCAGGAATGGTTTATAGAAATGAAACCATTAGAAGGATAGAAAAATGTCATCTACATAGTAGACATTACAGCAAATCTAGTTCAAGGGACAGGCGTTATCCCTATGAACAATTTCACTGGTACAAAAGGATTAGTCAAAGATGTGCTCTATGTTCTGAAGCTCAGCAAGAACCTTTTGTCAGTCTTTCGAATCAGTATTGGGCAAAAGCAAATAGCTACAGCTAGCTATTTGCTTAATCAGCTTCCTACCGAACCGATATAGGGTATGACTCCTTATGAAGCATTCACTGGACACAAGCCATGCATTGGGCATCTCTGCATATTTGGTTGCATAGCATATGCCCACATACATGATGATCATTGCAGAAAATTGGATGCAAAGTCATGCAAATGCATCATGGTTGGCTACAGTGAAGAAAGCAAAGCATACAAATTGTATGGTCCCATCAACCACAAAGTCATTATCTCCAGAGATGTAATTTTTGATGAGGAATCAGAATGGAAAACCTCACCTACATAAGAGATAGAAGCATCGACTTCACAGTCATCTACAAAATAGGTTGTTGAAGAAGAGCAAGAATTACCAGCAACATCCCAAGCAGAGCCATAGCAGCTCAGACGGTCTACTAGGGAAAGCAGACCTCCAGCGAGATTGACATATGCTCAAAAAGACAAAGCAATTCAGGTGGAAACCACCAGCCATACTCTTATGACTACCATCATGGCTACAGAAGAGAGCTAGTGTACTTCGAAGACATAGTAGACAAGCCAGAATAGCAAACTGCTACGAATGAGCAAATGGATGCTTTGTATAAGAATAATACTTGGAAATTATGCGACCTTCCACCAGGAAAGAAGGCCATAGCAAACAAATGGGTATACAAAGTGAAGTACAATCCAGATGGCAGTATTCAAAGATTCAAAGCCAGATTAGTTGCAAAAGGATTTGCACAACAATATGGTCAAGACTATGATGAGACTTATGCTCCAATAGCAAAGATGGATTCCATACGGTTCTTGATATCACTAGCAACACTCAGCAGATGGAATGTGTATCAGCTTGATGTCAAGTATGCATTTCTCAATGGTTATCTAGACGAGGAAGTCTACATGCAACAACCAGCAGGTTATGTTGAACCAGGACAAGAGAACAAGGTTTGCCATCTTAAGAAAAGTTTCTATGGCTTAAAACAAGCACCCAAAAGTTGGTACAGCAGAATTGACAAGTATTTTGCTGATTTGGGATACATGAAGTCCAATGCAGATCATACTCTCTACTACAAAGTTCAAGGGGAAGACATTACTATTGCATTTTTGTATGTAGATGATCTGATTATGATATGAAGCAAGGATAGCTTCATTAGAAAACTAAAACAAGACTTATCTGTAGAGTTCGACATGAAAGATCTTAGACTTATGCACTATTGTCTTGGAATTGAGTTCTGGAGAGATTCAGATAGCACATTCATGAGTCAGCTCAAGTATGTTAACAATCTCCTGAAGAAGTTTCATATGGTAGATTTCAAGATTGCAGCCACTCCCATGGAACAGAGTTTGAAACTTACTAAAGATTCAAAAAAGCCTACAGTCAATGACAGATACTACAAGCAGCTCATCAGATCTCTTATATATTTGACAATCACACGGCCATATATTTGTTATGCAGTAAGCTCACTAGCACAGTTTATGGCAAATCCAAAATAGTCTCATTGGAATGCAGCCAAAAGAGTCTTGAGATACATTAGAGGTACAAGACAGTTTGGGATAGAATACAGAGGAAGTCAACCACAGTTGCATGGATACTATAATAGTGACTATGCCAAAGATCATGAGACCAGGAGATCAACATAGGGATATGCATTTTTTCTTGGTCAAGGTGCTATATCATGGTTGTCAAACAAACAACCAGCTGTTTCTTTGTCTTCAACTAAAGCAAAATATAGGGCACTCACTACAGGTGCATGTGAGGCTATATGGCTCAAAAGACTGTTGTCAGAAACAGATTACTTTGATGAGTCAAAGCCAATAAGTCAAAGCCAACAACAATATAGTGTGATAATCAGTCGGCTCAAGCATTGGCCAAAAATCCAATATATCACTCCATGACAAAGCACATTGATGTCAGAGAGCACTTCATTAGATAAAGAGTGTTACTTGGTGACATCACGCTGCAGATTGTGATAGCAAAGAAAATGTTACAGACATCTTTATCAAACCACTCGGTAAAGAGCTATTCGAGAAACAATGACTAGCTCTTGGTTTGTCACAGAGGAAGGACATTCCCATTAAACGGGTGTGATGGAATGTAATGCTCAATCCTTCTTTAATTCCCTAGAATCATCATCTTGAGGGAAGGTCTACTTCATGATGTTGATCTTGAGGGAAGGTGTTGAGAGTTCATGCTCATCATGTGATCATGTGTGCATAGCACTATCACGTGATTATATGTGGATAGCACTAACCTTATAGAGTGCTATAAAGGAAAGGGTTAGATCCCTTAACCCTAACCCTAAAAGGGTTTGTATATATTCTATTTTTTCAACTAAATGTAGTGTACAATTAGTCATTTGTGGTGTGCTCTCTAGCTATTCCCTCTCTCCTCATCTCCACTCTTCTCCTCTCCCCTCTTCATATTTTGTCATTTATTTGTACCAGCAATATCAGCATGTTCATATGTCCAGAAGACAGCATCTCCCCCCTCTCCAAAATTAAATTTAATGTTGCTTGCATCTCCAAGTCACCCCCCTAAGGAAAACCTTTTTGAGAAATTCTCCAATTAGAAAAATAGCACAATGGTCATTGAAAGATTCTTTTCATGAGGTGGCCCAAGAAGCGTACACCCAAGGTAAAATTTATTCTTTGATTTTTTGCATTTGTCACTGAATGACTTATTTTGATTAGTTCTTTTTTTTTTTTAATCCTCTCAACTCAAATACACTTATTTGTATTCTAGAAATTTTCCCCACCATAACATATCAACAATTGCTCACACTTTTATTTGAAAACATCCTTTCTACATTTGAGACTACAAATAATCCATTTCATACATTTGCAACAATTGCACAAGCAACAAAATTTTCCATACAAACAATCCAAAATTTAGTAGAAAATACTTCTAGTTGTCATGCCTTAGTGGTAGATATTCTCCAATGCTTACAAGCCATTTTCAAGTCCTCTTTCCTTTTACTTGTCTTTAATAACAACAAATTGTTGACAAAAATAGCAATAGGGAATAAGAAACAAAGCGATGTCAAACAACGATTACTTGATGAATCAACTTGTCCTTACACAATCACTCCATTGATACATTTACAAGGCAACCACGTTTACAACATATGGAGTAAAGATGAAGACACATGTTTGCATAATCTCATTCAAAAATTTCAAAGTTCCCTAGCAAAGGAAATAGCATTTCTATTTCTTCAACGTTTTTCTCAAACAAATCATACAATGCAAAATACTTTGAATAAGATATACAAGATGTGAAAAGTAATACTATAACAAAATCCTCCACTCAAACAAAATAATAGAACAACAAAGCCTACTCAAGAAGAAGACAAAAAACTAAAGAGAAAAAGAATAATAATATCTCATGCTCAAAAATATGCAAAGAAGATCCTTGATACCCCAAGTTTTCCATGCATTTGTTGCAGGATATTAACTTTTCGAGCAAAATTACAAATACTAAAAGAGGACATGGCTATTTTCCTTATATCTAATGGAATGTACAAACCAAGTAAAGCTTTTCTATGTATTGTATGCTACAAAGACATCAAGAATGACAAAATACCCATGCTCTCTACCAAGAATATGAAAATGGTAGACGTGAAAACTTACAAAGCAAAACTAAATGATATTGAAGCACGCTTAGTTGCTATTAGAATTCCATTTGCTCAAATAAGGGAATTATCATATGAAGGGCAATTTGGCCTACATGGAATTGTTGTGAATGTTTTTGCTGATGTTGATAGAGCACAACAAGTTCTACCATGATTCTTAGACCAAAACGACAAAGTTGTTGTGGCAATTAAATGAAAGTTGTCATACCAACATAGTTACATGAGTGGTATAGTTCATCCAACTTTTGCAATGCTTGCCCTAAGAGAATTGTTGAATACACCACTATACAAACAATATAATGTACGCATAAACAATATTTGGGAACAACATGTAAGATACATTCAAAGTCTCCAACCAATAGAAGATCAAATATTACTCGATTTGGATAATGTTGTAGAAGATGAGGTTCTAACAAACACTTTAGTCCATGGCATCTATAGCAGCCAGCAAATCGTTGACTATGAAAATCAAACAATTGTTGTTGCACCATCAGAAGGCTTCTCACCACTAGGCATTTTCAAGGATAAATTTTGTGAGGAGCTCACATATCCAAAACTGTTCTTTGGCACATCTCGAGCATACAACATTCCTGAATGTACGTCCTACCAAACCATAGTAAAATGGGAATTACTGAACAAATATAGACGCTATGCATTATCAATAGATAATATTTTTTTCAAAACAATGAAAATCCTCATCAAGCAAATATTATCTTCATCTTGGGTTCACATGCGCAAGGCCAAAACCACAAGGGAGGTCACTCCAAGCAAAGGATGCAATAATAGATACTAATATTGAGAAACTTTTCCAATCAAATATAGGTTATCGTGACTTTTCCCACCTTCAAACATCAGCAGACTACAAATACTATCTTTAGAAAAATCTTTTTGCAATGGTAAGGCAATTGGGAACCTCGATTTTTTTCATCACATTGTCATCTACAAAGAAACTCTGGAAACCACTAATAGATTGCCATAGTAAACTAAATCCAAATGCTTACATCATCGAACAAAACAACTCGAGTGCTCAACTTAGAAATCTTATACGCTCAGATCTAGTTACTACGGCAAGATATTATGTCCATAAATTTCAAGCTCTCAAAACATTGCTTCGCAATGACCCATCAATTCTAGGGAAAATGAATGACTTCTTTTTTGTTATAAAGTTCCAAAATAGAAGAAGCCAGCATAATCATGGTCTTTTGTGGATTGAGAGTGCACCTATGTTTGGAATTTCACCAATCAAAGATATAGAAGCTTTTGTTGTTGATAAATACATAACAATAAACATATCTTTGTTTCCATTTGAAAATAAAGAAATGCAAATTCATAAACATCACGAAACTTGCTACAAAAGACAAAAACAATGCAGATTTGGTTCCCAAGACCTTCAATGAGCACAACAAAGATTTTGATTCCATTAGAACTTCATTCAAATGGTAAGACTCTAAAGCAAAACATGAAGACAATCAACTCACTGTTATAGAACATGCAATATTGTCACTAGACTATATCTCCTTAGTAGCTACAAAAGTATCAGAACATGAATACATTCAAAGCTTACATTTTTCTATTTCACAACCCACACTACCACTTTTAACATCACCTGGACACTTCCAATACATAAACACAAGCCCTCCAAAAAAGCGAACCTTGCTATTAAAGAGGCAAAAACAACTAGAACAACTAGACCCCAATAGTACAAATATTTTTTTTGACGATATCATTACCAAATATTTAAAACACCCCATAAATCTACACAACATTTGTCTAGCGGCCTTTGCTAGTCACTACAACTTCTCAATAGCAAAACCAAAGAAACACAAGAAGGAAATAGTTATATGCTTCAACAACTACATTGTAAACGCTAAGCATAACCGCTAATCCCAAAAACCACTAGAGAGAGCTATCCACACTGTTTCTACCATACCACATTGTGGAACCATCTCTTAATGACATAAACACTACATGGCATGACAAATACAATGATAACAAAGATGTCATAGATAAAAACAAAGCACATTTTAACAAACTTCAGACATCTCTATCACCTAATTGTGAAAATAATTCTAGTACTACAATGACCTCAAACCAATCCCACGACAAAAATTTTAATATGTATGACATTGCTGTTGATATGCCAAAAACAAGAAAAGCAAACCCAACACCAAAATCATTTCTCTTAACATATAAGCTAACTCCCCAGAATGACTATTACACCACATTCCAACAACTAAACGAACAACAATGCCTAATTTTCAATGACATCATGCTAAAAGAAAGATTGGAACCAACATAGCAAATCCATCTCTTCTTGACTGCAATGTAGGTATAGGTAAAACTTTTACATTGCTACTCATTGTGCAAGTGCTTCTAAGGTATTACTCACAAGCAAATTACCAACATTGAATTGCCAAAAGTTTTGTTGCTTGCATATACAGGTAAGGTAGCCTTCAATATCGAGGGAACAAATATTCACTCAGGTCTCCATTTGCCTCTTATGTCATCCCATTACACAAACCTTTCGGCTGAGAAACTTCAAGAATTATCCCAAACTTACAAAGACCTCGAACTAGTAGTCTTCGATGAAGTATCTCTAATCGTCCATAACACGCTAGTTGCTACAAATTTGCATCTTAGGGAGATCAAACATAACCACATGCTACCATTTGGTGGGGTAGACATATTGCTGTGTGGAGACCTATGCCAAGCAAGCCCAACAAAAGATCCATGGATTTTTATGGAAAATTTAACAAACAATTCAAAAATATCTACCTATTGGAAAGACAATGTAATCCTGTATGAGCTAACCATACATATGCATAAAATAAATCAGCAATATATGCAAGTCCTAAACAAAATAAGAGTGGGAGAACAAACTCTTGATGACATAGCATACATAAACAAAAACTTCTTTGGCAAGCCTATACATAAACAAGACATACCTCACCTATTCTACACAAATGCAGCAAAAGACATTCACAACAAAGAAGTATTTGAATTACTAACAACAAACCCATATATCATTCATGCAACCGACAAAAAACTCAAAACATGTAGCAAAAAAATAGCAATATACGATCAGACCCAAAGAACACTGTGGAACTACACAAATTACTACACTTGAAACCCTGAATATCAATATTAGAAATATGCTCAGGAAATTTAAACATTCTAGATGGCTTAGTTAATGGTGAAGATGGAATATTCAAAGACTCAAGTGAAAATACAGAGCCCCATGTTCTTTGGATTCTCTTCAACAACAACATCGACAGAATGGCTCGTCTCAACAACAAACATATATACAATGACAAAATCCCTTCCAATTGGCCTCCAATAAATCCAATCACTTGCGAATTCCAAATAGGGAAAAACCACTTGAATGTAGCATCTAGAACACAATTCCCAATTCAACCAGTAGCTATAAGAACAATCCATCGTTCTCAAGGCCTGGACTCACTAGCATTTGATCCCTCCTCCATCAAATCTTATGGCCTTGCATACACAACTTTATCATGCATATGGAGTGCATATGCAACCCCTAAAACTTGTTCATCATCAATCCAATTGAAAACAAACACATCAAAGTTGATCCCAATGTTTTCAAAGAAATTGACCACTTGAAAAATCAAATATCATGGAATACAAAACAAATGGACTTCTCCAACCATAACAACAAAATTAAAACTTTGCAATCACTCAAGACTAGAGCTCTAAAATCACACTTTCATGATATTATTAATGACAAAAGTCTACTAAATGCATCAATACTTTCTTTTCAAGAATTGCATAACAACTCCTCAAACATCCTCCACTTGCCAAATTTCAAATGTTTGCAAAGAACAAATGGCATTGGAATAGCAACATGTTACAAAAAAGACCTCCATTTATTAAGAGAACAATATATCCAAAAACAAAATTGTGAATGCTTACTAGCAATTTTCTCAACTTTAAAAAATGAAGAAATTGCTATCATCAACGTATACAATTCCCCTTCAACATCAACAACAACACTTAACTCTTGCCTTCATGCACTACTTGTCAATATACACACATCCACAAAAATCACAATTATTGGGGACTTCAACATCAACTACCTCAAGTCAAACAATAGAATAAAAGAACTCTCCACATTCATGTCCACATGGAACATGACACAATTATTCAACAACCAACTACAATTCACAATTCTACTATAGACCACATTTGGACAAATAAACCGCAAGGTCACTACATATATGGCACAAACTTTATTTATTGGACATACCATTCACTAATTTATGCAAACATAGATATCCCACCTATGTAGGCCTATTGAATGTAATTTATCTTATTTCTTCTCTCTTCCTCTCTTTTATCCTCTTCCTTCTCTTCTTTTCCCCTCTCTTATTTCCTCTCTTCCATCCTCTTTTCTCTCTTTTCATAAGCATACACATTTGTGTATGCTTTTGCTTATATGCTTATGCATGAGCATATGCTCATATGCTCATGCATAAGCATAATCATATGCATTCTCTCTTTTCCTCTCTTTTCCTCTTTTCCCCTCTCTTTTTTCCCCTCTTTTCTTCTTTTCCCCTCTTTTTTCTTCTCTCTTCCTCTCTTTCATCCTCTTCCTTCTCTTCTTCTCCCCTCTCTTATTTCCTTTCCTTCATCCTCTTTTCTCTCTTTTCCTAAGCATATGCATTTGCGTATGCTTTTGCTTATATGCTTATGCATGAGCATATGCTCATGCATAAGCATAATCATATGCTTTTTGTCTTTTCCTCTCTTTCCCCTCTCTTTTTTCATCTCTTGATAGCATACTTATGTTAGTGTACTTGTCAGGATACTAAAGTTAGCAACATGATAGCATACTTATGTTAGTGTACTTATGTCAGGATACTAAATTTAGCAACTTGATAGCATACTTATGTTAGTGTACTTATGTTAGCATACGTGTTGACATAGATTACCTTTTGAATGTTTCCAAACACTTCATAAATTTACAAAAATTCCTTGAACACTTCATATTGCCACTATTCCTCAAAGAATAGATTGTTACATGTCAACATCAAAGGGCATGATGTTATATGTGACCACATAGGTATCTAGAGTGATTGAGAAAAGGTTTCTTCATGAATAGTGATCTATTTGTTTGTAGAAGATAGCCTTAATGACATAAGAACCCCTAGCTATGACATTTCCCCAATCATCAAGATAGTCTTGATCAGAATTGTGTTTTTTTTGTAGTGCATTTAAGTAGGTAAAATCAAGATATTCTTGATCAGATTGATCAGATTGGTGTTTTTCTACAGTGCATTTAAGTACATAAAAATTTGCACCCTCAACATTATTGGTCTCAGTGTTGACTGAAAAAATGTCACCAACAGGAAAAGCATTGATTAACACATCATATTGTCCTTCAAAAGTTGTAGATCTATATGCATCTTCCTCATCTGTAGTAGGCTCTATGTCTGGCAAAGGTACCAATGTGTGAAAACCCCAAGGTTGCACATGTGCTTTGTTGGTACATCTGTTCTAAAGCCCATGCATGCATGCATCACAAAAGCATGAAAAATGTTTGGTAGCAAGGCCTAATGGATCTTATGGGCTCTGACCATGAAAAACATGTAAAGAACGTGTATTGGGAACAGCTTCATAGTTCCTCTTACTTTCCCTATTCACATCTCCTACCTTTATCTCCCAAAATACACGAGCGCACTCCCTTTGTTTCGATGTGTAAGCGGCTACAGATCCCTCATATAAATTGGCCTATAGGAAAGCAACAACATTGCTTGCACACTTTAAAATTGCACTTTAGTTGTTCATGTATTAAGGTTCTTTTAATAACAGCCCCCCCTACTCCACCGTGCTCTCCTTTGCCATGCCCACTTGCAAAGAAGTTCCAAGTCATTTCCATGCCTATCATTCCACCATACCTAGCAATAAAATAGAGGGCCTCCAAGCCTTGGGCCTCCTAGCCTTGAATTGGGAGGCAACCCCATTAGACCAAACCCAATTTCGTTTCACAGAAACTCCTTGTTCTTTCAACCACATCTCTTGTAACATGAAATAATGTTGTACAAAATAATGTGTCATACTGCCTATCATCTGAAATGAAGAAGTGAACTATTTTAATAACTTTTCCTGCCTTACGGTAGTAAGTTATATGCACAATAATGGAGATCTATACTAAATGCCATTGAGATTCTATTCTTTGAAAGCATAATTTTTTGTGAAGTCTACAACTGAGACAACCATATAATCAGGGAATTGAGAATACTGACAAAATATGAAGAGGGGATAGGAGAAGAGTGGAGATGAGGAGAGAGGGCACAGCTAGAGAGCACACCACAAATGACTAATTGTACACTAGATTTAGTTGAAAAAATAGAATATATACAAACCCTTTTAGGGTTAGGGTTAGGGGATCTAACCCTTTCCTTTATAACACTCTATAAGGTTAGTGCTATGCACATATGATCATGTGATGGTGCTATGCACACATGATCACATGATGTTGAGCGTGAACTCTCAACACCTTCCCTCAAGATCAACATCATGAAGTAGGCCTTCCCTCAAGATGATGATTCTGGGGAATCGAAGAAGGACTGAGCATTTCAGTCCATCACACCCCTTTAATGGCAATGTCCTTCCTCTGCGTTAGTCGGTGTTTCTCGAATAGCTCTTTACCGAGTGGTTTGGTAAAGATGTCTGCAACATCCTCTTTGCTATCACAATGCTGCAGTATGATGTCACCAAGTAACACTCTTTCTCTGATGAAGTGCTCTCTGACATCAATGTGCTTTGTCCTAGAGTGATATACTGGATTTTTGGCCAATGCTTGAGCCGATTGATTATCACAGTATATTGTTGTTGGCTTTGACTCATCAAAGTAATCTATTTCTGACAATAGTCTTTTGAGCCATATAGCCTCACATGCACCTGTAGTGAGTGCTCTATATTCTGCTTCAGTTGAAGACAAAGAAACAATTGGCTGTTTGTTTGACAACCATGATATAGCACCTTGACCAAGGAAAAATGCATATCCCTGTGTCGATCTCTTGGTCTCATGATCTCCAACATAGTCACTGTCACAGTATCCATGCAACCGTGGATGACTTCCTCTGTATTCTATCCCAAACTGTCTTGTACCTCTGATGTATCTCAAGACTCTTTTGGCTGCATTCCAGTGAGACTGTTTTGGATTTGCCATAAACTGTGCTAGTGAGCTTACTGCATAACAAATATCTGGTCGTGTGATTGTCAGATATATAAGAGATCCAATGAGCTGCCTGTAGTATCTGTCATTGACTGTAGGCTTTTCTAATCTTTAGTAAGTTTCAAACTCTGTTCCATTGGAGTGGCTGCAATCTTGCAATCTGCCATATGAAACTTCTTCAGGAGACTGTCAACATACTTGAGCTGACTCATGAATGTGCTATCGGAATCTCTCCAAAACTCAATTCCAAGACAATAGTGCATAAGTCCAGGATCTTTCATGTCGAACTCTATAGATAAGTCTTGTTTTAATTTTTTGATGAAGCGATCCTTGCTTCCTGTCACAATCAGATCATCTATGTACAAAAGTGCAATAGTAATGTCTTCCCCTTGAACTTTGTAGTAGAGAGTATGATCTGCATTGGACTTCATGTATCCCAGATCAGCAAAATACTTGTCAATTCTGCTGTACCAACTTCTGGGGGCTTGCTTTAAGCCGTAGAGACTTTTCTTGAGATGGCAAACCTTTTTCTCCTGTCCTAGTTCAACATAACCTACGGGTTGTTGCACGTAGACTTCCTAATCTAGATAACCATTGAGAAATGCATTCTTGACATCGAGCTGATACACATTCCATTTGCTGAGTGTCGCTAGTGATATCAAGAACCATATGGAATCCATCTTTGCTACTGGAGCATAAGTCTCATCATAATCTTGACCATATTGTTGTGCAAATCCTTTTGCAACTAATCTGGCTTTGTATCTCTGAATACTGCCATCTGGAGTGTACTTCACTTTGTATACCCATTTGTTGGCTATGGCCTTCTTTCCTGGTGGAAGGTTGCATAATTCCCAAGTGTTATTTTTATACAAAGCATCCATTTCTTCATTCATAGCAGTTTGCCATTCTGGCTTGTCTACTGCGTCTTCGAAGTACACTGGCTCTTCTGTAGCCATGATGGTAGTCATAAGAGCATGGTTTGTGGTTTCCACCTGAATTGCTTTGCCTTTCTGAGCATGTGTCAATCTGGCTGGTGGTCTGCTTTCCCTAGTAGACCGTCTAAGCTGCTGTGGCTCTGCTTGGGGTGTTGCTCGCAATTCTTGCTCTTCTTCATCAACCTGTTCTGTAGATGACTGTGAAGTCGATGCTTCTATCTCCTGTGTAGGTGAGGTTTTCCATTCTAATTCCTCATCGAAGATTACATCTCCGGAGATTATGACTTTGCGGTTGATGGGATCATACAATTTGTATGCTTTGCTTTCTTCACTGTAGCCAACCATGATGCATTTGCGTGACTTCGCATCCAATTTCCTGCGATGATCATCATGTATGTGGGCATATGCTATGCAACCAAATATGCGGAGATGCCCAATGCATGGCTTGTGTCCAGTGAATGCTTCATAAGGAGTCATACCTTGTATTGGTTCGGTAGGAAGCCGATTAAGCAAATAGTTAGCTATAGCTATTGCTTCTGCCCAATACTAATTCAGAAGATGCTTTTCACTAAGCATTGCTCTAGCACTGTCTGCTAAAGTCCCATTCTTCCTTTCAGCTCTTGCACTTTTCTGAGGAGTATCTGCACATGTGAATTGTCTTCGAATGCCGTGATTTGTGCAAAAGTTCATGAATGCTGAAGACATGTATTCACCTCCTCAATCTGATCTCATGACCTTGATTTTTCTGCCTGTTTGGTTTTCTACCATGTCTTTGAATTCTTGAAATCTGGAAAACACTTCAGATTTCTCTTTCAGAAAGTAGACCCAACAATATCTACTATAGTTGTCGATGAAGGTCAAGTAATAAAGTGAACCATTGATGCTGCGGGTCTGGGCATAACCCCATACATCTGTATGAATCAAATCAAGAATACCTCGTGCACGAAACTGTAGCTTCGGAATCCCAATTGCCATATTTTGATTCCTGAGATCTAACAAGTACTTGAAGTTGACATGACCATATCTCTTGTGCCATTTTGCATATAGTGGCATCTGTTGCATTTGAGCTGACATGGCATGCTTATCTAGTACTGTAGCTAGCATCTTGTATAAGCGTCCTTCCTTGACACCTTTTGCTACTAGCTGACCTCTTTTGGATTTGTCTCTGATAGTGCATTCATCACCGTCGAAGATGACTTTGTAGTTGTGTTCTGTCATTTGACCTACTGACAAAAGGTTCTTGCTGAGCTTCGGAACATAGAGCACATCTTTGACTAATCCTTTTGTACTAGTGAAATTGTTCATAGGAATAACACCTGTCCCTTGAACTAGATTCGGTGTATTGTCTGCTGTGTAGATGACATTCTTTTGACCTTCTAATGGCTTCATTTCTGTGAACCATTCCTGATGATTTGTCATATGAGATGATGCACCGCTGTCGATGTACTAAGGATCCTGTTCCACTTGGTCGACTTGATAGCTGAAATCCTCTTTGGGATTGAAATCAGTGTCTAGGTGCATTATATCAGTCTGATGCAATTCTTCATTTGCAAGAAACATATTTCCATGTTCATTTGCAAAATGACTGTGACTAGAATGTCCACCACGATGATTTCCTCTTCCTCGGGAATTCCCTCGATTACTACTGGATTGACCGCCTTGGTCGTACTGCTTCTTGCGGCAATCTCTTTCATAGTGTCCAAACTTGTGACAATAGTTGCATTGAATGTTTGATACATTGGTAGATGCGTTCCCTCGTCCTTGAAATCTTCCTCAGTTGGAATGATTTCCTCTTTGCTGATTCTAATTTTGCTGAGGATGTTGCTGATGCTGATGATGATTCTGACTTTGTTGATGATGACCACTTTTCTGATATGATCTACCTCTGTTTCTGCCTTTGCCTCTGCTTTTGTCTGAAGCTGTGAATGCCTGATCATTAGAATGACCTTTACGTGCTTGAATGGCCTGAGTCCTGAGTTCTTCACCAAGTAGAACTGACTGAAGTTCTTCCAGTGTTGGAATTTGCCATTGGATGGCAATACTCTGAACTAGATTCTCATATCCTTCTCCTAGTCCATTTAGGATTACTTGAACCATTTTTGCGGGATTCATAGTCTCTCCTACTGCTGCAAGTTGATTGTTGTAGTCTTTGATGCGGAGTACATAAGCATGACCGGTTTCACTGCTATTGCGGAAACTCTGGTTGATCTGGTTTCTCAAGGTGAGAATCCTGGATGTGTTCTTGGACTCATAGAGAGCTGCGAACATATCCCATGCTTCTTTTGATGTCTTAACTGTGTTGAGCTCTCCTAGCATGACATCTTGCACATTCTGCTTGATCGGGTGATAGGCATACTTATCTTTCTTATCCCATTCTGCTTGAGCTCGAGCAATGGCAGGATCTGCTACTGTGCGAAATTGTTTGTGTAGATGTAGATCCCGATGTAGATCCCGTTGCTGGTCCTGTGACAACAGATGGAGTAGAGCTACTAGTGGCTGGATCAGCCAATGGTCTAGGTATAGATCCATCGACATACTCCCATTTGTCCTGAAGCACAAGAATGGTCTCCATTCGGTATTTCCATGTACTGTGATTGGAGTTGTCTAACTTAGCAGATGCCTCCAGATTGAGTTTGCTAGTCGACATGGTGCAAAAATGTACTCAAAAAGTGTCCTGAAAAACTCTGTATGAATCAATTGCAAATACACTGAAGATGCCAAGTGAAATACTCTGTACCGTCGGTGAAGATAGAACTCCAGTATATAAAGTTTGATCTGTGTTACAAGGCTTGTGGCAATGATGCCGGGAATAGCCAAGAGGCTTTACAAGGCTGGAAAAATGATGTGCACGATGCCGTGAGATAGCCAAATAGGCTTTACAATGGTGGCATGTGTGTGTGAAATCAAGTGCTATCTGCCCATTGAATCAATCTGCAATGCCTCTGAACTCTAAAGTCTACTCAGTGAACTGATGAACATAAGGTTTCAGGTAATGTAATGATGTGAAATCGGATGTGAGCATATGGACTGACTCCGAGTAGGTACTAGTCAGGAATTTTGGGCATGGCTTAGATTGGCAACTTGGGGAAATTCAAAGCGTCCCCTCTATGGCGATCTAGTCTACTCTAATCTAGATCTAAACCAACCGTCGATCGATGAAAGAGCAGCAAATAATTCCTTTTCTTTTGTTCTTTTTAAGTGCTAGGTCAGATGCATCGATGGAGAGGCAAATGTGCGTGAAGGAAGTGGTTTTGTCGGTGAGGCTCAAATGTGAGTGTTACTTGTGCCGAAATGTGCGTGTGATGTAACAAGCACGTAGAGCACAAAAAAACGAGCGACTTTCCTTTTTGGAGCACCCTCAAATTCTTCCTGGATCAAGAGATATGACTTGATCTAGGTGGAGGGGCAAAAGGAGTGCAAATGGTGCTCAATGATGATGTGTCACTGTGAGTCACATGCAGTGATGATGTGGCACTGTGCTTAGCAAGAGGTGTGCCAATGAAGCTCTGTGCTGAGGTGGTAGGAGTGTGCACATGGAGTGTGTGCACAGTGTGCCTAGCAAGGAACTGTGCCTGCAGAGGACTGGACTGCTAAGGTGGCAGTGCTGAGGTGGCACAGATGATGTCAACAAGGTGATGTGGCAATGTTGATGTGGCATTGATGACATGTCCTTGATGACGTGGCATAGGTGATGTGGTTGATGGCATGGCACATGTGACATGGCTGATGATGTGTCACTGATGACGTGGTTGATGACGTGGCATAGGTGACATGGTTGATGACGTGGTAGGATGATGTGTCTGTGCTGATGTGGCAGTCGGTGGTGATGTGGCAGTGCTGACATGGCAATAATGATGTGTCAGTAGGTGATGACGTGGTAGTGGTGATGTGTCAACTGACGTGGTGCTAGTGATGTGGCACTGTGGATAAGGGTGCCATGTGGTTGGTCCTTGACCAAGCTCTAGGGTGTGGTGACCCTGAGGATAGGGTCCTAGTCAACTGCCACGTGTCGTAAGAACAACGACTGGAATCTTTTGAGATTTTGACGGAATCTTGGGGATTCCATCGTCTTCTCCGTCAATGGAGGTAGCCGTCGAGCCCGTTGTAGGAGGTGTCGCTTGGAGAGCAAGGCAGCATTGTTGTGCCGGTGAAGTCATCGCTGAAGCCCGTAGAGCTGTTATGACAATGACGGTGGCCTTGGAGGCTCTTGTTGGGGTGACGCATTCGAGTCAACAGTCTGTCGAGGGAGTTTGTGAGCTATGGCATTGGAGGCTGCTGAGAGCGCTAGTGGCTCATAGTTGGAGAGGTTGCGACGTTGGTGGCGCGTTGAGGGAGCTGCTGATGGAGCCGCTTGTGGAGAGGCGGCCGTGGTTGCTGTCCGCATTGGAGGCAGTCGTCATTGAAGATGCCGTTCATTGTTGATGGAGACGCTGAGCCTTAGTTCTGGCTCGCTAAGGGATAGCCGTGAGGATTTAGTTGTCGTCAAAGCACGTAAAGGGCCACCGGATGGAGAACTTGGCGCACAAGGAGGCTTGAGTCGATGGTGTGCTGTGAGCCAGGCTATGAAGCCTTGGAGATGACTGGCGCTTTCGAGCAGCCACTGTAGATCGCCAAGTCGCTGTGGAAGGCTTATGCAAGAGCCTTTAGGAGAGGCTGGTGATGCAGCCCAGTGTTGAGCTTTGTTTGGTGGCAGCTTGGCCCGTATGAAGAAGCTTGCTGTTGAAGGAGTTGTTGTTCGAGAGGCTTAGCTTCTTTCTCTTTCTCGCAGATCTCTCAAAAACTCTCTCTCAAAGACTAAGATCTAGATCTCTCTTTCTCTCATAAACAAGGAATACTCTCTTTCTCAAGAAATGAAATCTTTCAAAGGAATGGACACTCAATAAACGGAAGTGGATAGAATTTCTTCCAAAATGAACAGAAATTTTCTCTCAACGGAAGTGAATGGAAGAATCTCACAATCACTCAAGAGAACTCTCAATCTCACAATCTCTCTCGCACTCTCAAGAATCTCAGCGGAAGACAAGGAAGCTCTGATACCATGACAAAATATGAAGAGGGGAGAGGAGAAGAGTGGAGATGAGGAGAGAGGGCACAGCTAGAGAGCACACCACAAATGACTAACTGTACACTAGATTTAGTTGAAAAAATAGAATATATACAAACCCTTTTAGGGTTAGGGTTAGGGTTAGGGGATCTAACCCTTTCCTTTATAGCACTCTATAAGGTTAGTGCTATGCACATATGATCACATGATGGTGCTATGCACACATGATCACATGATGTTGAGCGTGAACTCTGAACAAATACATTCCTTGAATTGAAGCACCTGCCACCATCAAGCTATGTAGTTGTGTTTGATAAAGTTGTTCATTTTACTTTTCAAGAACTGTGAAAATGCCAACATTGCATGTCTTTGTTTACGATATCTTTCCTCTTCTTCTTATTACCACATGTGTCTACAATATCCACATATTCAAATACTTTCACACTACTACACACGGATCCTATTGCGACGTTTACGTACTGATGTTTAGCGCTCGCTTAGCATTAATCATCGGTATGAAAAGCGAGTTTCGTAAAGCGTAGCTATATAGTGACCTTTGTTAAAAGTCGCTATATAGTGACACTGATATACTATTTTATAGCGACATTTTTCCAAAGAGGTTTTTTTTTTTTATATAGGCCTTAAAAGTTAGTTTTTTCCAATGACAAATTTTTTTAAATTTTCATACATGTTTAAGTTCATAAAGAATAAAAAAATGAGAGCATGTACATCAAGCCTTTGAAGCTCATATATTCATGTCCAAGTTTGAGATGAGAAAAATCAATTAAGAGCATTTACATCAACTGTTTCATCTTGAGCCAAGTCTAAGGCACCAAACAAGTCTATCTCCAACTCTATACTGAGTTGATCTCCTATATCATCATCATACTCTAGCATCATACGTCCACCTAAAAGTATTTGATCATCTTCTTCAATAAAGTGTGGTGATTCTTCATGATTGTTGTCTTCTTCCTCAATATCGTGATCTCCATCTTCCTCTCGTGCGATGTCATTATGCGCATCTTCCTCTTGGCTCATATGGTGATCTACATCTTCTTCGCTAGATTCATCAATTGGATCCGGCATTGGTAGTGGCATCTCCATATCCACATCTCGATCTTCAAAAATTTGCTTACTTCGTGATGCAACTTGGATCACGTACCACCATCTTGGATCAGAACGATCCGGATGAAAAACCACCTATATTGAAGATGGGTGCCAAATGTTGTCAATTATATATATGAAATTATGCTCAAGCGCATTTATCAATGGACTTTAAAAATGAAAGCTTCGATTAATTAAATATTAGTATGCACCTACTCACAGTGCTCGAGAAGAATAAAAGTATCAGTTTCATCGGTCCAATGTTTGGTGGAGTCTATTGCAAAGAGACCGCTACTATCTTTTCTCACTATCGCATGCGGACCGTTGTAAATAGTTCTAAACCATCTTACATCAAGAATGAAAATAGTAAATCGTTTGAAATCAATTTCATAGATGTCGCGTATGGTTCAACAATAATCCAACTGTCAGGAGAGAAGATTGGTATCCGAAGCACTTGCTCGGCTATCTTGTGTGAAGTTAGCCATGACTCCACAATCATACGTGACTCTCTTTGAATCGATGCGTTCCACGTGAAAATGTCATCCATATGACCATAATGCACTGTACTTTTTATACTGTAAAAGAGCATCATTAAAACAATGAAGATGCATCTATTTTATAGCATATATTGCTACAAATAATTACTTAATTACATCGAGAGGTAAGAAACTTACATGCACCATACATCCAAATGATAACTCTCGCTCGTGCTCATTTATTGTCTCTCCATCACATTCAGCTTTACGTAGAGCCTGTTGTAGCCAATCAAGTGACATGTGAGTAGGGAGAAGAGCCAGATCTCGTGGATACGGTTGTGATCGCCTGTACATTACTCTGAATCTCGTCCTTGCATTTATTCTTTCTGCTTTGGCCAATTCATATCTCTCAATCCACTTCTGCATCTCAGGGCTATTAAGGATACAAAACTTATTGAATTTCTCCATTTGCTCTTCGCTCATCTTTCTTTCAATCCCTTTTCCTTGGGGAACCTCGCCAACAATGTGATCATCATCCTTGTTATGCCAAGCTTGCGGCATATTGGGATCCGCGGATGCAAGAAACTTTGTGATATATACTAATGACTCTTGCACAAGCCATCCCTCTAGTCTTGCTCTTTGTCTTACAAATCCCTTTAAAGTTTTCATAAATCGCTCGAGAAAAACATCCATCGACTATGAACGGTACCTGCTATAGCCACCTCATCAACTATGTGCACAAGTAAGTGGACTTGAGTTATCATAATGCTTGAGGGAAAGTGCTTCTCAAGCAAGCATACGGCTTCGATGGATTCCACCCTAGCCTTCTCGATGCTCAATATAGAGATCTCTTTTTGAGATATCCACCTATTTCACATGTCCATGTAAGATATTTTCATAATCAATCTATAGATTAATCAGCTTAAATTGAAGAAAATACATTCAATGCAATTTGATAGTAAGCATACCTCACAATACCACAGATCTTGAATATATCATTTCTAACATCTTCTTGTAAGCACCCTTTTATTGTAATTGGGAGGATGAACTATCAAAGCAACAATG
This sequence comes from Dipteris shenzhenensis, assembly GCF_047967505.1. Taxonomy (NCBI): domain Eukaryota; kingdom Viridiplantae; phylum Streptophyta; class Polypodiopsida; order Gleicheniales; family Dipteridaceae; genus Dipteris; species Dipteris shenzhenensis. The sequence goes on from NC_141613.1 coordinate 34,245,543, forward strand.
AAGTCATGTCAACAATATAACATAATAATAATTACGCTAATGCATCACGATTATCTGTACACTAATTCTACTTAGAGTACCTGTAAGACCTTGTGCCAATCATGGGACTTGAGCCCACTAAGCTTATTGTCCTTTGAAAATGCTCCTTTCAAGCAACGCATGTACCCTGTCAGTGTTTGAAAAGAGGCAATGTCTGCCTTGACTGCTGCCTCTTCCCTCGTAGAGAGGATCCACGTTGCTTTCGGGAGGACAACTTTTCCCAAAGCATGCACTTGGGGCCACAAACAAGACATCCTATTCATAGCACACAAGTCTTCTCACACTCCTCTCGAGTCCTTGGAACCAACCAAGTGTGCCCAAATAGTGTGCCCAAATAGTAGCCCCCACATTCTTGAAGATATGCATGGGATCCAAGAGATGATTTATTTGTAACTAACCCCAATAAGGAAGCTCGTGAAAGATCGATAGTCTCTTCATACTAGGAGGAGATTCCTCTCCATTTGCCCTCCAAGCTTGAATCCAGTCACTTGCCTTCAAATATGATGGTAGTGGATCAAGCTGACCTCCACGTACGAGATGGTCGAGCGGAAGGTATCGAGCATGACCTTCATAAACATTTTTCCTCATATGTTTGGAGTAGCGTGCAAGCGATTTTAGAGCCGGTCCACAAACAGGACAAGCATGGTACCCACTTGTAACAAGTCCTACACGCGTGCATCAATGTGTTAGTACAAGACATGCGTATGAAAGAGAGTCAAAAAAGCATAATCCCTCATTGTACATGTAAAGACACAACCGCGTACCTACGCACTCTCCATATCCTAAGTAGTCATGCAAGTCATAAACTTCACCAGCCACACATCGGAGTTAGAACTAACCTCATTTGAGCAGTCACATGACAATAGGCCCATCCGATGAGTACGGACAGCCTCGCAGGAGAAGAGCTCATGATCTTTATGCTCCAGAGGACTTTGATTCCTCTCAGGTGAATACCCCGAGGACTACCCCTGGTCCGACTCCTCTCGGACCTAGCACTACGACTACCCCTGGTTTGACTCCTCTTCCACGTAGCACTGCGACTACCCCTTGGGGAACTCCTTTGCTAGCCACGCATGGCTTTGTCGGGAGTCTCGACGAGTTTGTAGCGCAGATGAGTGATGAGGAGGCAGCGAGATTCTTCTCTCTGCTATCTCAGAGGACCTCAGCAATTCCCTCCCCTACACTGATGGGTGGACGTACTGCCCAGCCATCCCCTCGTGCCCCTTCGACTGTGGGGTCATCACCTGCGCATGCCTCTCGTAAGGGAAGGAAGAGTAGGCAGGGCAGCTCATGTTGTGCTGACTCGGGAGATGTAGACGAGTCAGCACACTCACGTTGTTGGTCCAGAGACATAGTATCAGTCAGGTCCCTTTTCCTCTCCTACTCCCACTGTTACTCCTTACTCCGGAAGCGCTCGTACAGCTTCCACTCCTTCTGACTCTGCTACCGTCAGTCCTCGTTACTCATCAGGGGATCTCTCCTATCAAATCACAGCTGCCGGAGAGATAATAGAAGATAGAAAGGGCAAAGAAGTGATGGCCACCATGAGGAGGTTGATGAGTCATCACTTCAAGAGCAGCATTGCTACCGATTGGTGGTATCAAGATGGCCAAAAGAAGTAGGCGGTCATCGATGAGTTAAAACAAAGATACCCTAACCCGCTAAATTGGGAGTTTAATGATGATTATATGCGAGAGTGCATGGGTTTGGTCTTGAAGCATCGTAGATCAACCTTGCGTACTTCCATCACAAGGGGGTTGGCTAAACCCAACTGGGCAGACAAAGCTGATTGGAAGTTCTTCAAGAAACAAAATAGGGACCATCCCGAATTGTTCGAGGGTGAGAGGAGGGCTGCGAAGAGATGGCTGGATGTCATAAGTACTTCGCACTTTGGTGCAGGCGGACGGTTGGCGTTCGAGGCAACCATGGTAAGTCTACTTCTTCTCATTTAATGTATTGTTCTATTTGTTTTGCTACATATTACATGCACTTGAGCTAACTCTAACTCTCGTAAATTGGATCCACAGCAAGCTACGATGGGTCATCTTCCTACAGATGCAGAGATGCGATGCGCATTTTGGATAGGAACAAAGCTGTGGTTTATTGAGCAAGAGGCAATGGGAGCGACGGTCGATTGGGCTGAGGTGGCTGCTCGCACGGTATAAGTTTACTCCTTCTTGTAATCTCACTTTTTAAATTATTTTATTCTTTAAATTCCAATCTAATTTTTGATTTATATGGTTCACTCTTAGGGTCAAAGCTCAAGCGTCCCATCATCAGAGATGAGCGATCAACAGGGCCAAGGATCAGACGCACGTGACGAGGATGAGGGAGAAGACGCAGCTGGCGAGGACCAAGGAACAGGCCAACAAGACAAGGATGATTCGGATTCAGATGAGTAGTAGTGGTAGTAGTGGTAGTAGTGGTAGTAGCATTTTCTTCGCCTTGTATGTCATTTTGTATATCCGCTCGTTTGAGCAATTTTATATCCCCCTTGCAAAAGGGTAATTTTGTTACAAACAATGTTGTATATGTCCGACATGTATATGCTTTTGTTGCTCATCATTTCACAAGAGCGATTTTGTATGATTGATTACAAAACTATTAAATTTTTTTATAGCACAACGACTAGCATGGGTGCAAAACTCAGCTTTCAATTCAATATTACAATATCCTCAGGTCCAATGCCTTCATGACCTTTCATCAAGAGAAAAAGGTGATGTTCAAGCATGCCTCATTAACAATGTTCATAGTACACTAGCCATTATAAAGCAACTAGCTTCCAAAGATGAGTTGTTTTTGAAGAAACGTGCATTGACGATGATGATGAACTCCAATTAGTTACTTCAAGTTCCTAGGCATCTAGCTTGTATGAGGCAAGATCCAAAGGAGATCCAAAGTCTATGCATGGGCTCAGGGGGTTCACCTAAAAGCATTTAGTGTACCACGTGCATTCAAATGGAGGTGTACATTCTAATCCAACTTTTTGGAAAATTTTAACACAATGACAATAACAAGATGGGTTTTTTTTATTCAATTTTTGAAAAAAATTACTTAGTTCATAAGTAAAGAGGAGTGTTTTTATTATGGGAGGGATTTTAGTTGAGGGTTTTTTTTAATACCCTTTGAACGCACATGATACATAGGGTTTCTTAGTAGTGCACCCCCCGAGTGCATGGGCTAATGATGGTAATGGGCTATTCTCATTGGCTGCATGTTGGAAGCGAGTTGGAAGCAACACCGCACTAGCCCAATCAGTGATGAAATAAAGGAATTTTTACAATCATTTTGGAAGGCCAAGACGCGTGGTTCCCCAAACAAGAAGGATGTGTGCTGAGAACGACATGACAATTACAATATGATATGTTGATTTCCATTGTCATGTGCTATTAAGCAAAATCATGGGATGTTGTCCTCTCACCTTTGGTCAGTGCTATATGCTAGTTATAACTATCATATTCTGAATAACACTCTCTTCTACCAATGTCATAGGCTTCTTGGCACATAAAATGCTTGCTACCACAATAAATTCTTACCAACACCTACAATTCTTGTTAGCACTATAAATCTTTGCTAGCACTTGCAATTAGCACTCTCATCTCACAGCAAAAACTTCCAGATTCTAACACCTGCACTGCTTGTTAGCACCTACAATCCTTATTATCACCTGCAATGCTTATTAGCACTTTCCTTTACCACTGCTAGATGCTAGTTAGCATATGCAATGCTTGTAATTGCAAGTGCTTGTTAGCACATGCAATAACAAGCATGTGCTAACAAGAATTGCATGTGCTTGTTAGCATGTGCTAGCAAGAAATGTTTGTGCATGTTAGCACATGCCATTCTTGCCAACGCCACCTATAGTTGCTAGTACCATGCTTGTTAGCACCTCCAATCCTTGTTAGCACTTGCAATTCTTATTAGCAATCTCATCTACCACTTCCATAAGCTAGTTAGCACCTATAATTCTTGCCAGCACAACTTATGGTTGCTAGCACCTGCAATGCTTGTTAGCACCTTCCATCCTTGTTAGCACATTGAGTGCAATGCTTATTAGCACTCTCATCTACCATTGTCAGATGCTAGTTATCATGTGCATTGCTTGCTCTTGCATGTACTTGTTAGCACATGTAATAAGATGCATGTGCTATTCATAATTGCATGTGCTGGCAAGAAATGCTTGTGGTTTGGGTTTTAGCACATATACTTCTTGCTAGCACAACTTGTAGTTGCTAGCACCACTTGTAGTTGCTAGCACCTAAAATCCTTGTTAGTACTTGCAATGCTGCTTATTAGCACTCTCATCTACCACTTCCATATGTTGGTTAGCACCTACAATATTTGTTAGCACCTATATTTCCTGCCAACACCACTTGTGGTTGCTAGCACCTGCAATCCTTGTTAGCTCAAGTGCAATGCTTATTAGCACTCTCATCTACCACTGCCAGATGCTAGTTACCACATGCAATGCCTATTATTGCACCTATTAATTGTGCTAATTAATTAGCACCTACAATTCCTCTTAGCATTTACAATGCTTGTTGTTGCACCTACTAGCTATGTTAATTAGCACTTGCACTGCATGTTAGCACCTGCACTGCCTGTTAGTACCTCCACTTCCTATTAGCAGCTGCACTACCTATCAGCACTTACAATGCTAGTTGGTGGTCCATGCAATGCATGTTAGTCAGCTCTACGATTGGTCATCAATACCTACAATTGCTAACAAGCAACTACACATTCCTTTTGATGGCAGGCTAAGCTCTTTCATCAATTTAATAAAAAAATCCAGAGTGCAGAATCCAATTGCGTTCATTTGAATATTTGAAGCCTCTATTTGTGCACAAATTAAAGGACGACTACACCTGTTGCTGTGAATACCCATTTCTCCCTTTTGAATTGCAAGTCCATGCCGTCATCCATCTTGTTTACTGTTAGTGAGATTTGAAGTGTTCGACACCTATAGTTTGTGGAGTGCTAACTATGATGTTTCACATCTAACTATGTTGTTTGTAGAGTGCTAATTGAATATTGTCATGAGTGTGAGTCAATTGAAACAACAGAGCATGAACGCTCGATCGCATGCCTCTATGCACATCAAATGCTCAAGCATGGGATTTTTGGTACTAACAAAGAATTCTTTCAAATGAGGTGAAATCACTTTTCCCAAAATGTGTGTCGGATCCAACAGGGGGAAAAATTTTCTGAAATCTTTATAGACACACCAATGTGACTCAAGAAAACGTTATTCCCAAGGTCTAGCTTTCCATGCAAGTTGCTACGCAGATTAACCACAAAATTTTGATCCCGCCACGATATTGCAGTTCCAACATTTGAAAACCCATCCTGTTATTGTAATTGGGACGGGCTCGGAGCAATGCTTTTGAGGGGCAGAGGCGGACTTGCCTAATGTTTCCACAAATTTGATTATGATGTCGAGGCTTGACTAACGAATCGATTCCAGTGAGCCAAGTGGCAGGTACCCAGAGTTTTCCCAACATTTGAAATTTCAAATGTTGGATGTGCTGTGTGGCGCTTCGCTAAGGAGCAATCTGTATGATGAACGAAGAAGAAGACATGCTTCTACCTTCCTTTCCTCGCTCTTTCAGTGTGCACTATTGCCATTCTCCCGCTGAGTTTGTGATTCAGTGATGAAATGCGCACAGAAACAGCACCGAACTTGCTCCGAAAATACGTCACAGAAAGCAAGGGAAGGAGAAAGAAAGAGGCAGAGAGAAACAGGGAGAGTAAATGGGTTACAGGAAAAAAAAAACCGAGAGACAAAGACACAGAAAAAGAAAGAGAAGAAAGGCGGCCGCTTGACCTACGCACACTTTCTTTCTCTGTCCAAAACGCGTTCCCTGTTACATCCGGAACGAGTATCCCTCTGGACTTTCTTTTCATTCCTTAATCCCATTCCCTGCTGCTCTGCTCAGTCAGTAGCCATCGGCTTTCAAGCCCTCGTGTGACTGGGAAAACTCTGCGTCCCTGTCACTTGGCTCACTAGAATCGATTCGTTAGTCAAGCCTCGACATCATAATCAAATTTGTGGAAACATTATAATCAAATTTGTGGAAACATTAGGCAAGTCCGCCTCTGCCCCTCAAAAGCATTGCTCCGCGCTCGTTCGGAGAATCTTTCCAGGGAAATGCCACCTAAGAGCGTGACCACCCACATAACAAAACTGAGCGGGCATTGGCAAATTCAGGCATCTGTTCCAACCTGCTTTGTGCTAGCTCACAACTCTCAAATGTCCAGAGTACTCAATTCTTGGAACAGTATGCTATATATGCGTCAAGGTCCTTGGCAATGCTCACAGAAAACCTGCAAACCATATGAAGGAAAACTCACACAGTGAACGTAATGAGCTCAGCAAATACTCAAAATCCAACGTAGTTGATTGCATACGAAATGAATTGTACATGGTGATCTTATAGATCGTGTGATTTCTTCAATCAGTGCCTATGATTGAGGAAGTAATCAGAAGCAATCAGATGATACAGCTTTCGTGAAAGCGGTGCAAGTGCATATACATAAGTGTTGTGCATGAGCAGCCTCCAAGATAATCAGTCTATGCATAAGACGTCTCCTAGATAATCGGTCCGGGGACGTGGATGATCTGTCATTGCCCCCTTCAAACACGTCCCAAGATATAATTCGTTTATGTGAAACCTTGCAAATGAGAAGGATGTACACCGAGTTGGGAACGGAGAGCTTGAAATCGTGGACGAGGCAAAGGTTTAGTAAGAACATCAGCTGGCATGTCAGAGGTGGCTAAGTATTGAACCTGAAGAACACGATTGGTAACAAGCTCCCATATGAAGTGATAGTACAAAGCAAAGTGTTTGCTTCCGGAGTGTAACACTGGATTTTTAGTAAGGGCAATAGTACTTTGATTGTCACACCATAGGATGGTAGGTTCAGAAGAGGAGAGGCAAGAAAGATGCATGAGAAGGCGACGGATCCAGTCAACCTCTCGGGATTTAGTGGAAGCAGCCACATATTCAGCTTCAGTGGAGGAGAGTGCAATGACACACTGAGGTTTACTGATCCAGCTAATAGCTCTGCCATTGATTAGAAAGCAACACCCTGTGAGATTGACCGGCCAGTATGTCTATCTGTGCCCCAATTGGCATCAGGGAAAGCTTGGAATTGAAGGATGGAGGAGGATTGTCATTGAAAACATAAGCCAAAATGAGAAGTAACTTGCAGATATCGAAGAATACGGCTGCGAAAGCTCGGAAGAGGGTTGAGAACTATATTGAGATAGAAGAATAACTGAGTATGCAATGTCAGGGTGACAACATACCATAGTATATAAAAGACTACCAACAAGATTCCTGTAAGGGAGATGAGAGGTGGCTAAATATTGAACCTGAAGAACACCATTGGTAACAAGCTCCCAAATGAAGTGATAGTACAAAGCAAAGTGTTTTCTTTGGGAGTGTAACACTGGATTTTTAGTAAGGGCAATAGTACTTCGATTGTCACACCATAGGATGGTAGGTTCAGAAGAGGAGAGGTAAGAAAGATCCATGAGAAGGCGACAGATCCAGTCAACCTCTCGGGATGTAGTGGACGCAGCCACATACTCAGCTTCAACGGAGGAGAGGGCAATGACACGCTGAGGCTTACTGATTCAACTAATAGCTCTGCCATTGATTAGAAAGCAACACCCTGTGAGATTGACCGACCAGTATGTCTATCTGCGCCCCAATTGGCATCAGGGAAAGCTTGCAATTAAAGGATGGAGGAGGATTGTCATTGAAAACATAAGCCAAAATGAGAAGTAACTTGCAGATATCGAAGAATACGTTTGAGAAGCTGTGAAAGCTCGGAAGAGGGTTGAGAACTATAGTGAGATAGAAGAATAACTGAGTATGCAATGTCAGGGTGACAACATACCATAGTATATAAAAGACTACCACAAGATTCCTGTAAGAGAGATGAGAGGAAGCTGAAGGAGGAGAAGGAGTCATGGAGTTCAGAAAAGAAGGGGTGTTGGAGTCCATCGGAGTAGGGAGATCATGGATATACTTATGCTGTGACAAATGAATAAGACCGGCAGCTCAATCATGAGAAATTTCCATACCAAGGCAGTAACCGAGCTATCCCAAGTCCACCATAACAGTATAAAAGGTGCCAAGAACGATACGACTGTGTTTGGGAGAGTCAATGGCTTTCAATGTTCTTCGTGTAGATGTTTCGGACATAATACACAATCCTCCCACAATGTTAAGTTCACCATTGCAATTAATTTCTGGAGCGAATTTGAGGTATTTTATGTCTCGGGTGTACAAATGATTTTAGCTTGTTTATGATCGGGATGCATATTTGAATTCGATTTTGGTGATGGATTGCTCGCTTTTGGGGTGTAGCTCACTAGGCTTTGCTAGTGAATTGCGTGATCAGTTGCCTTAAAGCTTGGTTTTTTGCTAAAATCTGCTAATGGCAGCTGAGAGTAGAAATGGATTATGGCTCTACAGGTCAATACAATATAACGATGATTACCACGAAGAACTGAACAGTACACTCTTGCCACAGATTTATCGACATTATGTAATGTAGCTGTAGTATTCAATAAGTTTACAGTCTGGCGAGATCTCGATTCCGATTTCTTCCATAAACTTTTGACGTAAACTGATTCATCAAGGTCACTCTGATGATGATATGCGATTATTATCGTGATGACAGATGTACATTAGCAGGTTCGAGAATAATATATGAACGATGATAGCTGTGAAGGACTGGCTGCGCTACTGGGGTTCATACTCGCGCCGGGTCAAAGCGTTAAACAATCATTCTCCACAAAATGCCGATACGGCCGATACGTTCTTATTTGAAAATGTGTCCATGTCCGTTGAAACTGGAATCATCATGCAAGAAAACGGAGAAAGACAGTATTATAGACGGCTATGAGCACGACGAAGACGTAGCAATGCAAAGAAAAAAGACGGAGCGCAGCCGGCTGTCCAAACTGAATCGGCAAGTCAACATACTAAAACAAAAGCTACAGAATACATTCGGTTCTCCCAAGGGCGATTCTTGATCCGAGCTCTAATATATGATAAATAACTTATGGAACACTAGAACTTAAACTAGGTATTTTTCACCGACTAGGGGGTCCTATTGGGTACCCCCTCAAATGCTCTAATATATAATAGATAACTTATGGAACGCTACAACTTAAACTAGGTATCGTACGCCCTCAAATGCTGATAGCTTTCTTAAGTTGCAAACCATGTAGAGCCAAATCATTATGGTAATATATTGCTATGCATTTTTCAGCTTTCCTAAAATAAAAGCATTAAGGCCCTCAAAGTCAAACAAACATTGGAAGAAACGTTATACATAATTCTGTCTCTTCCCAACATGAAAGCATTAAATAAAATATAAGCTCTAGTAAGGTGACACAGGAAAACGTAAAGGAGTATGCATGGATATGGCTGTAATATCATACAATTCGATTTACCAGAGTGACAATGGGGTATAGAAGTGGTAGCTGAGAGCAGTAGTAAAGTACTATGCATGGAAATGGATAGGACATAAAGTGTCATTTAGCACTGAGCAGAGTGATGAGGTAGAATAGCAGTATGCATGCATGTGGATATAATTTGACAAAGTTTCATGTACCAGAGTGATGAGGTGGAATAGATTCATACTCAACCCATTACTGCAATCGTCTGGTATCTTCCTATAAGGGTGTGATTTTTTTGTGAGCTTTTTGTCATGAGCTTTTTTTCAATTTTCATGAATATTGCGAGCTTTTCATTCATCTGAGAGAGAGAGAGAGGGGGGGGGGTCATGGAGTGGGGTGGGTTGAAAGTTTGGGTTTTGGTTGCAGTTAAGAGGAGAGAGGGGGGGGAGGGGAGATAAAGGAAAGGGGGAGGGACGGGCGCATGGGTAAGGTGGCATGGAGAAGGGAGGGGAGGGGAGTTGGAACATATATTCATTATCATAGTGGAGAATGTAGAGGGGGAACTTAGAAGGTATGCAAAGAGGAGTGCAAGGAGGAGAGAGAGGATGAGGAATGTGAAAGTTATGTTCATCTACTAAATGTAAAGGGGAAGGGAGAGCATGTGGAAAATTTGTTTATTTTCAAAGTGTATAATTTGACAGATTTGACCTCATATTTGGATTCCTCGTCGAATTCCGGTCATTTTGAGTACCAACATGACCATATTCTGATAAAACTTGGAAAAATGGTGTTTTTCTCATTTTGGCCTGTTTGGGGCCTGTTTTGAGTCTGCGCTAGGCCCCAAACAGGCCAAAATGAGAAAAACACCATTTTTTCAATTTTTATCAGAATATGGTCATGTTGGTACTCAAAATGACCGGAATTCGACGAGGAATCCAAATATGAGGTCAAAAGTTTCAAATTAAACACTTTTAAAATGTACATATCTCCCATAGTTCCTCCCTTCTACTTTGAATATGGACATATCTTCCATAATTTTTTGCCTCCTACTGCCACTCATATCCTCCCCCCCCTTGTGCATAGTATACACTCTTCCACCCCTCCCACATGCTATGAAAATGAACATATCCTATATTCTCTCCCCCTCTTTCTAACCTCCCCATCTGTCTTATAACAAAAACACGTATGGATTTCTATAAAAAAAAAGCTCGCAAAAACAAAGGAAATGGTAAGAAAGCTCACATTAAAAAGCGCGCCAAAAGATTTCCCCCTTCCTATAATAGTACATCCTCACAGAGCATAATTGGATCCGGGAGGAGGAAGGAGATGGAGGAGGTAATGGGATGTAAGCTGGAAAGGATGGGAAAGAGTGATGGAAGGAAGGATGTGAGGGGAGCTGCAATGCATCCAAGTGGAGGCATCTGCTTAATGGGGAGATGTGAGCAAGGAGACAAATTATCCCAAGACAAGCTACTTCTTAAACAGGCCTGCAGCCGGCCTGATCCTCTCATGCAACGCTCCTCCAGGATCCCTCCTCCTTCTTCCCACCCTCCCAATTCAGCTTGCTTCTTCCCCATCCACCCTCTACAATTCTTTCTGTCGACCTTTTGCTCCTTTGCACCATCCACCTTATTGCCCACTTATTCACATCCTCACACAGTCCTTCTTCACATCTTACCATCATCTTCCTCATCATCCGTTTCTGTAGCCTTCCGCTCATCATTCCTGCTTGCCTCCCTCATGCCTCAACGTCCTTCGAGTCAGTTCCTTTCAGCAGTTTCAATGGTATGCTGGCCTCTCGGAGATTAATCAACAGCTTCCATCCATATGGTGCCCGCGGAATATTGCAACTCTAGCTAATATTCGTTTGCCTATGATCCATTGCCGGCTTGATCCACAGTACCCACAACAAGAACCATCGACTACCTAACAACGTCAAAAAAAACCTTGCACATCAACAATTTTGCAGGCGTCTTTGGGAATCGATATCTAGTTCCATCCAGCTACGTATTCCTTCGAGAACAATTACAGAGTGCGCTCGATGATCAGGTTTGCTTTTGCCATGCTGGTGTACGTCTCCAGTCGCAATTACAGTGGAAAACTGAGTAATTCGTTGCCGGCCATGGTTTCTGGAAGTTGACAATAACGATGCCAGACAAAGGAGAAACGGAGCTATTGGACGGATTCAGCAATGCGTCGATCGCAGGAGCTGCTTCACTGAAAACATGGAGCTTGGTGATATGATTCTTTATGCTGCGGATGCAATACCTGGAACTCCCGAAGATCAACCGTAAAAGCGCGGTGAAGAAAACAATCTGTAGAAACAGTGCCGGAAATCACATTACAGTGCAAGATATGACTGGCTATCTATCCCCGAAATTCGGACTCGCATGCGCGTGTTGTCTGGTTTGGGTCGGCCTCGCGTTCTGCTCACTGAATCCGATAACATGCAGCGACACATCCGCATCGAGCAGCTGTCCAGCTATCCTGTATGTGCCCAACGACAAGCTGCCATCGCAGAACGCGATGGACATCGCTAGTCGATACGGTGCGAGAAGTGTACGTCAAAACTATTCGGGGGGAGCTTTGATTCTCGTAGATTGTGGATGCATCGTGCTCCCAGCCAAAATCAATGCGTATATGGCAGTGACCACTTACATGGTGACACAATCGGATTTTGGGTCTGGAATCGTTCAGATCTCCTCGAACCGTTTCGATAATCTGGCGTGGAATGACAGTGGCCTAACCATGCCAGCCATTGGATACGCTCTCGAGATCCATCTGGGATGTGGCTGCCCGTCGTCACCGTACTCGAGTGTGATTTCTTACGCAGTGCAGCCGAAGGATACACTTACACGCATAGCAGAGCAATTCAATTCGACCATCCAAGGGATTACGACGCTCAACGCGCTCTCCAACACGAGCCAAATCCAGATTGGCCAAGTTTTGTTTTTGCCCTCCACTCTCCCTCCAGGTCAGTGATTGCTCATGATCCAATCTCTCCTCGCCAGAAAATATGGCATGCACCATCGCATCTTTCTCAGTCGAAATTTGTTAGTCTCTCTCCAATTCCGTACAGCTTTACTGCGCGTCCTTAAATCCATTTGCCAGCAGATGCTGTGTGATGATACTCCCAACCTTAAATTTATTTCTTGGATTTGGGATCGGCAGCTACCTCGCAGAAAACGTATACATCAAGTACTTCTCTTGACAAAAATAGTTTTGGTCCAAAATCTTCTCTTTTCCCAAATTTGTACGAGCAGATCACCTGCCGTGTACTCCCAATCCATTTTCAAAGCTGCTACCATTCCTCTTCGTCATTTCTCTCCTCGCAGTTAGATGAGTCGTGGGAAAGTATCTGTATTTCAAATCGTCAAAGGAGAAAGCTTTCTCCTAAGGTATTTAAGCATGTGGATAGTATGTCCTTAAAGCCCATAGACAAATCCCTAGCTTTAGTCCACACAACTGCAATAATGCTCATAACAACAGATTTGCATGCGAATTAAATATACAGACACAGCACTGTAAACCTGATGATTCTTGAGCAGATTCCATGAAGGACTACACTTTAACCTGGAACTGGGGCTACATTCAAACATCTACACCTGCTGTTTTACGTCATATAAACACAAGTTTCCGTTAGTGTCACCACCATTTGTATTTTGTTGAGTGTCATCTGCACATTATCTAATGTGTGGCTTTACAATGAGAAAAAGGTTCACATGCATCATAAGATGTGCTCCCAAGGTTTCGTGCCCAGTCTATTCCCATCCCAGTAGAGATGAATGCTCTTGTCGAGGAGGCTCAATGCCTTGAGAGTCCTGTAGTAGTTCAGCTGCCACCATGCTTTCAGGAGCGGTTCAGCTGCCCTCTTATTGGGGCTGCACACTTATGTAAAGTGGGTATGTGGGTTGGGAACGCATGTAAAAGTGTGTGGGAACGCAATAGGACTAAAAATACTCATCTTTGAGTTGTAACTTCACATTTTAGACCCTCAAAATGCATTGAACGTTTATCCTATTTTAGGTGCAGACCTGCTTGTTTGTTGGTTTTCATATACTTTCTATTTGGGAATAATTAAAGTGGATATGCAACAAGGAAATACTAAAAATCCATGTCATGGTGCTAATAGTGCTTATCTGGGATACTTGTCATAAGGATTGCCCTTTCATCATGTATGCAATCCATTGTTATTTGGGAGCCAAAAGCACAGTGAATTTTAAATGCTGCTAAACATGAACCCCTCCTTAATCGTGGCATTTTTGTGAATGTTATTTTTTATTTTAAGCTTCAACTTTGACATTTTAGGATGATGTAAATGTTGGACCACAGTGAATGTGATGCCAATTTCATAAATAAGAAGTACGATGAGCTCGCAAAAATATGATAACTAATGATGATGTGCTGCTTTCTTAATTTTTCAGATTTCATTGGCAATCCTCCACCAACCAATGGTATGTTTATTTATGGCAACGTACTTGACTTTATAGTTGTACGTGGTTTTTAAAGTCTTCTTATTAAAGAAAAACACAAGACTGTACGTGATGGAAGCGGAAAGGACTGCACTGGTTACATGTGTTTTCACATCTATATTCCATGGATTGCAATCAATGTTTAATGGATGAATTGAAATATCAAATGGTTCACTCCACAATAAAGTCTTCTTATTAAAGAAAAACACAAGACTCTACGTAATGGAAGCGGAAAGGAGTGCACTGGTTACATGTGTTTTCACATCTATATTCCATGGATTGCAATCAATGTTTAATGGATGAATTGAAATATCAAATGGTTCACTCCACGATAACATGCTACATAAAGAAGAGCTATTGTATTTCCATTTCTCACAAGAATTAGACCTTAGAAATAAAAGATACTTTGCCCAGCAAGAATACGATTGAAGAATCATAGCCCCTCCGCTCATTTGATTGCAAGCAATTCTGCTATACCTTGGGGTTGTGAAGACAGTGCATGAATACAAGCCCAAATACTATGTTTTATGAAGAACGTTTGTTGTTTGCTTGTGTATCTCAGGTCCATTTAACAAGCGCAAATATGTAGAGCTGGCCGTTGGAATCGGGTTTTCTGTCGCAGTAGTTGTGGGTCTCATAATCATTACACTGCATGCCATTAGTACCAGTAGGAAAAAATATGACTCTCAGATGACAACTGCAAAAGGGCAATTTGACACTGGAGACGTTGAATCCAACGCCCAGACATTTAAGGGCACTTCCTCTTGTCATAATAGCTTCCTGGGGATTTGGAATCCTCTGCTTAAGCGGCCTGGCAGTGTTAACAGCAATTCAAAGCGTGGGATCACCTTACCTGGAGGTACTGATTTTGGTGGGCAGTGAACCATCAGCTATATGGGTGAAAAAGACATGAATTCATTATGTACATATCTTGCAAGCCTTGGTTGCTGTAGAGTTTTAACTTCTTGGAATATTTTACTATATTTTGTGCGTGATTGCAGATGCAAAAGGTGTCTTTGAGCCAGAAAATCAAATTGTGTTCAGCTACAATGAAATTGCAGAAGCCTGTTCTTACTTCCTAGAATCCAGGAAGCTGGGTGAAGGAGCATATGGTGCAGTTTACCACGGACACCTTCGAAATCAAGTAGGTTGGACACCCTAAAATTCTTACAGCTTCTATAAATCAGGCACAGGATGATAGTATCAGGGATGTTTTTATCAAAGCTATAATTATATATTAATATAAAATCTTGGCGAAAGTTTTCAAGATAATTTTTTTAGTTTCAAAAAATTAGTAGAATGCAGTACTCTTTTATATTTTTTCTTTTGAATTTTGAAGGAAAAAATGTAAATCCTCGCGAAAATGTGATTTTTTTTGCATAAAAGTTTCAAATTCTGGCGAATGTTTCAAACATTTATTTTTATTAGGGCATACAAACTTTAGATGCTAATATAAAAGTTTATCTTCTTTAACGAAACTAACTTGAAAAAATCATCCATGGATAGTATCACATGAATATATTGATGGAAAAACTTGTCAGTCATCTAAAACAAGTTTATTGAACCATCCCACTAAAATGCCTCAATTCGTTTGAGAAATGAGAGAGTTCAAACTGACCTGTTCTCCTTCTAGTTTCCTTCCATTGGAGTGCATTAACGCCCCCCCCCTTCCCCCCTCCCCCACCATCAATCTTCCTCCGCTTGTTTTCCTCAGGTTGTCTCCTCAAGGCTCAGCTACCCTCTCAGCCATACTGCCTCCTTTTTCTCCCAATTCAGTCTGCCATACTGCCCCCTTTTCTCCCTCTCAGCCATACTGCCTCCTTTTCAGGTTGAGGAGGGACAAATTGACTCAAATCCCTATGAGATTTAGGAAATGATACTTCCTCTTGCAGCCAATTGTTTAAGACAGGGCTGTTCGCCCCCTAGGTGGAGGCTGCATGAGATGAGATTACAGTCCAGGTTCCTAAGGTAATTTTAGATACCATGATGAGCCGTCTGGAGTCTGTATTTATAGATAGTCAGGTGCAGCCCTTTCGATGTAGAAACGCCTGCCCAAGAAAGGATGGTGTCGCCCTCTCTTTCTTGTGGCTGGATATCCTCATACCCAAACATCTTGCTACAAAGACAGTATCATCACGCACATCCTCACAAAATGAAATTGTGGTTGAGAACTTTGTTCTCAAGTGTAGTTGCAAGAAATTTACTGCTAATATTGTCCTTTTTCTTCTTGTCACTTGCAATCCTTTTTCAGACATTTGGCAGTGTATCGGCCAAAACTATTTACAAACGAGGCAGTGGCCTATAAAACTTGGTTGACCACAACCAATCTAGAAGCAAGATCTATCTTTGCAGAGCTCTAAAATAAGAGTTTCCTCTTGATTCTTCTAAAACAGGAGCGAACTGCTACGAGGGAGATATGTCAATGCCAACCTGGCATCCCAAAATACCTAAGGTCCCTTTCTGAATTCGATTGAAGGAATATCCAATCCCCAGTCTGGAGAAGGCTGACTTTTGACCCAAAATGCATTGGATTTGTGCCAATTACAAGACAAGAAAATCATTACATCATGCAGAGCATGAAAAACCCATGTTAATATACCACTCAAAAACTTTAGTAAATAAAAAACCTGAAAAGAACTAGGACTGTGGCTGGAAATGTCTACTCGTGCATATGATGGTCTCAGAAAAGAAAGGAAAAACCCTCATGCTCCGACAAAAATCGTCCTCCTGGCCAAGGCAGACCTAGAAGACTAGCAATGATTTCCCAAGCCAAGTCTGTAGAAGGAGACTGAGGTCTGGACTCTCTGCAAGGAAATGGGCACTGCAGAGTAATAAGCGGAGTTGGCTTCTCTGACTATGAGAATAGCCCAGTATTTTTGCATAAATAGAAGTCAGAAATAGCTCACCATGACTTGAAGCCGATAACCCAGTGGAAAACTCAAAATGGTCGAGGCTAAGGTGAGAGTCCACTTTAAATGCCAGGGATAGTTTCTATAATAGGATGAAATTGCATCAAGGACTACTTGGAAACTAAGGAGGCTGGGGGTGGAGCTTTTTGGAACCCAATTGAGACAAACTCTGCAAGCTAGTAGGCTGATAAAGAATGCTTTGTTTTTTATCTACTCGATGAGGACTCTTTCAAGTAAGACAGTTGAGGAATTAGTCTAAGCAGGAGAGCTGCAATCACTGCCCATATATACCTTAAACGGATCATTACATAACCTGACTGAAGTAGCTCCTCATGCCAAAGGTGATACCTCTTGCACCTTGCTTCTAGCATGAAGAAGGTAGCCCAATGTGCTAGATTTCATAGATTCTCACATGCCTCCATGAACCAAAACTCTACTAAATGCAAGATATACTTTGGAGACACAATGGACTCAGTGTTGACACAGAGTGGAGCATGGTGCCCTCTAGATAGGACTACTTATAGCTGCCACGTGCCTGGATAAGGGTAGTCAAAGATATTACTATGTCATTATTGACTTGAGCACTATGGATGATGTCAAGTTTAGAAGGCGTCGATTGATGTAATATTTATTTTGGTAGAGCCTTATAGGTCATAGAGAGAAGAGTGATCGGTCTCCAGTTACACAATACTGTTTTCTTACCTAGTTTATCGCTCCTAACTGAGATCTTCTGAGAAATCCAGGAGGAGGCAAGGAGCGCACGCGAGAGAGAGAGAGAGAGAGAGAGAGAGGGAGAGGGAGGGGGCGGCGGGGGGGCGGTGGAAGCACACGAGGTAGACGGAGAGGAGCAAGGAGCATCTAGGAGCAGGAGCTCCCAGCGTGGCTTTCTTTTCATATGGATTTCTTTGAGTTGGAGATTTTCTGTTGTCATGTTTTCTCTACCTTGGATTTTGAAGGCCTCGTGGGTTCTTTGTCAGCCTTAGCATAACAACTTCTTGCTTCTTTTTCTTTCTTATAGTATTTCAATTTGTTTATTTATATAATAAGTGTGGCAATTGGAAAATTGTTTTTTGAATTTTCTCACCCAGAAAATTATTTGCCAAAGAAGAAAGAAACACTTGTCAACAAGTGATTGGAGAAAAGAGTTTACATTTTCTTCTCCAGAGAAACGTAAAAGGAGAACGTCATTTTATTGACATTTGGGAGATACGTTTTATCTAAAATAGAAATTGACAACAAATTATTTGTGGCAGGAGGTAGCAATCAAAAAAATGAAAGCATCTAAGTCAAGGGAGTTTCTAGCAGAATTGACAGTCCTTTGCAAGGTTCACCATTCAAATCTGGTAACACTACTCAAATTTCCTTTTATATATTCACGTCTTCATTGATTTAATTTTTAATGGTTTTAACAATATTATTAGGCTTTTTTTTTTTTTTGTAAATAAAGTATACATATGAACAAAGGCACCTTGTATTATTTCTTTCAGTTTATATGTTCAAGATGGTGGATGTCATATGACAATATTTGTGTTGTACCCAAAAAACTTATCACCATGCCTCACATGTACAAAATATAAAATACATAATGATGCAAGCAAAATTATCCCAAATGTAGGCATCATTGAAAAAAAAAAAAACATCTTGAAGGGTATAAAGGTCTGAGGAGAGGCATCCAAATAAATTCTTGTGTCATCTACAAGCTCGTTGTCTAAAAGCTTCTCATCCCATCTGAGAGTGAGTCTGAAACCAAGAGATGTATGCCTAAAATCTGACCTAAAAGCTTATAGCCGCTACCCAAACAAGTATAATAGATGGGTAAGAGGACATCCCTGATGGACTGATCTAGAAATTTGAAACCTCTCTCTTCTACACCTCTGATAAGGATCTAACTGTGGCTGATCTGTAAAGGGAGGACACACCTTTGACCCATGGAAAAAAAAACCAAAATGCAGTAGTGTGTCCTCTAGAAAGCCCCAATCTACTTTGTCATAATCTTTCTTGGAATCCAAGAGTAGAATAGCAAGGTCCTAGCTGCTCTGTTTAGCCCCCTCAAAGGCCTCGATAATTAAAAGATATTATCAAAATTATTGTGTCCATGCACAAAACTAGTTTGTATGTCATGTATTATCAGGAAGTAGAGGCTGTAAACAAAGACTGTTTGCCTTCACTGGATTTATATGCCATTGCCTAAAAGTGTGATCAGTCTCCACTGATTTATTAAAAAAAATCATCCCTTCTTGAGGATGAGATGGATGAGACTCTCAGTAAGTGAATCAGGCCTAACTTAGGTACTTACCCCTTGTGCAGGGAAATTAAATGAGTCCTGAATTCCAAGTTGGTGAATTATCCATTAAGAGAGATCCTCATACCTATTTCACCAACACTGAGACTATATGCCAAATCCTTAAACGGGCACTATATCTGTCAGTCATGTCTAGATCTACATTGAGGAGGGAAGCATAAAATGCAGAAGCAATATGCATGACAGTATGAGAGAATAACTGCAAGACCCCATTAGAGGCAATCAAGTGAGAAACACTTTCTCTACCAAGTCTAGGACAAAGAGTAGAGAAAAGGTGTCTATTGACTCTTCCCTCTATTTGAACCCAAATGTATGATATGAAATCTCACCTAGACTTTCCATGAGAGGCTGGTGGTGAGCATTTTTGTAGCAAAGTGCTCGTGGACCAAGGCATCTAAAGGTCTTTTTTGTTTCTCCCTTTGCAAGGCTGCCAGTTGATGTTGACGAATAGCAATCCTACCTAAGGATATCGTATCTTCTAGTCCTAGCAACATAGTGATATAAACCACTATTATCTGAAAGAGCTATTGCCAAAGTAGGAGAAGAACACAACCATCTTGCAAGTAGGAATCCCAAATCTAGATAACTGCCACTAAAAGATCTTCCTCAGTATAATGGTATTCTAATACTGGCAGGCCGAGCATGAGTATGAGGCTCAAAAACAAAAATAATAATATGATAGTGATTCGAAGTAGATATCCTAGGGGCAATGCATATAGTACCACCTCTATCCAAAGTCCATTCATCCACATAAAATCTATCAATCTGCAACCTCGTATGCAGTGCAATATGCTGTGTATTCTTCTATTGGCCTTCTAGGGTACTGTCAGCTGCAAAGTGTACAAATCAAAATACATAGCATCTAGCAACATAAAGATTATCATGAAGAAAGTGGTAGTCTCATGAAGGAGCGAGGAAAACCAAGAAGGGGTATCATGCCTTGTGATGTTGGCTGTCACATGTCTCTTGTCCTTGCGGATCGGATCTCTCTTTGAATGATGATCCTAAGAACATATATGATATCAGCAGCTCGGTTACAATGATGATCATGCTGCTTGAGAGGTCCACACAGTACTGAAACAATATCCTTCTAGAAAGGTGAGTATGTAGTCCCAAAAAGTTCTAGATCTCAACTCAGATCCCACTATAGGATCATCTATCAAAATTATGGAATTCTAGGTATAAACTATCTTGAATTCTCATGTATCTAGTGCGGAAGAACTTAGCTCAGTGCTGATAACATCTTGAGGATAAGATAATAATAGCTCCAATAATTGCAGAGGTCATGCTACCATAAAGGAAGAAATGTTTATAGGGTTGAACCCAAGAGTTGTACATATATAAAAGAAGTCTATCTAATAAGGCCTTGATTTGTAGGTGTACATCTAAGATTTGTAGACCTTTGTGGAGCCTAAAGAGAGTCAAGGTGTTCCATGCAACCCTATCTCTGGTGTCTTTGGTGCCATCCTTCTCAATTGAGAAGAATTTCTACAAATATTTAAGGGTATGCAATGTTGGATGGGTCAAAAATGAACCAGAGGACACATATTACGAAATGGGGAGAAGCAACCCAATTATGAGGCAGAGCTATACCTGCAGGGGCAACTTTACTCCAAAGATTTATATATTCCTACAGGATGTATCTGTACGAGGGACTGGGAGTTTCTTTTGTTAGCTCTCCACCCTTTATGATTCCCACATGATATATTATTATGGGAATGGGATCTACATTGGGACCCATATTATTAATTTTCAGAGATATTATAGAAATTGGACGCGTGTAAATGCATGCTTTCCATGAGACCAGATAGATTTATTCTTCTGTTCTGAAAGCCTTCATTGGATTTTAGACCCTCTCATAGAGTTTTATTTTTCTTGTTTAATTTAAGGTCTCTACTAATAGAGAGAGAGAAAGAGAGAGAGAGAGAGAGAGAGAGAGAGAGGCCAAAACCAGAACAGAGAGAAGTTGAGAAGAAAGAAAACAAGAAGCATAGAGGGATGTGGGGCAAGCAGAAGCAGTCTGATGAAAGAGGATAGTGGAAGAGGATGGCTGGATGATGTAGGCTTGCTACAAAGGGAGCTGATAGGCTTTCTTAGTTTTTGGAATTTCACACTGGAACCAAATTCTGATTATTGTTAAAATCGAATGCAGGTCGAGCTGAATGGTTATGCAGTTGGAGAGGAAGAATTATACTTGGTATATGAGTTTGCAGAGCATGGTGCTCTAAGTGACCATCTACATAATCCTGCTAAGAAAGGTATCTTCTTTGTGAAGTGAGAAATAAGAATTTAAGTTTGAGATATGTTCCTTGGTGAATCCTCATATTTATGACTTATGTATCTCACCCTACTCAAGAATTGTGTAAGATACACTTGTACGCAGGAAAATTTTTGTGGCCAAAATCTTCCCAATTATGGTTTTGGTGGAAATCCATTGCTCCCAATTTTATTGATGATTTTTCTGTGGTAGTTCTATTATTGTTTTTTATAGATGTTAAGAATAGTGTAAATTAGACTATTCCAAGGGCATAGGGGCAAACCTTAGCCCTAACCCTAACTGATGAAGATGTATATATGTGCAATACAACATAGTGCATAGCTAGTCATCTCTTGTGCACTCCACTTTCTCTCCCCCCGATCCTTCAACATTGTATCAGATCCCATGGTCCTTCATCCTTCGTAGGGAGAGTGTGATTCCCTGTTTTGTCAAGGAACAAGCCCTTGCTTCATCAGGGCACAAGCCCTTGCTTCCATCAAGGCAGAAAGCCCTCTTCTTGAGGCATCTTCATCTTTGAAGAGCTGATCTTGTAGTGCTCCTTCCCTTCTCAGATTTATTTCAAAACCTATGGAGCTTCAGTTACATAATTTTGAATGTTAATGGGTTCTTTGAATGTTTTGCAAAGCCTTATGTTAGGCAAATGAGTGATTTTGTGAGACAAATCTCTGTGAGACCCTGACATACTTTGAAAATACTATAGTTTCTTCAATAGAATCTGGTTGCAATCTTCACATTGTAGTTCCAACAAAGCAGAGTCTTTCAAAGATCTCGAGCCTCCCATGTGGGAAAAATTGGGGTACCTACAGAAGCTCAAATCTGGAGGAATGGCCCATAGCTTACCATAACAGCCAATAACACAATCCTTCTGCCACCAATGGGGCAAATCTGGTGTTGGAAGAGATATAAGTAGAGCAAAGAAACTACATCCTGTAAAGGAGAATTATCATCCTGATGAGTGATGGGTGCCCAAAACTTTTGTCTCCCCTCCTATAAGATTGATCATTAAAATGACAAGGTGATATGCTAGGATTAAGCGGTAGTGCTTGTGCCATGTGTCCAATCTATTGCCCCAGAAGTACTTGTTTGGCTTTAATGATGGCCTTATGTTGGTCGATCTAGTTGCCCATCAGGATCAAATACGTCTATGGGACTCAAATTATTTCATTCAAAGGCCCTCTGTAAAATTGCCCTACGGTGAAAACAAATGCAGTAAGAAAGATTTGATATAAATATCACCACTGGAAAAAATTCAAAGCCAGTGGAATTGTGTGTGCCTGTTGCTCATCTATATCTTGGGTGAACTTCAATGATTTTCCTACTTCTTCTGTCCACTCAATATTTCCTGAGATTTCACTTTCTCAACTAAATACAAGAGTTGTGAATGTACACCTATGAGAGTAGAAATGCTTCAAAATGTGTGGAGGCGTGTTTCCTCTTGCCTTGTGAGAGCGTGCAAGTGTATAGACAAACTTGCACAGACAAAGTCTATGACTATGAAAACTGCAAAAAAAGTGCATCCTCACAAATTTTGTGTCACAGTAACCCTTATATTTGGAGTCAATATTTACGTAGGCTCTATATATGGAAAACGCTTTTGGGGTGCCTGCACAAAAAATGGCATATAAACAAGCAAAATGACCGTTGTTTTTGCATTTCCTAGATAATAACTTGAGTCTTAGATTTATCATATTGTTATGGATTGGTGCAGGGTATCAACCTTTGTCCTGGACAAATAGAGTGCAGATTGCACTTGATGCTGCAAGAGGATTAGAGTATATCCATGATCACACAAGATCACATTATGTGCATCGTGATGTCAAGACCAGTAACATCTTACTGGATGGGAATTTTAGAGCAAAGGTGATCTATGTCTCCCTCTATTCTTCCATTAAATTTAAATTTATCATGATAACTGTAACACAATATTTATAAATGACAGGAGTGCAGTTTTGGAAAGGGATAGATTGACTACCAGGTCCCCTTTCCTGTAAAAAATGGGAAACTGAATCTTTTTTTGAAACAACAGGTGGGGGATTTTGGTTTGGCAAAGCTGGTAGAACAAACTGGTGGCGAAGGTGACGATGTAACCACAAAAGTAGTTGGAACTGTCGGGTATCTTGCTCCAGAGTAAGTTCAGTAACGTACCTTATTCATGCGTTGACCATCATGAATTGATTGATAGTCGACTTCTCTATGAAAAACCAATGTTTGGAACTATAGACATGGTGCTAGTCTTGAGCAATTTAAAGGCTACAAAAAGAAAAGATGATTCTAAAGGAAATTATGTGTGCAGGAATTGGTAGTAATGTTTCAACATGTGTTCTGTGTGCAGATACATACGTGATGGTCAGGTGACATATAAGAGTGACGTATATGCTTTTGGGGTAGTGCTAATGGAACTCATAACTGGTTTGGAAGCATTGAGTAGAAGCAAGGCTTTCAATGACAAAGCTCCTGACCCACGTTCGTTGGTTGGCTTGGTAAGGGCTTCTCTCTAGCTTTTTATCTCTTTCTCTTTCTTGCAGAGGAAAGCGAAAGCTTTTTCCAAGCATTTTCTACTTGTCTACATGGTACTTTCTTGCCATTGGAGTGAAGCTTTTCGATGTGCACTTTGTTGATGACATAGGTGCTTTTTTGAAGGGTTGCGAAGCCTAGAGCATGTTAGATGAGCTATGCACTTCTTTTGTTTGGCTTCTAATGCTCATATAAACTGGCATGACTAGGTTGGTTCAAGGATCAATATGCAGCCTGAACGTGAATGGAGTGGCTTAGAGTACCATCATCTTACCACTTGTTAAGCATGAATTGGGCCTCATTGATCGAGTGATGCACAATCATGCACTTTCTTTTTCCCCTGTGAAGAAGACTTCTATTAAGGATGAAAAAAGCCCCAAGAGCAAAAGAGCTCAAGGCAAGAATTACATCATGCATAGCATGAAAATAAACTGAGAGGGTAGAGCCCTACAAGACCAAAAATTCAGGACTGAGACTGAAAGTGCCATCTCAATTATGTAGTATCCTCTGAAAAGAAGGGACAACCTCTCCATTCCCTAAGGAAAGTAGTCCTCCTGGAAGTAGCTGCCCTGGAGGACCTTTGCATATTAAGTGATGTCGAACCGAGAATGCCCAAGAACAGCCATGCCTCTCATAAAATCTTGGGGCCCTACAAGAGAGAGCCAAGCCACTGATCTAAAGAAACCCAGAGTCCCGAAATCCGCTTCCAAACATTCCTATCCTGTTTGCAATCCTAGAGGCAATGCTGAATTGACTACTGTGTTGAGAAGCAACGTAGACAAGGAGTCCCAAACCTGGACCTCTACTGATGAACTGCGATCCTCCCACGGATAGAAAGCCAAACAAAAGAAGTGATTCTTCTATTCCTAAGAGACTTCTAGAGCCCTCTCCAAAAAGATTTCTGCACATCTACTGAAATCTGAAAGTCCTCCCAACAAGATGCTTCCAGCCTATGATACTCATTTGGAATCTCCTGGCATTGCTAACAGTGTATACTGAACTAATGGGAGGCTGTTCAAATAATTCCCTGCATCAATCCATTCCCACCCTCCGAGGTCCCATTGCATGGGGACACACCCATAAATCCACATCCTCCCAAGAGCCTAAAAGGATGCTCTCAGGGTTGGGATCTAAAGAATCCCTAAAGCACTACTCCACATGACCCAAAATCCTAGCTACCTCAAGGCATCCATCAAAATACTCTGATCCTTACATTTGGAGAGCCTGCCCTCAGAGTGCACATCAAAGATAAAAGCATCCTTATCAACCAGAGTACCCCAATTTGAACTCCGTCGGAGACGTATGACCTGAAGCGGGATACCTGTCCTTGAGAAGGCCCCCATCCATCAAGTTTTAGCATGTTTTTTCTCCCCTAAAAGGGCCAATCCACTGGTAAGGCTACATCAGTCTGCTCAATTGAGGTGACTAACCATTTGAGATCTGAAACGTTTTTGAAGGCCTTCCAGAAGCCCGCAAAGGAAGTGTGACCTCTCTCCCATCTAGAAAACTGCATGTGACCAGAAAGGCCTAAATGTCTACCATGATCATCAAGAATTTAATCAATCCACATGCCCAGGCTGTCTATCAATCTCTTCCTGTGATGAGGGGGGATGCATTTTTTGGCAGGGTTACAGTTTTGATCTTCCTTTGGACAACAATCCTTGATGTGATGCAGATTGCAAAATTGCACCACTTGACTTAGAGAATGTTTATCATAGATCTTGGATTTATAGACAAAGTCTTTTGCAAAAAATATTTCAATTTATAGCTAGCTGTATAAGTATCTGCTCAAGGTTCTTCATGTGTAGCCTATGACTTAAGATGATATTGTTAGGCATCTGCTGGATGAACAAGGGATTGCAATGCATTAACCACCGTAGGTTGGGAAATGGAACTTGCAGAACTAGTAGGAAAATGCCAGAGTGCAAGGCACTTTTGATCGATGCAATGGATTGGTAGGTAGGTGTTCCTTAGGAGTGATATATCGGAGATCAGATATTGATAAGGCCATCTTGGAGACATGCTTGCTTGACTTTTTTTTTCTATCCAACTGATGAATGCAAAGGCAATTCGTAATCTCTGGTTTCCCTACACGTCTAACATGCACAACTAGAGACGACCATGCTTTAGCACCCTCGAGGTTCTCACAAACACTCTTGTTGTCCATTTCTGCATCCCATTTGCCAATTGGATACAATTATTTGGCTTTCGCATTTTTCCAATAAATGGTTGTCCTACTGGATATAAGTTATTTGTCTTTCACGTTTTCCAAATCTATTGTCCTTGGACGTTACATAAGCTTTACTTGCATTCAGTGGGACGTTGCTCTCAATAAGACATCGTATTTGTTTCCTTCTTGACCTGATGTTAATATTAAGTGGATGTGTGCTGAGAAACAATGGACCTTGACCGTTAATCTCCTTTGACCATTAATCTCCTTTACACTTTCTTATATTCCAATGCTGTGAGACCCTTGAACACTATTATTTTGCATGGAGTCACTGTAGTATTGGCTGTCTTTTCCTATTAAGGTAGATTATGAGCTTCTTGGCATGACTTTGCAGTGGTGTTCTACACTTTCTGCAGTTCTTTCACTATGAACAAGCTGATCAAATTGTTTGACCCACATGGGGAAGCTCATCAACTAGCATAAATGCGTAGCAACAATTTAAACCACATACTTCCAATATTTCAATATTGATGTCTTCCCAAACCAGCAATTCACAACAGTTCTCATTGAGCAGAAATGCAAATTATCAAGTGCTTTTGCAATTAACATAAAGAAATTCCTTGACGTCCTGATTTTGGACATTTAATAAATGAGCAATCAATTTGCACCCTTCAAGGATCACCTCCATGAATTTAGCTGTGCTAAATTTGCTTTTGTTTGCAATTTGAACTCATAAAGACAAAGAAGTCAACTTATGGGGTTGTACAGTTTTCTCTTTGTCCTTTTTCATAAACATATGGGGATGTACTCTTTTTGTAATGGTGACAACCATTAATATAAGAAATTTCTAATTTGCATTAATGCCGTCGTTGTATTGAAGATGTATACACTTTCTCATAAAGGCGAACTGGATCATGAGCAATTGAAGGCTTATGTCGATCCAAACCTTCAAGGAAGCTTCCCAGAAGAAGGATTTTGTAAGGTGAATATCTGTACATACAAAGCCTGACTAATTTTAAAATTTTTTGGCTAGTGTGTGAAATTAATTTCAAATTAAAAAATTGCACAAAATGACACGGGTTGGGTAGGTTAAAAATCCTTTTAAAAGAAATATCAGAGACAAATATGCACATTACTGCAAGAAAATTATGAATTCCTGTGAGTTAAGAATGTGCATTCTCTGATGTTTGTCTCAAAATCCTGTGCAGATGGCTAGATTGGCAAGGGCCTGTGTTGATGAACATTGCATGGCTAGACCAGACATGAGGGAGATAGTATTCAAATTATCTCAAATTCTATTGACATCAATAGAGTGGGAAGCCTCCCTTGCAGGAAGCAGTCAAATCTTCAGTGGGCTAATTCAAGGAAGATAAGTTTCAATGATGCCTCGATCTTTCTTGGAAATGTGCCATACCATTGCATTGGATATGAGAGAAAGTGTGACACTTGCTATACAGGGAATCCTGACTTGGGAAGCTTGGAGAATAGAAGCTCAGAAACCATGGAAGCCAATGGTGTTTTCCCACTGTGGATTCAGATTATTCCCCCATGTTACAACCTCATCATTGATAATATCACTTCTTTGAACTTTTACAAGTTTCTTTTCATAATAGTCTCCTTGCTGTACAAAAAGGATACACTCTCCTTCATAAAAAATTTAAACCAACAATATTATGTAGGAACCAATGATCAACAGGGATTAAAATAGTTGCTGTTACTTGTATGCGGGTGCATGTGTACATGTGTGTGGTGTGCATATGCATTGTTTGTGTACACATACATGCTTGCGCTTGTAGTAGTACATGTATCAGAGACGTGCAATTATATGAGGGTGGGTGAATGGGTTGGTGGATGGCTGGGTGGCTGGGTGTATGTATATGTATATGTGTATGTATAGGTATACATGCATACATACATACACACATACACACACACGCTTGCACCGACACTTTTTTTTTTCTTTGGTGAAATCCATGTATCTTTATATTACAAAGAGCAGTCCCCAAAGAAAGGACATGCACTCAACAATATCAGAAGATTTCATTGTAAGAGAAGTAAATGGACTATCTAATGAACTGAGAGGGGATTGCCTAAGCGCACGCGCACACACACACACAACGTGAAGGCTTCACATTGTGTGTGTGTGTGTGTGTGTGTGTTTGCTCAGGTCAGCGTCTGCTGCTCTCCAGCCCCTGTTGTGACTTTTGTACGGTTACCCGTACAGGTCGTACGGTGTTTTGGACGTACAAATCCTAGCCCACCTCAGCTGTTCCGTCCAGGCCTGCATCAGCTGCTGCTTTACCGTACCTTTTGTACATCTCCTAGGTGTGCCTACGTTTGCTTGCGGTGTGTAAATGCAATCTCGGTGAGGTGTCCATCGCTCTCCGTTTTGTCCTAGTCAAGAAACCTACGCGGCCCCGTCCGTACATTTGTACGATTACCGTACGGTGTCCGTATGCCAGTATCTTTCCGTACTTCGTCCATACGTCGTACCTTTCCGTACGTACGCCCGTACCTTCCCTTACAGGCCAGTCTTCACGTTCTCAGTCGTACCATCGTACTGTCAAGTTTCTCTCAGTGCAGCCCGTATATACCTCCGTACAACTCAGCATCGTCCGTACAATCTTGTACTTCCTGCCGTACAGGTTGGGGGCTTTTTGCTCTGGTGTCTTCCCTAACAGTCTTGTATCACAATCTTACCTTTCCCTCTGCTATCTCCTCACCAGCTATACTCTTCCTCTCTTCTCTTGTGAGCTCCCTGTGGATATTTCTTTGGGACTGGTTTTTTTGGCTTCTTCTACCCTCTTACAGGTACTTCATCCTCAAGCTCCTTTTCTTACCAAGTCATGGCAGAGTATTCATATGAAAAAACATTTCAAAAGGAGCGCTCGGCTCCCTGCAAGAAGCAAAAGCAGGTTGACGGTCAGCATGACCCGATGCATGACACACTTGAGGCTCAACTAGTATATGATGTAATGCATGAAGGATTTGCAGATACGAGAAAAGACTGGAAAGACTCGGTTCTCTCAGTTGGCCTCATGGTTGAGGTTGATGAAATTGTGGATCCAGCGAGAGAGTATGCCAAGAATGCAGTTATATTATTCTTTCCAGGCCGGATGCCACCTGCTGCAGAGATAGGCAACTGGCTGACACGCACATTGGCTGGCTCTTTTGTTCGTAAAGTACACTATGCAGCCAGGGGCTTTTTCGAGGTTATCATGGTGGATGAGATCCACAGACAAATGCTTTTGGAACATTCACCTCTCTTTTTTGGGCAGCAAATGGTACATGTCTTGCCATGGTCTCCCACAAGGGACTTTCAAGCTTTAATCAAACACAGATGCCCAGTCTGGGTTGAGTTGTTGATTTCCCCCAATGCATGGCCACACTTTTGCCTAAAATTGCAGCCTCTTTAGGTAAAGTGGTCTGTCCACCACGGCCAAATGGCAATTCAAACAGATTTTGCATTCTCTGGGATACTGATAATCCCACACCGGACTCTTATTCAGTCACGGTGAATAATGTGAACATGGGGAGTGTATTTTATAAACTCAAATGGGGTTTATTTGCAGGGGCCTGTTTTGAATGCAAAAAGTTTGGACACATGGCTTCACAGTGTCCGCTGAACTCACATAAAATGCCTCATGTCACCTTGCCAGTCCACATGCCCACCAAAGATGCTCCTACTCCAGTTGCCAACAAAAATAAAAGCAGTAGACAGCATTCTGGAAGTCAGGATAAAGGCAAAGATTCAGTAGTTATCCATGCAAATCTCACTTCACATTCACCTCCTGCTACTCAATCCTTGCCCAAAGGAAAGCAACCTTCAACTGCTGGCAGAGCCCAAGAAAAGTTATTTCTACTCGAAGAATTCCACCCCCCCTCCCTGCACTTGGAATGGTGCATCTTCTAGCGGAAACACCCCAGAGATCAATACAGGAATTGGGATTACATGGGCTGCAGTAACAGTCAGCAGAACACTCTTCCCTGAAGAAGAGGTTGCTGCTTTGCTGTCTACTTCTCAAGCGACTACTTCTCAGGGGCGAGGCCTCGACCCTGAGATAGAAATGCAAGGTTGACCTCATACCTTTTGCTGCTGTACATAGTTGTTACATTACTATAAATGTCTGTATATATGACTGCTCACATCACCTGTTTTACACTCAATGTCCAGGGCATGAGTGACAGTAGGAAATGGAAATCTGTGTGGCTCTACATCAATAGATTTCAGCCTGACATAGTGGCATTACAAGAGCACAAGCAACATATTTATGCAGGCAAGACAGGACACTACTGTGGGTATGACATTTTCTATGCTGGGGAGCACTCTTTCTCAGGGGTTGTCCTTCTGATCAAACATGAGCTTCAACCAGTCATTGCATTAAATGACAACAAAGGTAGATGGCTTGTTCTCCAATGCATTATTAGAGGAGAGGTGTTTGAATTTGCTTTAGTTTATGCACCTCAGTCATCTCGAGACAGAACTGTAATTTGGAATGCTATGCAACAATACCCGTGGAGATATCATGCCTACATATGTGGGGATTTCAATAATGCTCCACAACAGGGAGACAACACTTCCAGCCACGATCATATGTTATCTCCTGAAAGGCATGCATGGTCTCAACTACTTTTGCATTCGGATCTGGTTGACCTTTGGAAGGAATTGCAGCCTTTGTCACCGGGCTACACTTTTCAACATAATGCTCTTTCCGCTTATGAGGCAAGACTGGATCGTTGGTGTAGTGTCGCTCCCCAACAAAATGGGGATTTCACATGCAAAATGTGGATTGACTATGCCTTTGTGCATTCAGACCATGCACCACTATGGCTGCGGTTATCTTTTCATAAGATGCCAGAAGATAGATTGCCACAACGGTGACATCTAATCATCAACAATAGTTATTTGCAACATGCTGAATTCAGGGCAATGGTTATTGAAGCAGCTCGTTGTCTTTCCTCTAGCAGCTATCTTCAAGCTGATGATGCCTGGGCTTCTTTTATTTCTAAAATGCAAATGGTGATTAGAGATTATGGCAAGTCTTACATGAAGACTCTGAGGGAAACCATTGCTCAGGCCAAGTCTACTTGTCAAGACCTCACTGAACTCAGTCATCATCGTTCGTTGTCCATGCATGAGCAAACCACACACTGTCAGGCCAGACATTGTCTTAAACTAAATGATCACAGGAAACTGGCAAAATGGGAGACTAGAGCAAGACAAAGAGCCTTCACAAATAAAGGTTGCTCTTCCAAAGATTTTTTCAAGAGTTTGCATCAGAGGAGAATCAAAACAGAAATTTGCAGAGTGCTCATGCTCGATGGATCATGGACTACTTCACGGTCACAGCTTGCCTCTGTTTGTGTGCATCACTTCTCCCAGCAATTTGGCTCTGCAGCTCCTCTCTCGCAACAGGTTTTGCTTGCACGAAATTTACTGTTGCAAAATGTTTCTCCAATAATTTCCCCTACTCAAGCTTTGGAATTGGAGGAACCCTTTACTGAGAGGGAACTGTCAGATGCGATCAAATCATGTGGCAGATGGAAATCCCCCGGATGGGATGGTTTAACAGTCGAGTTTTTTCTAGCATACTGGCCTATTTTGAAGCATCCATTACTATATATGGTGAATGCTGCATGGCAACATCAGAAAATGCCGGACACATGGAAGAGAGGTCTTGTTAAACTCTTTCCCAAAAAACAAATTTGTGAGTCTTTGGCAGACTGGAGACCTATCACTCTTATGCCCGTAATTTACAAAGTCACTACCAAAATGATTGTTGCTCGGCTAAAGGGGTTTTTACATGATGGGTTGCATCCTGCACAATATGGCTTTGTCCCGCGTAGGCATATCACCAATAACATTGCTAATGCTTACATTGGAATTGAATATGCCAAATACACACAGCAGGATGTTTTGTTATTGCAAGTTGATATTGCCAAAGCTTGTGATACAGTTCAGTGGGATTTCATTTCATCGACTATGCAGGCTTTGGGTTTTGGCACAAAAATGCAGCAACTCATCAATTGGCTATATCAAGATAGTGAAGTTGCCTGCATGCTTTCAGGAGATATTTCTCCATCCTGGACTCTTGCTTGCTCTGTCAGACAAGGATGTCCACTGAGTGCTTTACTTTTTACCATAGCCACTCATCCACTGCTTCAATATCTGGATCACCTCTTGGACACTGACCAGCTGCACGGTTTAGAGATTCTTGGTAGTCGCAGCATGATTGCTCAAGCATATGCTGATGATTCTTTCTTTACTCCAAAAAATACTCGGGCTGATCTGTCCATGATTATGCATGCTCTTTCTACATATGGATTGGCTGCTGGCCTTCAGGTAAATTTTCAAAAATCAAAATTGCTGCCTTTACATGCACAGGACTGGCATAATCTTTTGTGGCCTGGGGAAATTGTCCCTACTTCTCAATTCATTCGACATCTTGGTTATCCTCTAGACTGGGGACTCACCCATTCACAACAAACTGATTGGGTGCTAGTAAAGTTAAGGGCAAAACTTGAATATTGGAAGCTTGCAACTTGGCCATTACATGTTCATCTGCGAATTACACAATCCATTTTGATAGCATACATACAATTTTATCTGCCTCTCACTATGTTCACTAAGGCAGATTTGGTATCATTTATGTCATCTGTCATGGAAATTTTCTGGCGTTCAAAACATGGCAAGAAAAGTCTCAGATTACTCTCCATGCATCGTCTCTGTTCTCCAAAGATGCACGGGGGTCTGAACATTCTCAATATTCAAATGCACTTGCTTGCTCACAGGGGGGAAATGATGATGCAGTTTCTACAAGGAGATCAGCCTTGGGCTTTTATGATCCGCTCTCTCTTATTACATCTTCATACATCTGCTTTTGGGAATTGGCAGCCTACTCAGTGGGAACTTTTATTTGGCTCTATCCAAGGCAAGATCAGAGGATGCCCTTTTGTCTCTTCTCTGCTTCTTGATTGGAAACATATTCTATCCCACTTGGAATGGAAAGGCAGGGACTCTCTCTCGAGCAACTCTTTGAGGGTAGAGAATCTCTTTTGGTCTAAAGTATTCCATTCACCTTTGGCCATACAAGAACCCCGACGTTCTTATTTTCTCTCCTTCAAAGGCATTTCATCTATGGCGGATGTACTTCAGGATGATGGCACAATTCTATCTTTTTCTTTGGTTGCTCGCAAATATGGCTTGGGAGCTCATTATCGTCCTTTATGGCATAAAATTTCAGCAATGCTCCAACCGTACTTGCCGGTACCTCATTTAGAAATTCAGCATCGGCTTGAGGATTGGATTTTACGCTCTCCTTCCTCATATGTCCGTCCTTTGAAGCTTTCACATATTACAGTGTCATCACTATATAAAGTGTTATTACCTCCACCTTGGATTTCCAACAGAGCAAATACTGTTTGGCATATGGATCGTCCAATGAAGTGGTGGAGAAAAAGGCTGCATCTCCTTTGGCATTACAAAGTCCCTCTTCGACAACAGCTTTTCCTATGGCGAGTTCTCCTTGGCATTTTTCCATCTGGACAGTTACTCACACATAGACATATTGCTTCAGCTGTTTGTCACAGATGCTCGCACTCTACTGAATCAGTGCTTCATATCTTTTGGTCCTGTCCAAACACTTCTGATCTCATTGCTCTCATCAGACAGAGGCTTCGACAGCAATTTCCTACTGTTACTTTTGGCAGATTTTTCTGGTTGTTTGGATTTCATCCCCAGAGACAGGGTTTTGATTTATTTTTTGTATGGGTGCGATATTGGACCCTATGGACTTTATGGATGGATAGAAATCATAGAGTCTTTGGTGATCCACTATTTTCATCCTTTCTTTTTTTCAAACGATCTCTGCAACAATCATTCTACGATTGTTTTCAAACTCGTTTGATTGATCAGGATGTGTATACAGCTTATACTGAGATCTTTTGTTGAGTAGTAGCTACTTCGTTTTTGAAGCAGCTATGAATGTAATTATTCCATAGAAATAAAAGATTTCTTCTCACAAAAAAAAAAAAGTGTGTGTTTGCTCAGGCAATCCCCTCTCTGTTCATCAGATAGTCCGTTTACTTATCTTACAATGAAATCTTCTGATATTGTAATTGCATGTCCTTTCTTTGGGGACTGCTTCCTTCACGTTGTGTGTGTGTGTGTGTGTGTGCACCAAAAACACACATGGACACACATAAAGAGTTGTAAGAGGCTATTATTCCATATCCTACAAATAATGCTAGAAATTTAACATAAGAAATTTTGCTAATAATGGTAGACTTTATATTTGGAAAAGTTTCAAAGCATCCTAGGAGACATCCCTTGCTTTGCACGTAAGGCTTGGCAATAGAGATGCATTGCCAAGGCAAAAAGAGCATTGACAACTAATAAATAATCATCCTTGAATAAGTTTATGCATTTTTTCCACTTGCAACACAACAAACCATTGAGTTCCCTATGCTATAGCTAACAAGAGGAAGCTATAGCATGGTCTCCGAGAGAAGGCATTGTTCTTCTTGTGTTTCTACAAGTGGACTACCCTCCTAAAGGTGCTATATAATAAAAATTTAGTGATATGTAAACATACAAGCATAAACTTGTAAAAGAACGAAGCAAACCTCAGCAATATCTTGTCCTTAATGTAGCCCACAACCATATCCCAAGAAAAATCACTAGTAAAAAAGCCATATGCTCATGGACTTATATCATGCCTGCTACGGTTGAGACACATAGCTTGCATACTAAAACTATCCTTAGGACTTCTTGGATTATATTAAGCTTATATCATGCCTTCTACAGTTGAGACATATAGCTTGCATACTAAAACTATCCTTAGGACTTCTTGGATTATCTTGCTTGTTCGTAGAAAGATACCCAAAACTCTAATAAGAGGGCCTCAAAACCTTTGATCTAGGAACTAGTTAGCCAACTATATCTAGGTAATTCTCCCCCTCTAGGTATTGAATCTAGAATGATATAATAATTTAGCTAAGAACTTGCATGGGGTTAGAAATATAGTGTGTGAGGAAGTGGCCTTGTATCTAGAGAAATGCAAGGATCATAGGTATTGTCTACCAATCTCTTCAATGAGATGGAGGGTGCAAAGGAGGGGGACAATACCTATTATAGTGATCATGGGCATTATATGCAATTTAAGGGGAGAGCCTTTAGTGGTGTACTTGCTCTAGAATTGCTCATAATTGCCACATAAGTTAGTGACATGATAGGTCTCTCCACCACTTTGGCTTGCATTATCACACCACATGTCCATCCTCTTCGTGCAAGATTGTGGGTAACTATCTATCTGGGGTTAATGGAGGGTAAAAAAAAGGAGCTAAATAATAGAGGTATGGATAGGAAGGAATGGAAATTTGGGGAGGTTGAGGAGGGCCGCAAGGGTGACTTTTTGCTTTTTGTTTTGTTTATAAAGGAAAGGGGGACATTGAATGTTTGTTTTTTTCCCAGTATTACAAGAGGTTGATTAAGACCTCTAGGAACTTGGTTTCTTTGGCCAAAGCAACAAAACATGACAAGAGAAGATAGGAGCACACAAGAGAGAATAGAGTGCCTTAAGTTGGAATTAATGAAACAAGGTATCTCTTCATGAGAATGGAGTGCCTTAAGTTGAATTAATGAAACAAGGTATCTCTTCATGTGTATCACTTTTTTCTTTTTTTTATGTTTATAACGGAAAGGGGGGTCTTGAATGTTTGTTTTTTTCATAGTATTACAAGAGACTAAATGAGACCGTCTAGGAACTTAGTTTCTCTAGCCAAAGTAGCAAAAACATGACAAGATAAGATAGGACCCCACAAGAGACACTAGAATGCCCTACGATGGAATTAGAGAAACAAGGTATCTCTTCATGTGTTTGTATAATATAGCATGGTCAACAACAATTAGAATGGTGCCTGATGTGGATCTTGGAAATTTCTCTTCTTATTTTCGTTTTTTAAGGGTATAAATTAAATTTGTATATATTGAGCTAAAAATATTTTACGATATTATTCAAAGCATCCTCAAACTCCATGAGGGAAAAGGAAAAACTTTTGCAAACCAGCTATAATGCTCTAGCCATTATAACAAAAAGAGATAGCATCTAAGCTATCCTATAGAAGAATTCATTCTTCCCCCTCCTTGATTTTGTTGCTGCTTGGATGATAGTTCTTAACCAATTCTTCTTTAGCACAACGAATTCTTCTTAACTAAGTCCTCCTCCTTGATTTTGTTTCTACTTGGAGGATAGCTCTCAACCAAGTATTCTTTAGTAGCACATTTCAAGTGGTCTTCCACATGCTCCTTAAACTCTTTGAGTAGTTCAACATGTGCCTCATTGAAGTTTAGGGTTTCTTCTTCCATGTCCACTTTTCCTATTAAACCACAACAACAAAAAAACTTCAAAGTTAACAAGGACATCATTCAATCATAGCTTGTTCTTGGCAATCCAAATGCACCATAAAGATTGGCTCGAACTTGAACCCATTGTTCCTATTTTATTTTTGTTGCATCCCCTCCAGTTTATGGGTTCCCCTGGCTAAATCTACACTATTTTCCATATTCTTCTAGCATGAGAGCATGGAACAAATAGGTGGAATACATACTCCTTTTGCCTTGGATGTCTTCTACACATTGCTATCTCCTTCAGTTATCTCCCCTCTATGATTTGTCCATACGAGTTTGAAGGATAAGCCAAAGTAAGGTGGACATTTTCATAGGTATGGACTTAGCCCAGACATTTAACATTTTTGGGATTCCGATAGTGTTTGTTGTCTTCTATTCCAGACTCCATTCTTATACTTTGTACACCTCCTCAATATTAGAATTGGGGGAAGAAATGAGAAGCACTTAACAAACTGAATCTGTTTTTGTCAACACATCTAGTCCCCCCTTCCCATTGTGTACATAGTTGAAGTATGTCTATAATAAGAGACTGACCTTGGTTGTTGAGTCTAAATTCCCTTCTGATTTAAGGCCAAACCTTCCACCTAGGTTTCTCCTTTTTCCATAGTTGCCCCCAACTTTGCAACCCTTTTCTCAAAATGACGATGGCCTTGATAAATACCCTGTCATTAAGGGGGTTCTCTTTGAAAGATGATTGAGACCTAGATGGAATCAAGGCTCATGAAATAACCCCTTTCTTGAAAAGATCACCTTGCCTTTTCATGTTTCAAGGGACAACTACAAGGATCTCCACAGTGGACTACCTTTGGTGAATAAAGGCTCTAGGTTGTGAGCTGAAAAAATAGGGTACCTCTCCCATTTAGGAGCCCATAAGGGCCTTACCTAAGTTGAGCCCAATCTAAATTAGGATTGAGAACAACTTTTACTCAGAGATTTTATTAGCAGTAGCTTGTTGAATGTCCTCTTGGGGTTTTGTAATGAAGGACAAGTTGACCAAATAGATTCTCTTTTTCCTACTATTTTGTCCCTAAAGAAAAGGTCTGCACTATTTAGTCTAGCCTAGCATTAGGACATTAGCTAGAAAAGTACAAAATGGCTACAAGGTATATGTGATGATTTATGATCGCTAAGCTGTTTCAAAACCTCTCAGTCCTCAATAGTAAGAGGACAATAGGTTGTTTTGAATTGATTGATCTCACTGACCTTAATTCCATGAAAAAAGTGTTAAGACACTCTAGAACTCCATTGACATCCCAAGCAATGTTTTTTGGGGGTTAAATTTGTGTCATTAGCAAACTACTGTTTGACCATATGTTTTCCTAGTGGAAGCTCAATTCCTTTAACCCTATCTCCTTCTACTTTTTCATGAAGAAGCCAACCCAAGGATTCAGCTACTATGGAAAAAAGAAGGGGAGCTAATGGACACCCTTGGTTGATAGACCTGTTACGTAGAAAGGAGTGTCATTTCCCCATTTACACAAACTTGAAAGGATAAGAGATGAGAAAGGAAAATATGATTGTTCTAGATAATAGTTCTTGAGATAACTACAATATATCAAGACTTGCCTCTCTCCTTAGATCACCTACTTGTCTGTTGGACCAAGTGAATATTCCAAGACTACCAACATCAACAAAATGAAGAGTATCTTTAAGGTTTCCCAAGCCCACTACTCAAACCCTCTTATATTAGAGAACCCTTAAGCATCTGTCCT
The DNA here is from genome assembly GCF_047967505.1 of Dipteris shenzhenensis. Classification (NCBI taxonomy): domain Eukaryota; kingdom Viridiplantae; phylum Streptophyta; class Polypodiopsida; order Gleicheniales; family Dipteridaceae; genus Dipteris; species Dipteris shenzhenensis. Next base: position 34,283,765 of record NC_141613.1, read on the forward strand.
TGTCCTCAACCATGTTAAAGTCCTCAACCACCTTAACCATCTGTCCTTGTTCTCAACCATGTTAAAGTACCTAAGTACCACCTAGATTTGAAAGAGACTCCTAGGTTTGAGCTCTAGTTTGGACTCCTATAGGGGCATAAACTCATGCTCTAGTACAATGGACATCCTTAATCTTGGAACTATAAAGCTATCCACCTTTCATCAATGTCCCTTGAATCTTCGATTATGCCTTTGCTCCTTGAAGTGGGAAAGTACCCCAATTGCTATACGCCCTCTAATTTCTTTGTGATTAGTGTATCATCACACTCTCCTTCTATATCGATTACTTTTAAGTCTTGTCTCAAAGTCATTTCTATAACTTTGACTTATCAAAGAGCTAGAATGGTTGGAGAAAGGGAGTTTTATCTCAACCAAATAGATAATTCATACCCTCTAGAAGGGTTAATAAGAGCATGCACATTAAGGGTAAGAAATGATAAGGGCTCAATTATCAATATTATTTTTTATTTTCTTTGCCTTGGGAGTAGTGCTTTTTATCTATAGAGTAGCCTCCTTAATATGAGACTACCTAGGTACTTTTGTTCTAGATTATGTCTAGAGATTTTGCTTATACCAAAAAGTCCTTCTCACTTGAGCTTGTGTGAGGTGGTTCCTCATCTACAAACTCTGCTACCATAGGATCACCTTGATTGATTTCATCTTTAAAATCCTTAAAGTAGCCAAGTTTTACCTAAATGTCAAAGCAAAGCTACCTTGTTGTCCTAGATCCATTCTTCAATTTCTTCGTCAACAAGAGCCTTAAAATATTTATTTGAAATAAAGGATAATACCTCTTTTTCTTTGCTTGAGAGATCTCTAGGTATAGGAGTTCCCATTTCATCAGCCTTGGCTTGTTCAAAGCTAGCCACACTTTTTATTTCTTTTCCTTTGGCACCCACTTGCTTTTTGAGAAGAGTAAGGGGTTGAATAATCAAGAGGACATTTGGAATTATTCTTCTTTTGTAGATAGTTCTTTACTATATGGGTTGAAAATCCACATAATGTGGAAGATTCTCATAGAGTTGTTGTTCCTTATAGGCTTCCCCACTCAATTTCAAGATTTCTAAGGTGCTAGGAAAACTTCAGCTAGCTCCATCTATACACACATTTGAAATACTCCCCTAGGCCACCACAAAGAGTAGCAACCTAATGGTCCAAAGTCTCTAATGAAGGACTTTGGTTGCCATCTCCTCCTCCTCAAAGAGAAAGATGTAATTGAGATGGCCTCTAGAGCTATGCAACATGGTTTATGGACCATGAGGAATCCATCTCTGTATTTAGAATGGTGGTCTAAAGATTTCTCTCTTGATGCCCCTAGATCTACTAGAATCCATGTTTGGGTGCAACTCCCTGATCTACCTTTGTATTTGTGTAATCAACTCCCCTTTCTATGTTGTGGGTTGGGAGAAGTGCTCGGGGTAGAACATGAAAACTTCATTAACCCTAGAGGCAATCCTCAGATATGCATTAAGATGGATATAGGCGAGGAGATTCCCAGTACTCTTACCATTCTCAATAGAAATGGTAGTGTTTATAGGGAGTAGCCTCTAACTTATAAAAACATTCCCCACTCTTGCCTTTTGTGTGGGCTTTCCATTCATGTGGTTGAAAATTGTCCCTTGAAGAGGGGAAAAGTTAAGGAAGATAAACCCTCTACTGCTAAACAAGCTACCCCAACTGAAAGGTGGGTTTCCAAATATCAAAACCCTCCAATGGGAAATCAGAATAGTAATCAAAATGACACAAGAGTTAGTGGTAAGGACAAGGATCATAGTTTGCCAGAAGTAGCAAATAAAAACTCTTTTGGACCTCTCATAGATAAAGAGGAGAGCTTAGAGAATAGCAATAGAATTAGTGAAGAGGACAATATGGTGACTGAAGCTGGGTGGTCTAAAGAGTTTGAAGAGGATGTTAACAGAGAGGATGCTATGGAAGAGATAGAAGAGAGTGATCAGGAATCAGAGGAAGATCAAGGGAAGGGAACTCTAGTCATCTCAGCAAATCAAGAGGACACTAGTCAAGGTAAGGTAGGGGTAAGTACTTCACTGTAGTTCACTGTAGTCCAACACAAAAGGAGGCAATCCAAAGCTGTTACAGTCCAAGTGAACAGCCCCAACCCCAGGGCTAAAAAGAGTCAGAAAAAGAATGTCAAATAAATGTTTTATCTTTTTGATTCTAAATGTTAGAGGGCTAATAAAACCTGGTAGGAGTGAGGAGCTAGCTTTCTGGTTGGGAGCTAACTCTTTATCTCTTCTCTTTCTAGCATTAAAAGAGATCAAGGCTTGTAGGGATACTCTAGAAAATATACTAAAAGCTATAGATAGAAGAAGAACTTGGTCTTACACTTCACATGAGGAGGTTAAAAGGGGGTACAGCCATTGGAATTTTATCTCACTATAAGGATTATATCTCAGAAGTCATTGTAGATGACCATAAGAGATGGATAATGCTAAAGTGTTGCATGAAAGAAATTTTTTTCTTAGTCATTTCTCTCTATGCCCCCAACTCAGCTATGGAAAGGAAAGGATTATGGGAATCTTTACAATGTGTAGATGGTAATTGTATTACAATGGGGGATTTCAATATGATGTAATGCAAGGTAGATAAATGGCTTGGAAAGGGAACATGCATCAAAGGCACTCAATTATTGTCTTGGGAATAGTGCAAGGAGCACTGATAGTTGGTGGATGTGGGATCAACTAGGGATTTCACTTGGTGCAACAAATTGGGGACAATAGAAGGGAGTCCAGATTGGACAAGTTCTATGTCTCTCAAGGTTTACTAAATAGTCACCTATCCTTTAAAATAGAAACTTTCTCTTCTTTGAGTTTATCAAGACCATAAACCTGTCTCACTTAGATGTGATTTTGGTTGTGGCTAGAGGAGCTCTTCTTGGTTCTAAAGCTGACCCAAAACTCTTCTTGTTGAAGAGTGTTCAAACTCTAATTAGTAAGGCTTGGCATATTCTTTCTCTAAGCTCACTTCAGCCTTAGAATCTTGGGCATTGGCTGTTCACGATACTCAAACCATCTTAAAAACAGCTAGAAAGAAAAGAGCTAAGATTAGGGCTCAGAGAATGGATAGAATTCAGAGTAATATCAATGTTTTAGAACAAAAAGCTAGAATTGGAGATGTGGATGCCCAAACAGAACTGGTAAGTGCTAAAAAGGACCTCAAGAAGCAAGAATAGATCAGATTAAATGATTCTAAAATATACTTGAAGGACTCAGTGGGCAGGGAAGATAAATAAACCCACTAAGGAAACTTTTAGAATAATCATAAGAAAGAAATTATAGGAGGAGAGAGCAAATGGCTCCTACTCTGTAACTTCAGAAGAGAATGTTGCTTTTATTCAACAACATTTTCAAAATTTACTCTCTAGTACAATCACCTCAAATGAGGACATCCAGAGAGCTAGATAGCCATGTTAAATTATAAGGGAGAAAGCTATCAAATAGTTTGATCTGCCTTATTTGGAGAGACCCTTTACATTAGAAGAGTCAAAGGAAGCAGTGTCAGTTATGGCAGATGGTAAGACACCTAGGGAAGATGGGCTACCTATTGAGTTCTATAAGTCTTTCTGGGAACTAATTGGCCCTTATCTTTACTGCTATGGCAAGAAAGCTTGGTGAAAGGTGCTCTCCCCCTACACATCAATGGAGGCATTATCAAATTGATCCCTAAAGAGGGACCCAAGGATGAGCTTAAGAACTGGAGACCCTAAACAATGCTAAACTACAATTATAAGATTTTTGCAAAATCTCTAACTCTTAGGGTTCAAGGAAAGATGAAAGAGTGGATTCTCTCTGAACAAAAGGGGTTTATTAAAGGACGTCACCTTCTTGAAGCCATCATTAATATCTGGGAAGGGTGTGAGATGCTAAAGAAACTAAACAGGATATATGCTTTCTTAAAGTAGACTTTGACAAGGCTTATGATAGACCATAATGAGATTTCATAATTCAATCTTTACAGGACATGGGTTTGGATCCTTCTTTTGTGTCAAATGTCAAGCTTCCTCACTAATGCCACAGCCAAGGTCAATGTCAATGGAAAGATAAGTGATCCCTTTTTTTCTAAAAGGTTAGCTCTCTTTTGTTTGCTATAGCAGCAAATTCCCTTGGGTGGCTCCTTAGAAGTCAAATCCAAGAGGGAAGACTTAAAGGTATTGAACTTATGAATGGTAAATAGCTAGTCTGTCATCAGTTTGCTGATGACACCACATTGACCCCTAAAAATATTGATCAAGATGTCAGTTGTGTGAGACTTCTTCTTGATAGGATATTTCACTGCCTTCAACTCAGGTTTCCTAGCCATCGATTTGGCAATTTCTTTTGGCTATTCGGAAGATATGCTCCAGCACAAGCCCAATACTCTCTCTTTCTTCAATGGATTAGACTTTGGGCACTATGGTCAATTTGGAAGCAAAGAAATCAAGTCTTCTTAGGAAGCCCACTGCTTCATCCATATGAGTTCTTCAAAGCATCATTGAGACAATCTCTAAATGATGCTTGTTATAGTAAGATGATTTGGACGTCTCTTGTCTTGAGGTGTTTCTCCACTGTTTTTGATTTTTTAGAATAGTTTTTTTTGAGACTATTCACATTGTAAAAATATTTTCTTAATGTAAATATAATGGTTTCTCCAAATGTGTGTGTGTATGCGCGTGCGCGCGTGTGTGTGTGTGCGCACGTGCACACACGTACACATGCGCGCGTGTGTGTGTGCGTGCGCACATGCACAAGGGTTGGAAAGATCCACTTCCCACCATTGGCATTATGGTGGAAGTGGATGATATCTTTGATCCAATTAAGGAGTATGCAAAGCATGCCATTATAATTTTCTTCCCAAGATGGATGCCTACTGCAACAGATGTTGATCCACTCTTCAAGTGCAAGACCAAGATTGCAATGGTCAAAAAGAGTAGGGGGAGCAACCTTGATATGGAGGTGGAGGGTTCCATTGAGATTTGTGTGGCTAAGTGTGAGAGCAAGCGGGAGAAGCCCTCTTCTTGGAGCTCAAGTCTAGAGTTATGACGGAGATTCAAGAGACTCGAGAACTCAAGGATCTTCATTGGTGACAGTGAGGGAGTGTAGTTGTGTACTTTGGCTCCTCTGTGCATCCAACAAGTTTTAGTATCTTAGAACTTGGTGTATTCTTATTGGCAACTCCAAAGCTTGGCTCTTTTCTTGTTGGGATTCTTCTCCTTGTCTCACATAGTGTTGGGTACTCCCATGTATGTTATGTGGTGTTATACTAATATCATTCTTGTGTGTGGTGATGTTGTTCATTGATGTGTGTTCCATCGGATGACATTGATTTTGTGTTCACTTGCCATTGATTGTCTTCTCGCTCTTGACATACTGTTACCGAGATGAATCTTTCCCCCCCGTTTGTGTCTTTCGACACTAGTCACTACTACCAAGAGACTAACAAAGTGGACTACACTGGGATTCAAAGTAGAAGCCCCAAATTTTGAGGAGAGCATACCTGATTTTGAGGTAAGACTATAAATTTTATCATACACTTTGCGTCAGTCCTTAAGTTTTTTTGTGATGTTTCTGCAATCCATTATGTTTACCTGAGTTCAGTTTTTTTGTTGTTTTAACATGCAAGTGCAATTGCGTGAAAAGCCTGCTGTCTTTCAAATGAGGCAGCAACAATATTATTATGCCAAAAAAATGATGGAAAGAGTCCATTCCAACCAACCTCTTTGTATTTTACCATCGCCACCAACAATTGCCAGTACATAAGATGAGGGTACAACGTGACTTACAATTGCACAGCCTTGTGGTGGATGTGGCTTTGCTATTGACAGAAAAGAATTTGTTGTGGTGTGTGTGCTTGTGTGTGGCCATCCTTACCACTAGTTTTGTTTTGCGAATCTGTGTTTGAAAGACACACACTGTAGGGTAGAGGGTTGCATGGAAAAAGTCCCCACAGTAGCAAAATCGATGGTTTTAGGCTCATCAATTGGTATGCCTCACTCATTGTTTTGTTTGGCTTTTATGTATTGCATATTTGCTTTCTGGCCGGTTGCCCACTGCTTTCTATTTATGTAATGCTTTACATGTGCTTTTCGGTGGTTTGGCAATGCTTTGTGTGATTGCTTTACCATTGCGCTTTCTCTTTTAAAACAGCTTTCCTGTAAACAGTCATTGCTTTCATATTGCTTTGGCACTGCTTTGTGACTTCTTTGTGACTGCTTGCTTTTGTGAGTGCTTTTGCAGTGCTTTAGCACTGCTTGTGAGTGGTTTGGTAGTGCTTTGGCACTAGTTTTTGACTGCTTGGTCATTGCTTTGCATTTTTAGACTGCTTTACATGGAATATGCAAAGTACTCTACATGTGCTTTGTGGGTGTCACTACTTTAGCACTGCTTTGTATGTGTGCTTGTCAATGCTTAGCAGTGCTTTGTGACTGCTTTACTAGTGCTTTCTCTTTTAAACTACTTTCCATGAAAATAGTCATTGCTTTCAGTATGCTTTGGCACTACTTTGTGACTGCTTGCTTTTGTGAGTGCCTTTGCATTGCTTTTGCACTGCTTGTGACTGGTTTGGTAGTACTTTGGCACTGTTTTCTGACTGCTTGGTCACTGCTTTACATGGAATATGCAAAGTACTCTACATGTGCTTTGTGGGTCTCACTGCTTTAGCACTGCTTTGTATGTGTGCTTGTCAATGCTTAGCAGTGCTTTGTGATTGCTTTACCACCCACTGCTTTCTCTTTAAAACTGCTTTCCATGTAAACAGTCATTGCTTTCAGTATGCTTTGGTGCTACTTTGTGACTTCTTTGGGAGGGCTTGTTCTTGTGAGTGATTTTGCACTGCTTGTGAGTGGTTTGGTAGTGCTTTCTAACTGCTTGATTTTGTCAGTGCTTTTGTGACTGGTTTGGCATTGCTTAAGCACTGGGTTAGATTTTTGTTTGCTTTCCTTCTACTTTTGGACTTCTTTGCATATGCTTTGCATGGGCTGTGCAAGTGCATCATGTGCTTTGTGACAGTTTTCAGGGAGTGCTTTGTATACTTATTGGTAGTGCTTTGTTTCTGCATTGTCTATGCATGACTACATGATTACTAAATGTGTTCTTCCATTAGTTTGCATGTGTTTTTTCCACCAGGATAAAATCTCCATTTGAAATTTGGCATGTTCTGTGGATGCAATTTTTGTTGATAATTCACAGGTAGGATCATTAGACAAGCCTGGAGTACTTGGATGTGCACAGGCATTTACTGGTGGGCCTGCACCTTTCTTGGGCAGCATAGCCTATGAGAAGACTCCTGGCCTCAGCCCTGGGCCTGAGTCCCATTCTCCTTTTTGGAAAGTTGTTTTTGATAATGAACAGGTGAGGTCATCAGAAAAGGTTGGAAGAGAACCTGTTTGTAGATTTATTGATGATGAGATAATACCTTTGTCAGGCAGCCCAAGGTCTGTGCAGAATCCTAAAAAAGTGGTTGACTTAGAAGATGGAACACACACATAGATGGGTGATGTACTGCACAGGCAGGTTTGGATGATCTCATAAAAGCAGCCACAACTATAAGAGATGTTGCTCCCAACCAAGAGACCAGTCCAGATGGGTTGATTATGGGACAATGGATAAAGGTACTAACAAAGCGCAAGACCACGCAGAACAATGCAACTGAGGCTAGTCCATGTGACTGCACAGATGCTTACTAGTAGGGCAAAAAGGACTAAAACACCAAGTAATGCTAAGAAGTATCCTGAGAAGGATGCAAGTCCTACAGCTAACCTGAAAGCAAGTATGCACTGCCCACAGGCCCGCAAGAGATTGTAATTTTTAGATTTGGAATCTGGGTTTACCCCATGTAATGAAATGCCATCTTAATCAAGTCATTGGTATTGTGATGTCTCTTATTGTAGTCTAAATGTCTTCCAATTATTACACATGCTCTCCATCTGAACAGAGATCATAAACCTTAAAATAATTTGATTATCATGCATTAATCTTATAATGTCCTGCATTTGAGGTTTTTGATTGCTTACCTCATCACTCCCCTTGAAGAACTTAAAAGATGCGTAGGGAATTATATCTTATTAAAATTAAAGTTTAAAAATTGGGAGTTGTAGATATTTGCACCGGTGTGTAAACATGTGTTAACTTAATGAGAGCACGAGAGATGGAGAGAGGTGCCTTGATGAAGCTCGATCATGTTGTGGTTTGTATAGGTGATAAAAAATTAGCATTGGTCATGTACACAAACGGTCCTTTCAAACTCTAGATTAAGATGAGTGCAAAGATAGCATGTGGTTCACATCTAGGTTAGCACATGAGAGCACTAAAAAGATATGCTGCAAAGCTAGGGATCATTCACCGTACCAGCAATATTGCAATACCCCTCATGAACTCAGAGAGTGGGATTTTCTTGTCTCCCCCATGACTTGACTATTACATGATCCTAGAGAGCAAGAATAAAAAATGATGTGCACCTGTGATAGACATGAATCGTGTGTTGATTTATCATCACAACCGTGAGAAGCAACTATTATGGCCCCTATGGCATCATCACCCACGGCAAGTATGAGACTTCCACGGAGGGCCCAATCGTGACTTGACATTTCTGGTGCTAGAGGATGCAAAGACTTTTCTATGTTGGCCTACTCGATGGTTCGACGTATATATACGGAGCTCCCAACACAGACACAACCTGTTGCGGTGCTCTAAGTTGTGTTTTCTTGGCCTAGAGAATGTTATCCTAGGATTTTTGGATCAGGAATATTGTGACAATGAATATTTCACCATTTTTTATGGGAAACCAATCTTTTTCAAGCACTTGTGGTATTTCTGAGAGCAATACCATTTTTATGACGTGTCGAGCACCTTGCTTCTAGATGACAGCTTCTACAAGTGTACTGGAAATCCAAAAGGGACATTTTGTGTACTCCCAAAGTTAGATTCAATCCCTGTGCATTGGCAGCATAATTTTTTGGTTAAGCATGTAGGACCCTGGTTATGGCGATGGTTGAACTCATGGGATCGCCAACAGTTTGCATTTGAATAATACTTTGGTGCTTGGGAAGATATAGATGCCTGCTAGTTGCAGAAAAGTATGTTGTGCAACTTGGATGGGTCATAGCCCCAATTGTGGAGCTTATTGCTTCTGGGGCACGTGACATGTTTATCAGACCAAGGCGGAGGACGTAGTTTACAAGCTGTTATCTGTGAAATTGCTCAAGGACTGCAATACTACTTGTAACCTTGGTCATGTACCTTGTTGCTTCATGAGGTGTAATTTTTGGCTACTGGATCATGTACAATTGTTCAGCTAGATCATGAATATAATACCAAACCATGTAATTATTCTTTGTGACTTGCATCATGCCTTGCCTAGCTCTAGTTCTTTCTGACTGCTTGCAAATATTATCAGTAACTTGGATCATGTGCCCTATGGTTGGATCATGACCATTACAGTGGTTTCCCACATATTTGGTACTGCCAATCATACTTGGCTTGTTTTTTGGGGGGAGACAAATAAACACTCATAGAAAATGGCAGGCAAATAAACAATCATAGAAAACAAAAGCAAGTGTGGGAAATCAATTAATTAGAATGTAGCCTCATACTCTTCAAGTGATAGTAAGCACAAGTTTCTCTCTCCCTCAATGGCAGTGGAAACTTGATTGACCTTACAAGATGGGAATATAATATGACCTCAAGTTTATGATCAAGAAGCTTGTAGCGGTGGTCGTCTTGATGACCATAAAAGAGACCCTTCACAACAAAGGAGCTTGCAGCAATTATGTTGTCCCAAGCATCTTTCATAGCCTTTTGGCTCTTCTCCTTAGCTTTGGTACACTTCAAGATGTAGAATTCAGCACCCTCTTCATTGTCTACCTCTGCATTCACTGCGAAATTGTCCCCCACGCAAAGAGCATCGCTAAGCATTTCATGATGCCCTTTGAAGAGAAGCTCCTCTATGAGTTCCTCATCAGTATCCAAAACACGTGCATCATCAAGAACAATGATGTGATATTCCCAACTGGGCACATGCTTCTTACTGGTGCAATGTCCCCAAGACTCTTGAATACAAGCATTGCAATAGCACAATAACCTTTTCATTGCTATTTGACTAACAACCCCTTGCGCATCTCCTCATATACAACGCATGGATTGTGTCTGTGGCACAGGTTGACAGTCCCACTGTATAGATCTATCAATATCTCCTTCCTTAACCTTCCAAAACACTCATGCTACATTCCTCTCCTTAGATGCATAGCTAGCTTGAGCCCCATGAGACAAGTTGGTCCTCGAAAAATCCACGACTTTTCTTGCATTTTTTAAGGTGGCTCCATTTAGCTTTAGTTGTTCACATGTCAATGCTCTCTTCAGAATAGCCCCAGCCCCATCATGTGCTTGCCCTTTCCATGCCTAGATCCAAAGAAATTCAATGTCATCTTCAAACCCACCAGCTATTCAAATCTAAAAACGAAATAGAAAGATCTTCTAGCCTTGAGGTGAGAGGCGGCTCCATCCGACCAAACCCAATGCCTAGTCAGCTCCAACCCTTGATCTGACAACCACCTATGATGTAGCATAAAACAATGCTAGACAAAGAGGGTGTCGTGCACCTTGTCATCTAAAATGAAAAAATGAAATGTCTTCTTCACCTCAGATCCAATACAGACATATGTCATGTGGTCAAAAATTGTAAACTGGCTAGAGTGCCAGTGCATGGACTCTCATTTTGCTCCTTGAAAGAATAGTTCTCTGCGAAGTCCACTACTAAAATCACATCATCTTAGGGAAACCTCAACAGACACTCTTTGAACTGTTCAGCCTGCTACCTGCAAGTGTAATTGTGCTTGATGAATATTTTGAGGTGAGTCTTCATTAATAGTATAAGTTCATTGCAATACATCCCCTTGCCAACAAGGTCTTTCCTTTGCTTCTTTTTACCCTGCACCATGGTTCCTATCTCCACATTCTGGAAAACCTTCACCATCACCTTTTTGGAAACAAAATTATTCTCATGTAGGCAGCATGACATTTTGCGTGGGCCACATTTTATGCAGTCACTCAAAAGACACCCACGATGGTGGTAGCAAGCTTCAAGAGGTTTGGGGCATAACACAGAATTCCAAAGACTAGTGACACCCATGCTAGCATGTTAAACATCTTTGCAGCCACACTCCCCTTCACTATTTCCACATACCTTACAATCACAGTTGTAGCATGCTCCATGAATCCCAAAACTTTGAGTCCTCAGCTGGTTGACTGCATCCTTCAAAAAACATGTTTGCACATGATGAATGTAGTAGCATGTGTACTTGTCCATCCTTCGAATGAAATAGGGCTTCAAGCACTCAAACGAGTGTTGTTGAATCTTGATCTTTGGAAAATTTTCCTTGAATCGTTGGAAGAACTCAACCTATGCCAGTGCATAAAACAAAGGGAGCACAGTTGGATAGAAATCATGGATCACTCTATGGATAGAGATCATAGCACATATGTAAAGCACTCCATGTCATAGCACTGAAAAGCACATGTAAAGCACTCCTCAAATAGAAAGCAGTGGGCAAGCAGCCACAAATCAAGAAAAGGACAAGCAGTCATAAAGCACAGCCAAAGCAGTAACAAGCACATGTAAAGCACTGCCAAAGCACATGTAAATCTCTGCCAAAGCACATATAAAGCACTCTTCAAATAGAAAGCAGTGGACAAGTTGCCACAAATCATGCAAAGCACATTACAAGTGGAAAGCAGAGGAAAGGCACTCATAAAGCAGTCAAGAAAAGGACAAACAATCATAAAGCACTGCCAAAGCAGTAACAAGCCCATACAAAGCACTGCCAAAGCACATGTAAAGCTCTACCAAAGCACATGTAAAGCACTCTTCAAATTTCAAATAGAAAGCAGTGGAAAAGAAACCACAAATCAATGTTAACAAGCACATGCAAAGCACATGTAAAGCACATGCAAAGCACTGCACATGTAAAGCTCTACCAAAGCACATATAAAGCACTCTTCAAATAGAAAGCAGTGAACAAGCAGCCACAAATCAATGTTCTTTCAAAGCAATCACAAAGCACTTACAGAGAACTTGTAAATTTCATGCAAATCACATTACCATTAGAAAGCAGTGGAAAAGCACTCATAAAGCAGTCAAAGCAGTAACAAGCACATGCAAAGCGCATCAAAAGCACGTGCAAAGCACTGCCAAAGCACAGGTAAAGCTCTACCAAAGCACATGTAAGGCACTCTGCAAATAGAAAGTAGTGGATAAGTTGCCACAAAACATGTAAAGCACATTACAAGTAGAAAGCAGTGGAAAAGCACTCATAAAGCAGTCAAGAAAAGGACAAGTAGTCATAAAGCACTGCCAAGCAATAACAAGCACATGCAAAGCACTACCAAAGCACATGTAAAGCTCTGCCAAAGCACATGCAAAGCACTCTTCAAATAGAAACCAGTGGGTCACAAATCATGCAAAGCACATTACAAGTGGAAAGCAGTGGAAAAGCACTCAGAAAGTAGTCAAGAAAAGGACAAGCAATCATAAATCACCGCCAAAGCAGTAACAAGCACATGCAAAGCATTGCCAAAGCACATGTAAAGCTCTGCCAAAGCACATGCAAAGCACTCTTCAAATAGAAAGCAATGGCCAAGCAGCCACAAATCAATGTTAAGGCACTTTTAAAGCAGTCACAAAGCACTTACAGAGAACTTGTAAATTTCATGCAAAGCACATTACAAGTAGAAAGCAGTGGAAAAGCACTTGTAAAGCACTCAAGAAAAGGACAAGGAGTCATAAAGCACTGCAAAAGCAGTGCCAAAGCACTAACAAACACTCAAAAAATCAAGCTGTTAAAAAACAGCTTTTAAAAAGAAAGCAGTGCTAAAGCAGTCACTGAGCAATTCTTAGCAGAATCTAAGAAGTCAAAAGCACATGCAAATAAAATGCCAAACCACATACAGAGCTTTGCTAAAACACTACCAAACCAATCACAAAAGCAAGCACTGCCAAAGCACATGTAAAGCACTCTTCAAATAGAAAGCACTGGACAAGCAACCACAAATCAAGGTTAAGGCACTTTTAAAGCAGTCACAAAGCACTTACAAAGAACTTGTAAACTTCATGCAAAGAACATTACAAGTAGAAAGCAATGGAAAAGCACTCTTAAAGTAGTTAAGAAAAGGATAAGCAGTCATAAAGCACTGCCAAAGCAGTCACAAAGCATCGCTAAAGCAATCACAAAGCATTGCTAAAGAACTAACAACCAGTCAAAAAATCAAGCTGTGAAAAAATGTTTTTAGAAAGAAAGCTGTGGTAAGAGCATGAATCCAATACCATAGAAGCTTCCAAAGTGAAAATACAGCCCTGAAGCACTTGCAAGAGCACTTCTAAAGTGGCGGACGTTGCTAGGCACATGTGAAAGCACCTCTAACATTGATAAAGCACATGCAAAGCACGCTGTAAAGCACAAGCAAAAACTAGTCACAAACTATTCTCAAAGCAGTTACAAGAGAAGCTATGAGTGACACGGCCATGCAAAAGGACCAAGCAGCATTGACAAAGCAGTCCAACAGAAGATCCACTTGAATGTGTGATTCCTTAACTTGGAGTCTACATGGCTCCAAGTAGTCACATAGTAGTGAGAATGCAACCTCAAATCAATTCATCATGGTGGCAAAAACTAGTCTAGAAGCAGTTCATTATGACAGAAACTAGTCTAGAAGCAATTCATCATGGCAAAAACTAATCTAGAAAATCATGGCAAAAACCAATCTAAAAGCAGTTCATTATGACTCAAATGAGGAATCATGGGGAGGCGAATCCAAACCTGAGATTCGTCAAGAAGATGGATAGGGTGCTTCACATAGGTTTTTCTGCTTATCCTCTTTCTACAAACATCTTTCTTATTGGGGGACACCCGTGTTTCTTGAGTCCAAAAAGCAGACTCAATATCTTGAACCCTCCTGTGTAATGCTACTGCATCGTTGTTGTTGCCTTTGGCAGGAGGATAGCGACAACATTTTCTGTTCTTCGATGGGAAGCGAGATTTTATAGAGTAGAAGTTTCTGCTGTGGACACCCAAAAGCTTGGAAGCCTTTGAAATGCTGGAATCTTGGCATTCTTGCCCATCAAAATTCATCCACATCATCATAGTAGACCTTTTGAAGAAAACTTCATCATGGCTCTCTGGTTGTCTAACATGGCAACAATTGAACTCCTTCGGTGGCACTATGCAAATGCTTGATGTTGGGATGAAACAAGATTTGTGTGAAGATATCCTTTCTGGTTTCTGAGTCCATTCCTCTTGTTTGTCCTTCAAAGAAGGAAACAATCTCCTTTGCTATCTTTCGTCTCTTGTCCGTGTCAGATACAACATTTTCCTGATTTGCCATAGCTCGCTTCACCCTTGCTTTCTTTTCTTTGCAGCCTCGTACTCTCTGACAGCGTCTACCTCTTTTTCTTAACGGGTCAGTTGCGTCAATGTCTCTGTATTGACATCCTCAGGTCCTAGAGACAAATAAACTAGACGCATCTATAAAAAGTAGCATAAAGCATCGCCACCAATGTCATTTAAGAAATAGAAAAGCAAACGTGTTTCTTGGAGAGGCACGTACCATAATTTGACAAAAAATCTGAGTATGAACGTTGATGGTCCTGGAGACGCTGTAAATTCAGTAGGAGTGTTTGCAAATATTTTGTTGGTTTGAAGTGTTGCTACTCTACTCTGGTCTCACGTTGATTTGTTCCTTGCTGGTAGTGGAATTCGCAGACTTCACTCCACTCAAGATCTCACCTCTTCCGGCATCTGTTTAAAGTGCTGCTACTTTGAGGCAGTTTCCGAGAGAGAGAATGCAAAGAAAGAACCAGGAGCGCAAAGAGAGAGAGAGAGAGATTCCAGGTTGCATATTCAAAGCGGGAGGTTTTAGAGAGAGGTTTCAGAAAGAGAAGCGGGACTGGAAGTTACAATGTCTTTGTTAGTTACGCATCATGGATGTGGGACGTGGTTTTTAGTTTCAAATTTGACGAGTCTCACATTCAATTTGAAAGATGCTTTTACAAGCACTGAAAAAGCAGTTTCAGTCCAGCCGATCGTGCTACCACCCCCCCAAGCAAGCAAGAGTCGGCCTCCGCATGGTATTGGAGACAACAACGTTGCCCATAGCATGTGGGCAAAGTATTAAAAAAAAATCCGCCATATTCAAAGGCAAGTGGGGAAGCCTGAGAAAACGAAGTGCGTGCGTATAAGCTAAATAAGTCAATTTTGTTCTGCGCGACACATCACTTGGAGATACTCATATGTCTATACATTGCTTTTTTTCTCGTAACGAACTGCTATACGAAAGTATTATAAGCAGCAGTAATAAACGGCGATCGAATAAGGTTCATCGAATGTTCCTAGTTGCGCAAGCTAAATTAACGAGTATTGCGAGTTTTATACTGTGCTTTTGTCAACCGATGCTCTCGTCCTCGTTCACTCGAGGGCCTACATAGAACCACACCCTGCACTTCAGCGTGCCGCCAGTTTTGCTCTCACCTGATATTTTTTGCACTAGACAGAGACAATACATATGACCGTCAATCGCAAGTGAATCATGGCTTTTCACGGGCAAACAGGGAGTTGATGACTGGGCAGACGGGCACGCGAGAGGAATTGACGGAATACGCACCTTCAGTACACCCTTGAGAAGCGACTGTCTAGAAGGCTCTCTTTAGGGATTTCCGGGAGGTTTTTCCATTACCTGACCTCCTCAGCAAAGTACCATCCCTCTGTGCTCCTTTCATCTTAACAACATCAACTGGAACGGACATCGCATTCATGGGGCGGAGGTTTCGATCGTGCAGGAGGCTGAGCAAGAAACCATAAGAGCTACGCAAGTACATGGGTGGACATGTTAGTTGTCGGTGTGCGCTTCTCCATTTGCTAGGAAAATAATCAGCTGGAGTATCCGTACCTCCTTTTGTGGATACTCAGTTGTCTCCATCTTCACCACAACCATCTGGAGACGTCACCTCCCCGTTGCAACGATCCGTTGTAACTTTCGCTATCTTCTCCAAGGTTGCAGACAACCGTAGGCTCTATTGATTGACGGAGGACTACATAGCTACACCGAAAAGTAAAACAGGAAGGGAAGTCGGTCCATCCCAAGGACTTCAATAGTAGAGACGCAACTGCAGGAATTCAAGACGGTGGAAACGAAAACCCAAAGCCGATGGACTGAAGGACGAGCAGAACGATGTTCGAAGGAGGCAACAGGAGAACAGAACAGGAAATCGAATAAAAGCGAATGTGGACTTCACGCACCAAGCAAGGACAAAGACCTCTCCCAAAATTACCGCTGCTTGTGTCCATGGAATCGGCCGCGGCATCTAATTCAACCATTTTGGCTATGCAAAGCCATCAACGAATAGCTCACAACGTAAATGCCACACAATATGTGCTCCAGCAGCAGCTATGGCCCTTATACCTGAGTGAAGGGGGACTACAATTAGAAGCGGTGCCACAACAAGAGATGGTTTTGGAATCTATCCATATGCGAGTACCTCTCTACCACTAGTCGTGCCACACAGACTACTATTCAGTCGAAACGTGAGTTCTACATTTTATACCACCAATCCAAACATGGCAAATTTGAAGTGCTCAGTATTTCAAGTAAATCGCTAATTTTCATTTTTGGGGACTAAGACCTCCCCTTTGTGAGGGCAAGCCAAAAAAGTAAAAATAAGGCTGGAGTACAAAAGAAGAAAAGCAATGAAATAAAGGACAAAGCCAACCCCAAAGAACCAAGCAAGCAACAAAGCCAGCAGGGAGAGACACCAAGTGGTAGTAGCTACCGAATCAGTCGGTTGCCTTTGCTCAAGCTTGCATTTGGCTAATCTTTTCCATCTAAATTGTTGTAATCTTGCACCTCGACCAAGTCAAGCTAAGGCAGTGAAGGCAAAAATAAAGGCAAAGAGCTGGTTCTCATTTTGCATACTAGATGCCTTTCAAACATTGATATGTCCTCCCCAAAGGCAAGTCAAGAAGAGACGAATTAGCCCCACCGAAGGATGGAGGAGGGAGGATGAAGGGCAAATTTGACAATCTTCCTCGAAGGACGAATGGACAAAGGTCATCAAACCAATAACCAGAATCAAAGCCACAAAGAGGCCAAGCAAGCACAAAGGGTCCCTTGTATGCCAACAATAAGAAAGCTTCGAGGAATGCCTCAAACAAATAGCCATGAAGCATGGAAGCACTGATGAAGCACACCAGTGCATCTTCAAGACCAAAAGAAGGCCGACAACAACAATGCACACAAAAGGCAACTTCACGATTGATGGGAGAGTTGTTGACACTAAAGGACGAATGAGTGGCCAAAAACCCAAGGGACCGAAGGTTAAGCATGAAGCATGGAAGCACCGATGAAGCATACCAAGCCAACGACAAAGATGCGCACGAAAGGCAACTTCAAGACTACAAGTTCATGTGAGCACCGAAGAAGTCCATGAGGACATGGATAATACGAGGGGATTAAATGTTAATACCAAATGATAGCTCAAAGGCCAAAGGACAAATGACAAGACGAAGGACGAATTCGATAGACCGAATCGAAGGACAAATTTGACATACCAAAAATATACAAAAGTGCCAAACAATTATTGTTGCATCCTGTGAGAAAGAGCGTAAATGCTCACACGTGTGTCTGGGAGTTGGAGTTATGCTAGGTCTAGTTGAGGTGGGAAGATGGGAGTTGGAGGTTGAGTGAGTTAAGGTGGGGGGTGGTACCATGCAAAGCATGGGTAGTGGTAGGACAATGTATAAAAAGACCTCTCACTCTTCTCGCTTGGACAGAGTCGATTGATTCATGAAAGATTACGTCTCCATTTCCCTTAGTCTAGGTCGGTCCTTCTATTGTCTCTCCTCTCTTTCCCTCTCATATCGCAATGCCCATCCACAAACAACTTTAAGTAGAATTTGATCCCTAACAATGGTAGGCTATGGACTCCTAATTTACATCATACAAGTAACTTTTGTGAATAGCCTTATCTCGACCAAGCATGAGATTTTGACTTTTTAAAGGAATCCCCTTTCTTTAATAGATTGGGACTTGACAAAATGGCAATGTCCATAGATTTACAGACAACAAATTAGAATATTGTCACAAGAATATTCAAAACATGCAACACATAATCTAAAAAATGATATGCCTAACAACCTCACACATAACGAAGGCAAATAATGATTTCCTTGAGGTGCTTGTGGACAGAGAGGATCAAATAATCTTTAGTGCGTCAAACGTCTTCAAAATGTGAATGTGCATGTGGATGTGGATGTGGATGTGGATGTGGATACCTCTAAGGTGAAGAGTTACCTTGATCAAAAGTACAAACTGTGCAAAGTCCAATGCCAGTTGAATACAATAAACAAAATCCAAAGCGTATAAATTGTGCATTCTTGTAAGTGGATCGCCCAAATTGGCAACGCAGGCCATGTATTGAAACAATGATGTTTATGCTACAAATTTAAAAGATTTCCGTGAGTAAAATGTTGGGATATCTCAAGGTGTATGCCTCAGGCACACCTTATGTTTCTATGTGTGAGTGCTAGAGGCACAGTTAGGTGCCCACAAGCACAGTTAGGTGGTGGAAAAGCCACATAGGATGATTGAGTGAATCTAGGAGCAGATTGAGGAGATGATTGAGGAGCTTTGAGGTCATCAGTGATGTCAGTGACCTTGTATGAGGTGCCTACTTAAGGACCTCTTTCTTCTTCATTCTATAAGCAAGTATTCTGATTTTGTGTCAACTCTACTCTTTCCTTTCAGTGTTCCAACATGGTATCAGAGCCATTTGATCCCCCTTGAGCCCATTTCTGCCACATCATCATCTTCTTCTTCATCTTCTTCTTCTCCATTTTCCTCTTTTTCCCAAAATCTTTGAGAGCTTGGTTCTCCATCTACAAACAGCCATTGCCCAAACCCTCTGAGCTGGAAACTCCTCTAGTATGGGCGAACTTCCACCTGCAAGCAATTGAAGAAAAAACGTCTGTGGTGGCTGCCATTCTCCAAACAGCGAATTTCTTCTGTTGCTCAATACTCCCTGCATACTCCGCCATTGCCTGAGCCCTCTTAGGAGTAGATGGGCGACCTCAAGACGAAGATTTTGAGCCATTTTTCAAGTCATTTGGTTCAGTAACGAGGGAGAAATCGTCAAAACTCAGTTTCAGCCTGTAGCAACTCTCCCGGGCAAAAGTGCGCACCATTTCGTCCAACCTCTGTGCTGGACCTTCTCTGGTATATGAGCTTTCTTTTGCTTCAGAAAGCCCTCTTTTCCTTGCTTTGAAGAGTGAGCTACAAGCCCTCCAAGTTCAGCTTTTCAGTTTTGACAGTTTTGGACAAGTTTTTGAAGATGATGCTACATAAAATGCTACTCTAGCATTTCTGGTTTTTTGAAGCTTTCAATAACTTCAGTACAAGTGTGGATTCAGTTTTGTTTTGACTTGTTTGATTGAAAAATGTTTATTTCATCCACTTCTATGAAGCATGTAAGAAGAAGCATCATTGTTTGAAAACTAGTCACTACTATTTGCTACAACAAGTGGCTATACTTTGGAAGTATTTCAGTTCTTTTTGCCTTGTAAGAGAGAAGACACTACCCAATACTTGGGTTAGAGCCTCTCATGGCTTGCTTATGCCAAATATGTGAAAAGCCAAAACATAAAGCAATGTCTTGTTATGCTGTCTTGTTATGCTACAAAGGATGAAAATGCCAACCTGACTTCCTTATTGAAGATTGCCAAAACAATGGTTGCCAAAAAGGAAGCAAATACAGAGATCTACACTCTCATGGCATTTTTATTTGACTCCAAGTACAAGAAAAAGCAAGGTGTATGCCTCAGGCACACCTTATGTTTCTATGTGTGAGTGCTAGAGGCACAGTTAGGTGCCCACAAGCACAGTTAGGTGGTGGAAAAGCCACATAGGATGATTGAGTGAATCTAGGAGCAGATTGAGGAGATGATTGAGGAGCTTTGAGGTCATCAGTGATGTCAGTGACCTTGTATGAGGTGCCTACTTAAGGACCTCTTTCTTCTTCATTCTATAAGCAAGTATTCTGATTTTGTGTCAACTCTACTCTTTCCTTTCAGTGTTCCAACATAAAATGCTTTCGACATGTGCATTCCACAGCCTCAGCAACAAGCAATCTTATTCATTACAGATACATTCTTGAGACACGGTGATGTACTTGAGACATGGTGCTAAGTTTTGGGCAATTCACTGGCACTTTCCAACTATTCAAAAATAAAAACACACGTGATAAGGGAGAATTTATGCTACTTCAATCTCAGAGAGCCAGCAGCATAAAATCAAGCACAGTGATAATGGTCTTTATCATACATCAATCTAAAAGAATAGCCACAACTGAGATGCAAAGATGACCTCTGTTGCATCCAAATAGTGGAAATGATTAGAACATATCCACACAGTAAAAGTTCAAACTCTAATGCCTGCTTCAAGGGAATGTATATCCACTCTAACGCTCTGGTGAAATTGACTTGGCCCAAGCTTTTATTATAAAATGGGAACAGGTTCCCTAATATGAAATGTCAATACTCAATACTTGTACGAAATACCATCGTGAGCAGACTTAAGTAAACGAAAGCAACCAACCAAACCATATGAAACGGACAGCAACTGTGATTATCAGCAAACCATAAACAAAAACAAGCACCTCTTTTAGAATCTCATTGTCCAAGAATCCTGTAATAAAACACCAAAATGAAAAGTAATCCTTCACAATGTCAACATCCATATGTACTGAATGCTGAGAATGATGAGGCTGTGCTGCGCTGTAGATGAAAAGTATTAAAAACCAAGTCTGGCAGAACCATCTGGTCCAACCTTCAATGGCTGAACAATACGCCACCCTTCTTAAGCTGTTATAGTCGCACAAAACATGCAAGAGCCAAGAGGCCTGATGGCTGAAGTCTGCCACTCAGCACCTTTTGCCCCACTTGGATCATAAACAAGAGTTTTACAAACAGGATCTGCTCTTTTTGGAAAAAGTACTAGTTTTCCATTTAACCTGCCCAAGCAAAATCCCATGTTAAGACTTCCAGTAACAGGAACAGGTATATTTCTCCACCCATTCTCTGCTGGATTGTAAATGGCTAGCTTTCGCTCATTCTTCCACTCAATACAGTACAGTTTCTTATCCAGGACTGCATGAGCTAACACCATGACACGCCCGTTTTTCAACTCATCCCACTGTCCTGTTAAGGGATCATAAACAGCTATGCATCTCGAAGTACCAATAGTGAAGCTTGACCGTCCTCCCATTACATAAACCTTCCCTTCAATACCGCATGCAATGCATCCCCATCTTGCCCGCTTCATGCTTGGTAGATGGCTCCACTCATCCTTCTGCAGATCATAAACTTCTACAGTAGCTAGATTTTTTCCATCTTCCCCATGGCCTCCAACAACATATACATGTCCACCTAAAACTGCACATGCAAATTCATATCTTGCCATGTGCATACTTGCAACTTTGCTCCACCTATGTGATGCAGAAAACTTCACCTCTTAGTCACTGCTGCTAACAGCCCAAAATAAACAGCCTTCCATAAATCAAACTCACGTTAAAACAGAAACAATTTCCATTAGTGTTTCCCTTCAGAAGCTGCCAGGATGACCTAAACACCACCTTATCAGCATTTTATGGGCAAGAGAGGAAGAAGCGGACTAAGGAAGTGAAGAGGTGGAGCAAAGAAAAGCAAGGGGGAAACAAGGGCATGTTTGAGGGTGGAAAGAGATAAAGGAGAGAGCAAGTGAGAAGTGAAGCCTAATAGTAAACAGGGAGGGGAGAAGAGGGGTGCATCCCAAGCTTTTAGCAAAATACAGAGAGGTTTCTGCAAAATGACACCACCACAGACACAGGTCTGTTTTTCACTCAATAAACCAGGAAATGGCTGGGAAACGCACAGGGAATGTTTCCTGCCTCCTTCAAATGTTTAAAAGCATTGTTTCTTTCCAGATTTTTCATACGAGTGTTTTCTGGGGCAAGCTCTGACAAAGTTGTATTTTTGTGTCCCCTACTTTCATAGTGCCAAAGGTAGCTAGCCAAAATTTTCTGTGATGCATGACAATTGTGGTCATCCATCAGAAACCACTGATAAGCTCCATGTTATAGTTGATCTTATTCCACCCAAATCGTGTAGGTAGCTTTAGGTAAATCGACCTTCAAATGTTTAAAAGCATTGTTTCTTTCCAGATTTTTCATACGAGTGTTTTCTGGGGCAAGCTCTGACAAAGTTGTATTTTTGTGTCCCCTACCTTCAAGGTGCCAAAGGTAGCTGGCCAAAATTTTCTGTGATGCATGACAATTGTGGTCATCCATCAGAAACCACTGATAAGCTCCATGTTATAGTTGATCTTATTCCACCCAAATCGTGTAGGTAGCTTTAGGTAAATCGATTTAATTAAAAACAACACAATTTGTTTCCAACGACTTCATGGTCTTGATCAAACCTTATGAACGGAATTAGCCCAAGGATTGATCCAACCCTGGAAAGCATGCCAGCTCTCATCTAGAGTATAGTGGAAAACATCTTAAGTATATCCCATTGATACACCAACTCCCAATACTAGTATGGAATCTCTAATCCAAATAACATTAGATGGTTATAGACAATCAAAATCAAGTCTATGCCCTTAGTCACATGCAAGTCCTTTGGCTTGCCTTTACCAGCCACAAAAGGGTATATTTAATCTATATGGAATATGCAATGGAGGAGACTAAGGTAAGCTAGTGGGGTTAGCATCTAGCCTCTAGGTCATGTTAGCAAGAAGGGGCCAAGAAAGGGATGTGGGGAGACTATGTAAGCTTCACCCCACTCATTTGCAGGGATCATAATTTGGCATCCTCTCTCTCTCTCACCGGCCTTCGGAACTCGATAGGGCATTGAGCAGATAATAACCAGCAAATACTTAATTTCCAGCCATTTAGAAATTCCCACAGCAAAGCAAAACAATTTAGAACATAACACCTGAGAGCTAGATTGCCCTTCTCCTGCACCAGACACTGGATTGGCCCTAAGCTTAGCGCCCCTTTTGATATTTCTTTATCATTTATTCAGAAGGCATCCAAATACAAGAAAAGCCATCAGCCCAAGATCAGCCAACTGAATAATCGGTTCACAGGCACTTCCGTCTGCTATGCATCACCTTCAATCTCAGTAAGGCATTCCAGGCCAGTGCAACATCCCATGGCAGCCTTTCTTCTGATTCTGGCTGATAATTCTAACCTGCCAGCTCTGATACCCTTCAAGGGAGTCCTGGCAGGACAAAGATCAGCAAAACCCTAGCTGTCCCTAGCACATAGAAAGGCTAGCTGCAACAAGGCAATAGGATCTGAAGATTCTGAGGCAGTAGGAGAGCTTCTGTGAAGCAATCGGCTGATCTAAAGGCTTTAAGAACCCTGAAACAACAACAAGCAAAAAGGTGAATCTGTTTGGAGCAGTTCTCAAACACCCTGGTAGGTGAAATTAGCAGGAGCAGCCCTGGACAAGAGGAAAAACAGCAAATCGTCTTCTCTCTGGCACTCCTCTGATCCCTGGCAGTCCAATCCTAGTGGGTGACTGAACCTAGTAGCTGTTTAACACAATTGAAGCCTGCTGGAAGAAATTCGTCCAGTTTTGGAAGCCCTGGCCTCGCTCAGGTAGATGCGAAACAGAGAGATGCCTGTTTGGAAACCCTGAAACAAACCAGGTGATGGCGAAATTGGTAGGCAACTGGACTGAAAGCCTCTAACAGGTGAGAAATAGAAAAACAACCAGCCTGGAAACCTAAAATAGCTCTGGAAAGTGTGAAATAGAGAGATGCCTATCCTGGTGAGCTCCTAGAAAGATGCGAATCAGCAACTGGGCATCTGACAGGGTCCTGGCAGAATGCGAATACACAGAAGGGCTTCTGGAAGATGTGATTTTGCAAGCTGGGACCTGGCATGGCTCCTGGCTAGGAGCGAATCAGCAAGATAGGCTCCTGGAAGGTGTGTGGACAGCTGGAAAGCAGAAAAAATGAGATTCTGTACTGAGGAGGAGCTGAACCAGCCTTTGCTTAGCCCCAAATCCACTTAAGCCAAGAATAACTGCCTTTGCTTGCCCTGCGAGTCACTTGATTTTACCCCTCTCTCTAACCTTCAGATCCTTTGCCTTGGCCCATGGAATTAATTGCATTGAAGTGGCCTTTACAATTTTAATCAGTTTGAGGCCAAATCAGTCACCGTAAATTCCTAAAAATTAGGAATTCATGTCCCCGTGAGTCTCTCTCTCTCCCTCTCTCTCTCTCTCTCTCTCTCTCTCTCAACTACTCTACCCTTTCTTCTCAATTCTAGCTCATCCCTTCGTACATTGTAGTGCTTTCCTTAGCTCTTTCCCTAAAAGCCTGCCTCCTTTATTCTTACAAGCTGAATGAGCAGCAATGTATCAACACACAAAGGTGAACATGCAAGTGCACTCTGCTCTAGCATGTCACATCGACTACCTTTATTTGCATCTGCATGACCTACAGTGTGCTTGTAATGTTTAAATGTAGTGACACTCAAGTAAAGAGTAAAAGGGAGAACCTAGCCCACTTGCAGTATGTTACACTCTTGTAAGTCCCGTTGGGTATTTCAGAGTCTCATCTGTGTGTGAACACATGTGTGTTTGAGATTTTGAGTAGTGTGGATAGGATAAGAATGCCTTGTGTTGGTATCTTATGAAAGTCTGATTATATGGGTCAGGACGATAAAGCTGCTTGCCTACAAAAGCATATACTTGGTGAAGGTTTATCACTAATCCACATTACATTGAGTTGTGCAATCTTTGTGTACTTGATCACCCTCTCCTTCATGCTCTCTTGTGATGCTTACCTCGACTCTCACACAACCATGACTTCTATCATGGTATCAAAGCCACCGCCTTCCAACTCCTAGCCAATGCTCTCACTGTCATGTGCACGGATTAGTATCTGACGTGTACTGGGTACACAAGACTAGCTCAGGTAACTTGGGGAGGCTTAGAGCTAGGCAGGCTTGATTCTCAGGTTGAGTGGCAAGGGTACGAACCATTTATAGGTCTTCGCTATTTTTGGCGCTGGGGCCCAAGTCTATAAAAAGAGCCTAGAGGGTTCAGTTCTCAGTGTGCAGTTGGGAGCAAGTTTCGTTCCCAGGTGCTAGGTCTGTTCCTGGATTGAGTCGCGGACGCGCGCCTACATCTTAGCGTAGCCCAAGGCCCAGTGGCAGATCCCAGGCTTCACAGCGCCACCTGGTGGTATGGGACACCAGGCTGGTTTGGATCTGATTGGGAGTTCGTGCCAATAGCTCAGCTCGTGGCTCGGAGGGGACATCTCCTGATCCGAGATCACATCCCGTAGATGTCATGGTTGGGTGGTGAGCAGCCTGCTCAGTTCTCACGTGGGTTGTGTTTGTTTTGCAGATCAGAGGTTTCAGGAGTGCTGGGATGTGTCAGTTGGTATCAGAGCCAGCTCCTGAGGTAGGAATTTTTGATGCGAGTACTTTGGACGATTTCATCCTCCAGGTATGCCCTAAATTTCGAAATTTGCTGCTGCAAATGCTGGTGGATTCATAGGTTAACAGGGGTGGTCAGGATGTAGGGAAAAGGTAGGAGGAAGAAGGAGAGAGTTTTGAAATTCCTGAAGGGTGCTGAGAGAAAGGGAAACGTAGCTGGGAGAGAGCAGAGGTGCAGGAAGGAGAGGCGATAGAGTAGCTGAGTGGCGGGCGAGCAGATCGCGGCTGATCAGGGCTGCGGTGGAGGCTGTGTTGGTGCGATGGCTGGTACGATTTTCGGCCAGGGCAGGGAGAGGCGCAAGAAGCAGGAACAGGGTGCGGCCACCCTGCGAGAGGTGTTGCTTTTTTCGAAAAAGCACCACCCTCCAAAGCTGGGAGGGTGAGCCTTTTTTGGAAGCAGGGCTTCCTAATTAGGCTGCCCTGTTCCCTATATAGTTGGACAGGGTTCCAGCCCCAGCCATAGCCTTGCGAGGAGCCCTCTTTGCTCTACGAAGTGACTGCGCCATCGGGATTCGGGACAGCCTGCGCCAGGCTGCCGTACAGCCTGCGTCATCGGCCGTACAGCCTGCGTCATTGGCTGTACAGCCTGCGTCACCACCATACTGCCTGCGTCAGCCACCGTACGCTTACGTCAGCGACTGTACGGACTGTGTCAGCGTCCGTACAGATTGCATCAGCAACCGTACCGATCGCGTCAGCAGCCGTACAGCCACGTCAGCCATCTGTACAGCTGCGTCACCTGTACGGTCAGCAGGAGGGTACCATACGGTACGGTTTGCTGCAGGATTTCGTACACTGCAGCCTGCTACGAATTCAGCAAGACTCCGGGGTTTATTGCGCCTTCGGTTCGCCAGTTTTCAGCATCTCCTTCCGTCAGCCTCTCTTGGGACGGTTTTTCTCTACTCCACTCTTCTTCCAGTTTCGATTTCCTCAGTTATTTCTCTCAGTCTATATTCGTTTCAAATCAGATTTCAGATATGTCTGATTCAGCAAATCCCGAGTTCACCATGGGAGAGCAGGATTTGGATTACACTCCTGTGGGAGAGGAAGATCAGGGTCTTTATGATGACCTGATTACGAAAAAGGCCTTCAGTGAATTCACCACTGCTCTGGATGGAAAATTCGAGCAGGTTAATGCGAATCAAACGGGGTTGACACAGCAACTCCAAGGGATTCAGGCGACTCTCACTCTTCTGGCTAGCACCGTGTAGGCACTCACGCATGTGGATGCCATGGCCTCAGTGCTAGGCCCGAACATAACTCCAAATCCTTTTCCGGGAGATCAAAAGTCTCGAACGAAGGAGGTAGTTGACACTTGGTTACACAAGTGGCAGGTACACTTTCAGTTCCACCCGTACCCAAATGAGAAGAAAATCCAGCTTGCAGCCGGTTTCATGTCAGGTAAAGCGTTGCTATGGTGGAAGGAACTCCAGCCTAAGCCAGATACATGGATAGATTTCGAAGGGGTCTTCAGGAAGGAATTCCTGAAGAAGGAGGACGATTATGATATCGTTGGCAAGCTTAAAGCCCTCGATATGTCAAAGCTTAACTTGTCATTTGAAGTTTATCTTCAAAGGTTTCGAGATCTGCAGACCAGGGCCACAAAGATGGATCCAGTGACCTTGTTAGGTTTCTTTGTGGATGGTTTGCCAGATTCGTACAAGTTGCAAATAAAGAACAACAAATGCACAACGTTGCAAGTTATGATGATACCATGGCCGGTGCAAAAGCAACTACAGTTTCCGACACGAGTGGAAAGAACAAACGCAAGTTCTTTCAGCCTACAACTGGTACCGGGGAGACGAAGTCTACGGACAACGCCTCCAAGAAAAACTTGACTCAAGCAAAGAATGGTCGAGCCCATTTCCTTCACACATTGAAGCTTAAGAAAGAAGGACGTTGCTTCTATTGCGAGGAGCGGGGCCACACCAAGAATGAGTGTCCAAAGCGCAAGAATCAAAAGTTGGTGCTTGAACCGAAGCTCCAGGCGGGTACAGGTACCAAAGCCAAGGGAGCGAACCAAGTCTCGATGACAGGTATTTCTGTAAATGTCATTACCTGCCCACTTTCTTGTAATTGCACTTTCAATACTTCGTTGTTTGGTTCCCATGATCTTTTCCGAGTTTATGGAGAAGTTATGGACCAACAGGTTCACATTCTCTTTGATCCGGGCAGCTCTCACAACTTTGTTAATTACAAATTTGTGCAGAAGATGGGGCTGTCCACAGTACCTAGCGATCACACTTATGAGGTGCAGCTTCCAGCTGGGAAGCAGTTTTGGGATCGCAAGGTTGAAGCGCTTCCTATCCGGATTCAAGCTTACACAGGCGCTCTTACATGTTATGTTATGCACCTGGAGCATGTAGACTTGTTGATCGGAATAGAGTGGTTTAAAACCCACAATATTCAGATTGGATGGACGGAGCATACACTTTCTTTTGTAGATAACGACACCCAATTTTGTATTCAGTGTGATAAAATTCCCTCTTCTCAAGGACCTATTGTGTCTGCGATGCAGCTTCGGAATATATTAAACACTTCTCATTATGATGTCTATCAGTGTGTTTTGATTCCGCTTTCTTTATTTGTTGTCTCTGTAATAAACAAAAATTATTTAAGCGTGTTTGAACACCGTGAATTGAGAATGTTGTTAGATAGTTTTACGGATGTATTCCCTGCTCAACTGCCGGAAGGTTTACCTCCAGAACGGGCAGTAGATCATCGCATAGACTTAGTCCCAGGGGCTCAACCTATCAGTGTACCACCTTATAGGATGAGCCAGGTAGAGGAGGATGAGTTAGCTTCACAGCTTCAGGATTACCTCAATATGGGCTATATACACCCAAGTAAATCACCTTGGGGTGCACCTGTCCTCCTAAGAAAGAAGAAAGATTCTACTTGGAGAATGTGTATAGATTATAAACGATTAAATAAAGTGACAATTAAGAATCGATATCCTCTACCTCGTTCCGATGATTTGATAGACCGTTTGGCCGGAGCGAAGTATTTCACTAAGATCGATTTGCGTACAGGTTATCACCAAATCCGTATCTATGCTAAACACATAGATAGAACCGCATTCCGAACTAGATATGGTCATTACGAGTTTCTTGTATTACCTTTTGGTTTGACCAATGCTCCTGCTACTTTTCAACAGATGATGAACGATTTGTTCAGGGATTTTCTGGGCAAATTTGTTGTAGTGTTCTTAGATGACATCTTGGTATATAGTCGAACGCTTGAGGATCACATAGGACACCTCCGGATTGTTTTAGTTATTCTGAGACAGCATAAGCTCTATGCCAAGATGAGTAAATGTGACTTCTTTATGAAGGAGATCATTTACTTAGGACACAAGATTTCTTCTGAAGGTATTAGCATTGATCTGGATCGTACTCAGAAGGTTTTAGAATGGCCTATCCCTCAGACTGTGAAACAACTTCGTTCTTTCCTAGGATTTAACTGATAGTCATTTCAGTTCTTATTGGCAGAGAGTCCAGGATGGGAGCTCCATGGTTGACCAGGACTCAGGGATTGTGCCACCTACAGTACAGGCGGCGGGAGGTCAGTGGATGATTAGGAACGGCTTGCTGTTCCGGAATGAAAAGATTTGTGTGCCAGATGTTCTGGACCTTAAATCCAAGATACTCTGGGAGTGTCATGATGCTCCTAGTGCTGGACATCCGGGTATATATAGGACTCTGTCTCTTGTGAAGCATATCTTTTATTGGCCTAAGATGCGTACATTTATTGAGAACTATGTAGTAAGGTTGCCGGGTTTGTTAGGTTACTAAGACAGAACGTCTTAGAAGCGCGGGCTTATTACAGCCATTACAGATTCCAGGTAATAAATGGGAAAGTATTTCCATGGATTTTATTACTGGTTTGCCTCGAACGCGCAAGGGTCTTGACTCCATTTGGGTCATAGTCGACCGTTTGACAAAAATGGCTAGATTCTTACCTACTAGAACAACTATTTCAGCTATTCAGCTGGCTCACGAGTTTGTGGACCACTTGTTTAAGCTGTATGGTTTGCCATCTGACATAGTCAGTGACAGGGACTCAAAGTTTACAAGTAACTTTTGGACACTTGTTTTAGAAAGTTAGAAACTACTCTAAGTATGAGTTCCTCGGATCATGCACAATCCGATGGCAATACAGAGAAGGTTAACCAGTTGGTTGAAGACATGCTTCGGGCATATGTATCTAAGAGACAGTCTTCATGGGAAGATTATCTACCTATGATAGAATTTGCTTACACAGTGCAAAGCATTCTAGTACTGGTTACAATCCTTTTATGCTTATGTACGGGTTTCAACCTAAGTCACCAGTTATGGTTCGATTTAAAGGAAATCAAAATGATGCTGCTAAGAACTTCTTGCTAGACATGCAGGAAATGTTGCAGTTTGCCAAGGAGTCTATTAGAAGTGCCCAAGACCGGGACAGATTTTATGTTAATAGACATCGTTCACCTAGAGAGTTCTCTGAAGGAACAATGGTATATTTACGAATTCCTAAGGAATCCAAGAGCCTAAGTACTGGTTTGATTCTGAAATTATCCCCCAGATACTGTGGCCCATTCAAGGTCATTAAAAGAATTGGACCAGTTGCATATCGACTAGAATTGCCTCCTGATGTTAAAGTCCATCCAGTCTTTCATGTCAGTAGACTGAAAGAAGTTTTGGGTGCGGATGATCAACTTGTTTCTCCTCACGAGATAATAGAAGTTACTGATTTGACTTTTATTCCACACGAACCTGAGTGTATTCTTGAATTTCGTGACAGACAGATTCGCAATCGATCTATCACGGAATACAAGATCAAGTGGAAGGATCATGTTGAGGAGGATGCAACATGGGAGACATTACAAAACCTCCAAAGAACATTTTCGGGTTTTTTAGCGAACTCAGGAGTGAGTTCTTAGAGGAGGGGGAGTATGTCATATGCACGGATTAGTATCTGACGTGTACTGGGTACACAAGACTAGCTTAGGTAACCTGGGGAGGCCTAGAGCTAGGCAGGCTTGATTCTCGGGTTGAGTGGCAAGGGTACGAACCATTTATAGGTCTTCGCTATTTTTGGCGCTGGGGCCCAAGTCTATAAAAGGGGCCCAGGGGGTTCAGTTCTCAGTGTGCAGTTGGGAGCAAGTTTCGTTCCCAAGTGCTAGGTCTGTTCCTGGATTGAGTCGCGGACGCGCGCCTGCATCTTAGCGTAGCCCAAGGCCCAGTGGCAGATCCCAGGCTTCACAGCGCCACCTGGTGGTATGGGACACCAGGCTGGTTTGGCTCTGATTGGGAGTTCGTGCTAGTAGCTCAGCTCGTGGCTCGGAGGGGACAGCTCCTGATTCGGGATCACATCCCGTAGATGTCATGGTTGGGTGGTGAGCAGCCTGCTCAGTTCTCACGTGGGTTGTGTTTGTTTTGCAGATCAAAGGTTTCAGGAGTGCTGGGATGTGTCACTCACCCTCGTCATGGCCTTGACCTTGGCACCACTCTCCTCATCACTAGCTTTCTCTTCGGCGTGTCATGCCCCTGTCTGTCGTCCATAGCTATCTCATCACTTTTTCTTCTATCTCAGTACCTTGTTCTCTTAGTAGTGCCACTAGAGTAGATTTTCCATGAACAACATCAATAGGAGGCAAGAGCTTGTCTGTGTGGTCCCAAACTCGAGTTTCCCAAACGTCGTAGCTGAATGTAACAAATTCATGAAAAGGTAGCAGTCTTATCATAAATCGAATTCTTTAGTCTCTAAAGCTTCCTCAAAATTTACATATCTCCAAACATTTGGAAGTAGCTCAGTACAAAACAGAAAGTGAAATCACAACGGTTTCCTCCTCTCTACCTCTTCTAACCCCAACCAATCTACGTTGCCCACCAAATGGGCACGATATCCATC
Source organism: Dipteris shenzhenensis (assembly GCF_047967505.1). NCBI lineage: Eukaryota > Viridiplantae > Streptophyta > Polypodiopsida > Gleicheniales > Dipteridaceae > Dipteris > Dipteris shenzhenensis. Next base: position 34,315,223 of record NC_141613.1, read on the forward strand.
TCAAGACCAACTGTGCCTTTCATGTGGACAACTGTTGAAGCTATGCGAGACAACAAGGTTGGCATTTCTAACACCTTTATAATAATCTCCAAGTCTTTAACCAACTGAATCATCCCAAAGAGGGACTGCTACTTAGTACCTGCATAGTACTATCTTGTATGCAACTAGTCCAAAGCTCTACTTGAGGAGGATGGGAAGGTCTGAAGCAGATCCTTGTGACAATTGCTTTCACGGGGATGTAAATTTGATGTTCAGCTAACCCCATGGCTACTTCCGTGGTTATTTTGGCCGCGAGGGATTGGCCTAGAGGAAGTGTCTACTTCCTAGAATTCCCCACTGGCCGTGGAGACTGGCCTAGAGGAAGCATCGACTTCCTAGAAGTCCCTAGTTCAATTTCTAGAGCACCCACTAGGCCCAAGTGCCGGGGTCTAAAAGTTGGGCCCAAGGAAAACCAATGTTCCATTAGTTGGAGAGGGTTGGATTGGTAAACCAATGTTCCATTGGTTTGGAAGGGTTAGACTTTAATTAGGAGCCACGTGGCAATTCCTCATGCAAGTCTATCTTTCCTTTACTCTTCTCCCAAGCAAAAGAAATGTACGGAATTGACGTTTACTCCTTGCTTCATTCTCACACATCCTGATGTCTTTTTGTCTTTTTGCCTTCACCTTTGTCTCTAAGGTCCATTGCTAAGGCTTCCGTATGGCTGTACAGAAGCATTTATTGCTAAGGTGCGGACTTGTACGGCTGTTGCACTCTATCCAAGGCAGACTATACGAAATTCTCCTTGATGTACAGACTATGGCTGCTGCTGTTCGGGTTGTTTTGGAGCTGGCACGCACTTCAAGACAAGTTTTCAAAGCTGCTCAGGACTATTCTAGGGTTCCCTCCTTTGCAGAACAGCTTCTCTCTACTGTTTTCTGGCTTCTACACTCGTTAGCCTTGCTCTTCCTTCTCTATTCAGCTCTCAGAATCTGCATCCTCACTTTCTCTCCCTTTTCCCCTTGATTGGAAGCCATTCTACACCCCTAGGGGCTTGGACAGAGGATAGGTGCAAGACAAAACTCGCCCCTCTGCCATGGACAGCGGGTATGGATATTCTGACTTCCTTTTGGAGTTCATTTGTCCTTTTGGAAGTTTATTATTGCTCTTAGTTGTTGTGGAAGCCATTATTGCTCTTAGTTGTTGTGGAAGCCCCCCTCTTGGCCATTCAAGCTGTGAATTGACACCCAGTTTCAGAGGGTGTAACCAGATTGGAGCCAAAGGGCAGTGTGTGGAATTCTTCCTATATTAAGGTCATTTGCTCTATGTAAGAACTATATTGATGCTTTGTCGCCCTGAGAGGCCGGCTAGTGGATTGTGGAATTGCCAGACACTTAGAGGGACAGTTTGGATGCACTTCAAGCCTTGAGGCTGTTTGATCATCTGTTTTGGACTTGTGGAATGCATTGCCACTCTTGGTTGGACACAATTGTGAGAAAATGCCTTAGCCTTGCCTGACAACTGGGTGGTAGTGGGTGCACTGGAATTGGATGCATTTTGAAGCCGTGTTGGCTTGTGCAATGGACTACTAGTGTAGCAGAGTGCAAGGGTGAGCCCTTGGTGTAAGAACACTATTTTCCATTGCCTAAGAATAAATACCGAAAGAGGCACCAAGGTATTTGGGACCATTGTGGTGTCTCGTGTTTGGTTCCATCGAGCAGGGGCACTCTAGCCTCCATCCAGTTTTCTTTTTCAAAGTTGTTTCTAAGTGGTTTTGTGCTTATTGAAGTGGCTGAAAGATTTGCAATGAGGCTGTGAATGACGTGAATGCTAAGTTAGTTACAGTTTACTATTTGCATCCTTGGGGCTGCTCCAACATTTGCATACATCATATTCTATCCCATGGGCTGTAGATTAGGCTGAAACCCAACTATTCGACTAGCAAGCATACCCAAAAATTGGGCTTGTGGGCTGACCATGGCTTGAAACACTGAACCACCACCAAAATGACCTGGTTGCACCGGGTGTGCCATAACTCCTTGTTGTCCGAAACCATGGACTGAAAATTATTACCTTGAGTTGGCCCCGGAATAACATTAGGCTGCTGCAAACCATAGAAGTTTTGAAAGGGCTGATCTGAAAGCTGACATAGCTGGTTGCACTGGGTGTGCCAGAACTCCTTGTTGTCCGAAACCATGGACTGAAAATTATTACCTTGAGTTGGCCCGGAATAACATTAGGCAGCTGCTCAAAGCTGACATGCAGTCTCTTGTTAGCTTCAACATCTTTATCCCCATCATCGGGCTTCCTTTTCTTCAGCTGCATATCAGAATTCAGCATTTTCTGGAAGCAAGGATCCTGTGTGAACTGCATGAAAGCACTCGTGAAACTCTGCATCTGTGCCCGGAAAAAACCCACATCCTCCTCATCAGTCCGATCATCTTGATGGTGAGCAACAATGTGGGACTCCCCTCTTGCACCCTGATCATCTCATGAGTCTAAGACATCCGCTCTTCCTCTTCCTCTTCCTCTTCCTCTTCAGTAAGACTCAAAGATCTCTCCATGTGAGACATAGTTACTGAATAGTATGCTGTCTTCTTCCCCTAGTCTGATGGACTTGCACCAAGCCAACCACAGGCTCCCCTCTTGAAGAAGTTAGGTGGATCCCGGCAATGGAACCATTGAAACCAGCTTTAACAATGTAAAGGGTGGTAGGATTCACTTAATTACAGCATACACAGCAAATTGGCAAATAATTATGCACCACAGATTAAATCACAAGGAAGCTAGAGCGCTTCTACTCAAATACAAGGACACCGATTGGCCCCAAACGTTGGCGCCCCTTGCGGTATTTATTTAACATTCATTTGAAGCCAAGCGGCTGATTACAAAGGTCTCTGGGAAGCTGCACCACAGGCAAACCAACGCCCGCAGACTCCCCATCCAGCCCACCTTGTAATTCCCTACTCAACTCCAAATGGTGAATTGGCATCCAATTACTAGACAACCCTAAGTCCTCAGGCAACCAAAGCATGCAACAGAAACCCCAAAAGCATCCACTGTCCGTGCCACCCCTGCATACACAGCAAATCGGCAAATAATTATGCACCACAGATTAAATCACAAGGAAGCTAGAGCGCTTCTACTTAAATACAAGGACACCAATTGGCCCCAAACATTGGCGCCCCTTGCGGTATTTATTTAACATTCATTTGAAGCCAAGCGGCTGATTACAAAGATCTCTGGGAAGCTGCACCACAGGCAAACCAACGCCCGCAGACTCCCCATCCAGCCCACCCTGTAATTCCCTACTCAACTCCAAATGGTGAATTGGCATCCAATTACTAGACAACCCTATGTCCTCAAGCAACCAAAGCATGCAACGGAAACCCCAAAAGCATCCACTGTCCGTGCCACACCTGCAATTGCACAACCAGACACGACTAAACAACTACAAGACAAGCCCTCAACAGCCAAACTCTGGTGCAATCAATCAACAAAGCATTTCCAAACAGGTTGCCTCAACCTATAGTCTCTCTGGCCACTGCCCAACAGCATAAATCAACCTTTCTTTGGGAGGAAAGAAACCCAAATGCAATAACTAGCCGGCAACCAATCTGGGAACGGCAAAAGCAGGCAAAAAGCAAGCCTTCTTCTACTCAATATCCACACAAGATAGGTCACCAAGACTCGAAAACCTGATTCTTCTTTGGCACAGTCCCAAAAGCAACTTAGAAGAGAACACCCACACCTAGAAAGTTACCAAATTCAGCAGCAACACCCAAAAGCTCCCCAAAATCAAATCACAAGTTCCCTGAGCCTGGACAGCCTAGAAAGCAAATCGCAATCTCCAATAGGACCCTAGACAGGTTGCAATCACCTGGAACAAGTCGCAGCCACCTGGAACAGCCTGGAAGACCTAGAGATTAAATCGGAATCTGAAGAAGACACCCTGGTAGAAATCACAATCTGCGACAGGCTCTTGGATCAGGTGCGATTTCTTCTAGCAGGCTCTGAATGCACTGGAACTGGCCCTGGCTGATGCCGATTTTCCCTAGCAAGCTCTGGATGCTCCTAGCAGATGGCGATTTGGCTTTGGTAGCACCTGGCAGGCTCTGGCAGCTTGCAACTAATGATCTGGCTCCTCTGGAACTAATTTTGGCCTTCTATCCCCAAACACAGGGCTCTCTGCTCTTTTTGGAATCCTGTGCTCAAATTAGCAATTTTTAATTGCATCACTCTTTTGACTCCCCTAGTTGCACACTTTGGCCCTAGGAATTAATTGCCTAGTAACTGGGCGCACATTCACAATTCCCACGGGCCGACTAGGGAATTTTAATTAATCGAGTCCTGTCCCATGGCCGGACCCTCGTGCCCCAGAGACTCAAGGCAGTCACGCACAAATTACGGGAGTCGCAAATCAAAAGTCCCATAATTTCACGTCCTCGTGACAGACCCCCCTCATGAAAGAGGGCAAACATCCTCGATTGCTTGCAAACCAAACAAAAAGAAATAATAGCAATGAAAAAATCAAAAGCAAGTGAAATAACCAAAGCTGAAATAGAAAAATAACCAAATCTGAAAGATAGCCAACAATGCTGCCAACAGATCACCCAAGTCTGAAATGGAAGCTACCCAACAACCAACAAAACCTGAAAGGACAACGTACCAATGCCGCCAACAGGTCAACCAACAATGAATATGTATATGTAGAGCCATGGTAAGAAATAGAAAATACATTGCACATAAGATGCATCATAACCAAGTGGCTAGCAGACCAATCATAGAGGCCCTCACGGCGAAGATACTGTCACCAACCAGTACCTCGGGTGAAACAAAATGCAACATCAAGTGTCCTCTAGATACATGAGCGGGGCTATACAAAAGAAATGGAAGTGCTAACTCCCTCCCTGTGCATCAGGTAATGCTAACTGGAAAGCCTCAAGGTAAAGCTGTAACACTTGAGGAGTATCTGCTAACTCGTCCTCGTCCAACCACTTCACATGCAATGATGAACAATTACAAAATTTCACCAAGTAGCGTCGTGCACCTTTACCTCTTACCTTCCTTTCCCTATGTGCTAGAATCTACTCACTTACAAGGATCTCATCCATGTCTTCCACCTTTGGTTGCATCTCCCAAGGCAGATTTATAGATACATCACCTTGAAAAGGCTTAAGGAAACTTGCATGAAAAGCATTGTGAATCCTCCAATGATCAGGCAACTGTAAGCGAAATGCTATATCATTAATCGGCTCAATTACCTTGAAAGGCCCATAGTACCTCATACTCAGCACAGGGAATAGCCGAGTACCACTCCGTGCACTTTTCAGCATTGCTTTCTGAAAACGCAGCAAGACATAATCACCTTCCTTGATGACAACATCACGCCTGTGCTTGTCTCCTACCTTTTTCTACTTCTCTTGTGACTTCTACAATGCTTGTTTCACCCTCTCATAAGCTATGTCCAAGCTCTCCACATACTTATCAGCCTCAAAAATTTTATCTTTCGTCTGCAAGATGGGTGGGATCTTACGTCGGCCTTCCACTATCTCAAATGGAGCTTTACCTGTGGAAGAATGTACCGTGTTATTGTATGCATACTCCACCAATGGTAAAAACTTCTCCCACTGTGATTGGTGCTCCAAAACATAGCATTTCAGCAAATCTAGAGCTGTGGAATTAGCCTCCTCCAATTACCCATCTGTCTGTAGATGAAAAGCAGAAGAAAATAGAAGAGTAGTGCCCATATTCTCAAAAAGTCCCTGCCAAAACAAGTTGGTCATGCGCGGGTCTCTATCACTACCATGATACTCAAAGATATTCTGCATAAATAACTTCGTCTCTGCCCCAATCTTCTTCTGTACAGGAATGAAGCGCGCCTGCTTGCTGAAGCGATCAATGATCGTCCATAATCCATCATTACCTGTAGGTGTCCTCAGCAAATCAAAAATGAAATCCATGGCTGTGCTCTCCCATGGTCCATCGGGTATGGGCAAAGGACATAACAGTATAGGAGTCTTCCTGCATTCATACTTCACCTTCTAACAGGTTATGCATATGTGAACATACATACTCCTCAACATCGCGACACAATGTAGGCCAATAAAAGAAATGCGCTACCGCCTTGACTGTGGCATCAATACCACAATGTCCTACATATGGTGGATCATGACATTCACTCATAACCTTTTGTCTTAGCTACTCAGTTACACATAGCCTGCCATGCATCATGCATCACCATGCATCAGAAAGTAGCGCAAAGACTGATAATCTGTTTAAACTGTACAATCAGCTCCCAATAGATAATGTTTCCAAGTGGATAAAGCATGAAGTACAACCAACATCTCCTTCTCATAAATCTGTAAATGTAACTCAGCTAGCTGTAAAATGCGACTCTCATAAGTCATACTGTGTGAGGACAGCTCCAATACCATTTTTACCGCATGCACATGAAAAGACTTCCTCAAGTCAAGCAAAATCAGCACCAGATCTATTGTAAGCTTGCACTTCAGCTCCTCAAAAGAGTCATTCTCCACATGTGTCTGATGGAAAGGTCTTTCCTTCTTGGAAAGTGCATGCATAGGGGCTGCAATTTCTGCAAAGTGACAGATAAAATGACGGTTGTAGGAACACAAACCCAAGAAACTCCAAACCTCATGCAAATTCTTTGGCTGTGGCCAACTCCGTATTGCTTCCACTTTAGCCGGATCCATACAGTCCCATCCTTGGAAACAATATGCCCCAAAAAATGAATCTCAACCATGAAAAACTCACTCTTTTTGGGGTTTATGAACAGCCTTTCCTTCCTAAGCTCAGCGAACACAATCGCGATAATAATTCGTTTCATGTGTTTTTGCTGAAACCACATGTAAGACAGCATGTACACATTCTTTCAGAATGGCCACTTATGGATGAGGAGGGTCATATCCTTTGTCCCCGAGCGCATTGTGGGTTTCACAACAAGATTAATTGAGTATTGCGGGCCAATCCCTCCAACAGCTCTTCAATCTCGAGAAGCGAACATATTTTTTGTTTCGAAGAGTGACGTCTTTCCCCACCAAAGATGGAAGGGACTATTGGAGGATGACAAATCATGGCAGCCAGAGGGCATTGTCCAGGAGGATTTTACCAGGCTGATAAGGATCACTTTGCTGTCTCAGCACCCTTGTGTGACAGCCGGAACATGTAAATTTGAGGGCTGTAATTCTATGGGAAAGGATGCTGTAATGAAGGGGGAGGAAAGAGGATAATTTAATAGTACTCTAGTGGAAATTAGAGGAAAATGTGGAGGGACTATACGTCCACACCCACTACTCAAGTACTGACCTTTTGAGGTGACAACTAATCCTATCCTACGACGTGCCCTCTCTCTCTCTCTCTCTCTCTCTCTCTCTCTCTCACACACACAATCTGAACACTCATTACTGACCTTTTTGATGTGACATCTAATCCTATCCATCTCTCTCTCTCTCTCTCTCTCTCTCTCTCTCTCTCATGAACGCTAAAGTTGTGCAGAAATTGGGGTTAACAACATAGCTGAGAGTGATAATGTCTACGAGGACAAGGCAGCCGAGAAGCACATTTGGGATCGACAAGGAACGCAGATTCCCATTACCATTCAAGATGAGCTTAGAGTGGATGTAATTTTGGAGAAAGAATGGCAGCATAAGTTAAATGTCCAAACTAATTGGCAGAGTCATACATAAACTATTGTCAAAGGGGGTGTCAAAAAAGGAAGTTGGAGGATCTGTGTAGACTGTAAAAAGTTGAATAAGGCTTTCCTAGAGCTGATGATTTAATTGATAGGCTGCAGGGAGCTACTTTACGAAGATTGAACATCGTACTAGTTATCACCGAAAACGCATAGCTGAGGAAGATGTCTATAAGACGAGATTTCAAAATAGATATGGTCATTATGAGTGTGTGTCTAGTACTCCCTTTTACCTCCCCTCTCGTCAAACTGTTAGGCGATGATCAGAAAAAAAGCGCATGGGTCCAAGGCTCCACACAAAAAAAAAGGCGCTAATTTTCCTCTATGCATAAACTGCTCGACGGTACTATGTGTTGGATGGTTCTACCTCACGCTTTCTCCATAGAATCCCAAGCGTAGACAGTGAAGAAAAACGACGATCTTGCCAGATTGATCATACGGTGAAGAGCTCGTAAAATCGCGCCTCCCTCCTTTCGGAATACGTCAGATCTAAATTTGCTGCAGGATGCCAAGAATAGGCGGCACAGGAAGTTCTCCGTCACGCGATCGTCACCACCAACGAAAGAGGTGAGGCCTTGCTCTGATACCACTGAAACCATCATGAAATTCTTGAACACCAATTTCCATACAAGGATCCATAACCAAACACAGCTTCCATGAACGCACGCAAAAGAGAGAGAATAAGAACTGAAATTCAAACCACCAAGAGGGGCCACCACGCCCGGCACTAGGGACCAGGAACAAGAAGTGGACCCTCCCGAAGGCTTTATTACTTTTAGCAAAAGAACTGGATACAAGCTCATGAATGAGCAACTGGGCACGTAGGCCACCATTAAATAACTGTGGGGCAATCCCCGAAAAACAAGCTTTCACCTGAAAAGCCAGGCTTTTCCCCCAAAAAGGATTTTCCTGTGCTTTTCCTAAAAATATAGGGACCCGCTTTCTGTTAAAGCTGGTTGCCCTGCTTTCTCCTGCTTTTTGCTCCTTAGAAAGTGGGAACCACTCTCTTGTCCTGCACACAGAACAAACAACCTTTGGCCAAAATAACCCATTAATGGTTAGCTTATGCATGCAAACTAGTGCCCCTTGACCAATTCTGGTCCCTTGTGAGCGTCCCCACATGGCACAAAAATAAATTACCTTTGTTGACTGTAGTCAACCCTCTTTGACCGAAGCCAAAGTAATTCTTTTATTGACCGGAGTCAGTTCTTGTCCTGGTTGGCAAAGACCAACCCTCGTTTGATCAAAGTCAAGCCTTTTTGCACTTGTTGACAAAGTCAACCTCCTTTGACCAAAAGTGAAAGTCAACTGTTGCTTTGACCAAAGTCAAACTTTTAGACCAAAGCCTAAAACTGAAAAATAAAATTTTATTACTTGGAAAATCACAGAAAATACAACTTTGTGACATTGGATCTGGCCTGTAATAGGCTTGTTTGGAGCAGCACCAAATGTCGGAGAATACCCACGAGAAAGGCGACTGAAAGGCGAGCCACGTGGCATTGCTTGTGGGCAGGTATATGGCCTGCAACAGAGCTTGCAAGCGGCCCAGCAGAGATGGCAGGTGGACAGCAGAGGAGAAGGCCTGACTAGACAGGCTGGTTGGGCTGGATACAGCCAGCCAACCAGGCCTGGTTGAAGGGCCAAACCAAGGCTGGAACCTGCATGAAGCAATGGGGCAGTCAGCCCCAGTTTTGGAGCCCTTAAAGGGCTGGTTTAGCAGCAGACTGGTCGGCCTGTTTGGGTCGGCCAGAATGATGCTGCTGGTTGGTTTTTTGCAGCCCTTGAAGGGCCTATAAAAGGAGGGCCTCCAGCCCTCATTCATCATCACTTGGAGCAGCCTTTGAGGAGCAGAAAGGAGCAGCACCAGCAGCAGCAGTTGGGCCTCATCCTGGAGGTGAACCTGGCTGGAGACCTGCAGACTTAGCTCTCTCAGAGGGCTGCCCACCTAGGCTCGTTTGCAGACAGCAAGGTGGAAGAGATCTGTGCTTACGCTCGAGGTCGAGCACGCGGACTCGAGTCTAGAGATAGCCGGCACATAGGAGAAGGACCTTGTGGTAAGATCAGAGGACCACACCATTGGTGGGACTCCGGATCTATCTCTTTCGTATTGTGTCCATAGCTTTGGACAGAAATATACTATTTTGGTGGTTTCTCTATATGGCTGGTTCATTGTCTATTGATGAGTCTGCACATCTATCTGATGCACACTAAGTTAAGAAGTTTGTGATTCCACACCCCACACCACACTGTGTGAGCTCCTAGGCCCTCTGTTGCTCGATTTCTAACAAGTTTGTTGTATTGACAGACCACGAGTCTATAAAATACATTTGTGATAGGCTTGAGTTGAGAGAAAGGAAGGCAGTGGGCATAGCGGGCTGACCTAATGTAAGATTTTGAAATGGAGATTAAATATCGGAAGGGTAGCTTGAACATGATTGCCGATGCTTTGAGTCCCACTGGTGAGATAAACTCTTTGAGTTTTACCAAGATTGGAGCTGCCCTTTATGATTCCCTAAAGGGGCTATGTAAGACGGACAGTCATTTTGGTCAATATTGGCAGCAAGTCCAGACGGAGTGCTCCACATAAATAGACTCAGACTCAGGGATTATATAATCTATTCAGGTGGTGGGTGGTCAGCTCTACATTTGGAATGGTTTGCTATTCTGAAATGGAAAGGCTTGCATTACCGAGGCTAGGAGGACATCTTACATAAATGTCATGACGCTTCAACCCCAAGTCATCCGAGAATTCGGAGAGCCTATGAGTTCATAAAATGGACGTTTCATTGGCCTAAGATGAAGGCCGAGATTACTGACTGTGGTAAAATGCCAACACTGCCAAGTGAATAAGACAAAATGCCTGAAGGATGGAGGGTGTTGCATCCTCTACGTATCCTTGGAAGTAGTAGGAGAGTATTTCCATGGACTTCGTTATGGGATCGCCATGAAATGATGGCAAGATTTTACTAAACAAAAACAACTGTGAAGGCTACATCTTTCTGCCAGGCCCATCACAGACTGTAGTACTTGAGCAACAAGGAAGCCAGTATCTACTTGCACATTTGATTTTCAACAATTCCCAGTTCATCACGCTTCATTCCCTTAGTCTGTCCTTTCTCTCTATGGATTCCAACTAGGAACTAGAAATTCAAGGGCTTGTAATCATCAAATGTAACAAATTCAAGAAATGTCCAGCTCACATGACGTATAAACATTCCATTTAGGATTTAAAATCCCATTAACAAATACATAATTTTAAACCTTACATTGACTGTTTTTGCTGTGTGTTAACAATGTTTGCAGTGTGGCTGGCTTTTGCCTGAGAACACCTGACCTGTTTAAAAACAATCTCTGGAAATCCATGTAAACAAGGCAGACCCAACTTGCTAGCTGGGCTAATAAGCCCACATGAAATAGCATATGAAGGTGCCTGGCAATATGGCTAGAAATCCTAACTCTTTCCACACAAGACCATCTTTTACTTCTTTCAGTCAAGTGTTAATCTTGCAATGTTGCATGTACTTAAAACAAATGTTGTACAAACGTGTTCTTGTAATGAGTTTCTCCAATACAGACTTAGAAAACAATAAGCTTATGTTGCCAATGCAGAACAATATTGAATACCATGCCTCCACAATAACATAATAGTTGACGAACAATGGGCACCAGACACAATGTATTCTTCCCTTTCATTTGTTCATCTTTTCTCTGGATGGCAAGTTTTAAGCTAAAGCATTAAAAGATGGAGACCCAAGACTAGGAAGGAAGCGAACCTGTTCAACGCTGAGTCATACTTCAGCACCTCTGCAACAACTTTCGACCCATTGCTTTCTTCATATGAGCCACCAATCACCAAAAGCTTTCCATCAACTACTGCAAAACCGAAACCTATTTTGGCAGGCCCAGGCATAGGCGGAAGGCTCTTCCACTTAGTGCAATCTGGACTGAGTACCTGCCAGCGCAGAGCCAGAGACCCTGGAGCTTCAACTAATGCATATAGCCATTCTTCCAGGGTACCAGCACGCTTCCTCACAAAGTAAAACTCTTTACTTTGTAGCAGAGCTTTCCATGCCCTTGACACACAGCTCATTGCCGGAAAATCCAATCTGGGAACAAGTGCAAGGCATAACTTTGCAATGTCATTTGGAAGACCAGGTATCAGCAGACCTTCCTGAGCTTCAAAGAAGTCTTGCGTAAAAGACTCGTTGCCACCCATGGTATGGCCGAGGGTGAGGGTTTTTTCAGACATATACTGGTCACCAAGAAAATTCTTCAGGATCCCAACGTCCTCCTCTTTTGACTCGCTGCAAAGTGTGCGTGACCCTGGATCCATCTGTGGTCGCTGGGACACAATTCAGCTGACTACAAAAAGGTCTTACCAGATGCCTTACCAGAGAGATTAAGACGATTCTCTGCAGCAATCACTGCCCAGAATTTCTAAAGGCCATGAATTGGCAGTTTACTTCCACTGTCATAGACCTTCATCCACCGATTTCTTGGGGCAAGTCAGGACGTTTTTCACGCATTCGATTCATGTATTGGCATTCAATCCATATCACAACCTACAGGACACGCCTTCGTACAACTGACGCTGAGAAAATTTCCGTTCCATCGCGAAGGTATCTAATAAAAACTGTTCATGGTAGTCAGGACTGAAATGAAACTGTTGCTTGGCAAGTGCTTTCGTAAGTGTCCAGCATAAAAATGGGGACATCTCCTTCTTGCTCGACAATGAAGAAAAAGGAACTGTGTGAGACAGCTTGCAAACTAGGAATTCCACAGAAGGGGCTGCGAAAAGAAACATTTCCTGAATTCCTGCAGTTGAGAGCCACGAGAGAATTAGTACGTTCACAGCGTCTGCCATTTCTTACCGCAAAATTTTGGTATATATGTAATCGAACCAAAGAGATTTCACATCATTGTTTAGCAGACATTCGCCCGAGCAGAATCTGCAAATGACGTTCCTAAGGAAGAAGTTCCGTACCACAATCGGAACACAGAAAGCCAGATAGCAACTCATCTACGTAAACCAAAAGCCTAGGCGAAGTTCGATTTACGCACCGCGCAAGCGACTCGCGTTGAAGAGTGTCGACACGGCAGAGGGGGAAGCCCAAGAAAAAAAGCTACAGGTCTTATGGATGCCTGCAAACGAGGAGAGGTCCGAGCAGGAAAAGAACACGATCCATGAGGATGGATGCGAGAAACAACCAAAGGCGAACCGGAAATTGGGTTGAGGAGGTGAGGGCGAAGAAGCTGAAGAGGGAGAGAAGATGGAAAGCCGGAAATCTGGCCGAGGGAGGGGCAAGAGCGAAATGGGCAATTAGACAAAATGCAGAAAATGAGCTTCTGAGCAGCTGCAAGGCCTCAGTTATACTCTCTTCTCTCAATCTCTCTGTGTATGAATCTCAAGCTTTCTGTTGCTTTGCGGATGCTTTGCAAGTGTGCTCTCCTCTCAATCTTTGTTTTACCTCAACCATAAGCCTTCTCTTGCTCTGCAGATGCTTTGCAAGTTTGCTCTCCTCTCTGTGTGAATCTCAAGCTTTTCTCTAGCTTTTGCAAGTTTGCTCTCCTCTTAAAAATTTTGGGTTACCTCAATCTTAAGCCTACACTTGCTGTGTGCAGTGGCTATGCAAGTTTTGGCTCTCCTCTCAATCTCTCTGTCGTTGTGTAACTCAAATCTGAAAGGGGTGTCTTGAACTGTTAACTGGGGTGGCAGACAGACAAGGGGAATGGGGCAAATGAATGAGAGCGAGATGGAGAAGCTTGTGGAGGGCAAATCAAGGAAGGGGGTTGAGGTGGGTCTGTCTGAGTTGGGCTGACGACGATGAGGACAGCTCCCCTGCAACGCCACCTTGGCTTCACCTGCAGCTTCTCGGATCCCAAGGTCTCTTTGCAATTTGCATCACCACCTTCTGTCTGTGGGATCCCCACTTCTTAACGTCTCAATTCCAATTTGCAATTGGCTCTCTCATTCCCAATTCTCTATGCCCCTCTCACACAAGCTCACAGCCACCTGCAAATGAAAATCCTTGTCAATCGCCTTCATCTGTGTCCACATCCTCATGTAGAAATTGTACATGTGCAGTTTTCTCACTCACAATTTGCCCAACAGCTCACCCAACTAGAAGATAATTTCAAGGAAGCTTTCTTGATGACTTTTCCAGCTGGATATCTTTATGATCTCATTGTTCAAGAGTTGGATTCACTCAACATGGGCCAAACCGAGACAGTAGCTGAGTTGGTCACTAGGGTCTAAGTTCTGGTGATCAAAGGGTTGAGGAAGCCGCGGCAGCCCAGTTGTAGGGTGCCAGCCTACCAGGGCGGTGGCCCTCGTTCGATTCCCTATGGGGATAGATGAGGCAGGGCGGCTGCCTCTCGAAGGCCTCAAACCCGTTTTTATTTTATTTTATGGTGAGTTGGGTGGGTGAGTTTTTATTTTTATTTTATTTTATTAAAAAAAAACTAGAAGATAATTTGGGAAGAGAGACATAATTTTCAATCATGGAAAAAGACAGCCTCCAGGCTCCAACCCATTAAAATTACAAATTATTGACATCCAATAAAAAACCAGGCCATTAAACTTTTGGACTTTTTAGCTAGGAGGGCATTCCCATGTACCTCAGCCTGACCTCCCAATTTTCACATCATGAGGTAGCACTAACATCGAGAAATCGAGAGGAGATAAGGAGTCCACGATTTTCGACTTATCGCAGCCAGGGAAAACTCAAAATCAACCCTTGAATACAGGTAGAGTCGGCATAAAATTTGCAAAGAGCTTCATCAGTGTTCTTCTCACATAGATGCCGCATTTGAAGGATGGACAATTTCCAACGTCTATTGAATCATTGCAAGAATGTCCTCTAGGGTAAAGGTAAAGGGGCCAAAATTTTTTTAACCCAACACTAAAATTGTATTCGAAAAAAGAAAATTGCAAGAAAAGGGGATCACCCTCCTATGAAAGGTAGGCAAGGCAAAGTATATCACGAGATTAGAGTCCATAAGAACTAATCCTTACTATAGCTCAGTAAAATTGGTGGAACCATACATTCTTCCTACCAAGGGGGCCAATCTTGAGCACCCATAACTTTTGAATAGTGTAAGGGGTTGCCCCTATCGATTTTTTAATTTTTTCAAAATGTAAAGGCATCTCATGAAGAACCACAGAGGAAGAATGTAAATTTTTCAACAAAAAAAGAGAAAAAAAATAGCTTCTTGGTAAACCTATGTGGACCAATACCCAAGGCATTGGTGGGCTAATAATATGCCACATGTTGACTAGCTCAACTTTTTATAAGACCTTTATACATAAGGATATTTTAAAAACCTTGTTTATGCCACTTTATTGGGTCTTCCCACGGAGAGAAAGGGGGAAAGGCACCGCCTTTTTATTGGCTCCTTTGGTCTAATTGACACTCACAAGGAAAGCATCTATTTAGAATTTTAGACTTTTTAGTACTTCCGTCATTAAGTAGTTAGAATTTCAAGTTTATTGCTTTGACTGCCATGGCACCAACCCAATAGATTTTTTTGGGGGGATGATCTAAGGTTCTATCTATTCAATGTATGACACAAGCTGCACTCCCCATTGCCACATTGCCACATTCAAGAACTCTAGTGTGTTAAGCACCATAGCCAATGCCACACACCCCTTGTCATGCAACGCCCACATTAGCCAATCATTCATAGCCAAATGTAATTCTACTCCACACACATAAAGTTGGTCCTCATAGACCATATAAATCATGTGGCATTGGCAATGTAATCTCTAAGTCCAACAATTACATCGAAAACCTTGGATTCGCATTCTTTAGAATGCTTGCAATGTATAGGGAGAGACTATAAAGAAATCATGTGGCATTGGCATTGCAATCTCTAAGTCCAATCGTTACATCAAAAACCTTGGATTGGCAATCTTCAAAATGCGTACGTTGCCTAGAGGGAGACTATATACAGATCATGTGGCATTGGCCGTGCAGTCTCTAAGTCCAACCATTACATCAAAAACCTTGGATTCACGGCAATGCCTAGATAGAGACTATATAAAAATCATGTGGCATTGGCAAAGCATCTCTAAGTCCAACAATTACATCAAAAACAACATTGCATAGAGAGAGACTATAAATAAATCATGTGACATTGGCAATGCAATCCCTAAGTCCAACCATTACATCAAAAACCTTGGATTGGCATTCTTTAGAATGCTTGCAATGCCTAGAGAGAGGCTATATAAAAATCATGTGGATTGCCAGTGCAATCTCTAATTCCAACTAAGATGTTCCTCCTTTGATACAAAAATTGAAATTGTATTTGCATTAGTCCGCCCCCCCACGCGAAAGTAAGCCATATGCCCCGCACAATGTGAAAATTAAGGCCAGTGAAAGAAAAATTAGTGCAAGATCTCTGTCCCCCCTCGTTGTCTCTTCTTGTCCTTCTTCCTGATATGATGTAAGCTGTCTTTAGAATGTTTTACATTGCCTAGAGAGAGATTGCATAGAAATCATGTTGCATTGGCAGTGCAATCTCTTAGTCGAACAATTACATCAAAACCCTTGGATTTGCATTTTTCGAGCCATGGAGGGTCTAAAATGTTGCCCTAAGAATTAGGGCAAAGTCGACACACATGCAAAAAGAAGCGCTATCTCATAAGTTTTAAGGCCACATGATGCATTGTGGCTCAAGGTTTGAGAAAAGCTCAGACTTGTATGGAATGATAAACATTGTGTCATGTCACATACAACCTAGTGCAGTGAGTTGGGGTCATGCAAGAATGCAATTAGAAGGTTTGCTAACCCAATCGCTTTGCTGGTTGTCAACCTCATAAATTTTTATGGCCAATTTTTATGTTCATGGTATCGACGCAATATGAATCACCAAAAGCAATATATTATATTAGTATGTTCACTTAATTTGTTCACGAACCTTCATCTAAAAATAATAGTTGAGAGCTATTTATGAAGCACTCTTCACTAGACTCAATAGGAAGAAGTGTGGTTTTAAATTGGTACCCAAACAAAACTCCTTTGAAGACATTAAATTATAGCTTAAACTCAAGTATCCACACATACATGTAAGAGAGCACTTCCACGTGTTTTGAAAGTTGTCTAGCATGGAAATCCTTTACTACAACTTGATGATTCCATGAAAATGTGCATGATTCAATGAAAATGTGCACTTTTCAATACTAACATCAAGCTTTTTGACGATGTTGGAGTTTCATATATATATATATATATATATAGCAAAATAGTGTATTATCCTAGATTTGCCATAAAACATGGCGAGAACGTTGAGAGGTTCATTGGGGACTTCCGTTCCTATTTTGCAGCCTATAAAACTTCAGCAAACCTTGTGGGCAATGCGGGAATCCCCTCTAAGATTGGTGGTGAGAGGATTGAAATTGATTTAAGATTGGTGCAATCTCGCTACATTTAGTGCTGCTCCTGAATTCGGGGCTTCAATTTGGCCGGTGCCGTGCATTTGCTAAGAATCTCGCTAATTTTGGCTGTTGAAGAGATGGGCGCCCACTAAATACGGCAACTTTCAAGCACTATTTGTCGCCAAATTTGCCTGTACACTGATCTACTGGTTTTTTACTAGATTCTTCAAATGATTTCATATTAGTCGTCGAATTTGACTGTACAGTGATCGACTGATTTCTTAATAGATTCTTCAAATGCGATCAAAATATTATTATTCATAACCGGAGAAGCTCCGTCTTGCAGGCAAGAAAATTATATGATAACTCATCGTGAGCCTACAACATTTGTCAAATCACCCAAAAGATTTTATCGTCGCAGGCGACAAATCGGCAGCAGGACGGAGACGGAATTGTCCAGCAAATTGAGTGACGAATCAAAGATTCTTTCCGCCATCCATGATCCCTTGATTGCAGGCTTTCTCCGTAAATCCGCGTGGTAAGGATCATGCCTTGAACATAGTTTTCTGGCCTGCAGATTATTGAAATCCAAGAAGAAAACATGGCCACACTCATCAGCAGACGGAATCCGCTTTGAAATAACGCGTTGACCTATCGTCGCCACGTTGAGAAGTCGTCGCATGTCGTGGCGGAGCATGAAGTCTTAGGATCGAGCCATGGTTTGGCGAACGATGGTTGAAGTCGATGTCGAAATCCCCCAATGCGTGGGTGGAATGAGCAATGTTGTCGTTTTGGCGAATGGCGACTTGTACAAGTTGATGATTGCGATTTGGCTAGCATCCGGTTGTTTGTTGGAATATGGTTAGCAAACATTTACAGGAGCTGGCATTATGAACTTGGTGGTGGGTTGGTGTGTGTTTCTTGCAGGCATAGTATTGCTCCACTCAAGATAAGCTCATGGTGTCCGGGAATGACCATGTGTTCACTGCTTGCAAGGTTCTAGGTCTTGTTTCCTCCCTTGCGATGCCGCTGTGGCCGAAAGGCCAGCGACATGTTAATCTCAACCTTGAGATTTCTTCTTGCACCATCGGGTCAACTTTAATATGCTTTTGTTCTAATCTTGATCAAAGGAAAAGGTTGGAAGGATCATGCACACGTGAGAGAGTTGTATAGACTAGCCCATGCGCTCGTATGTTTGAAGGATCGAATGCAAGTGATTCCACTGTCAACCCTTGCGATCGATGTACCGTCCCCGCAACAATTGCAGGCTGTACGGCGAATTGTTTGTGTGAGATGGTGTTCAAGTACTTCTTCCCAATTTGGAACTCGCGAATGACTTGAAGTATGGATGTCCAATTTGTGGGTGAGCCTTTCTTGTAGACGCATTTGTTTTCCGAGTGTGTCCACATTCTAGTGTTTTGGTCATTGAACGGGATCCAAAGCACGTATGGTTTACATTCCATGTCACTGTCTGTGAAGATCCCATCTGCCCCATTGACAACCTGTCGACAATGTTTAAGCTTTGTGAGCAAATCTCTACGAGCATACCTACTTTTAGGCGGAGCTCATAGTGTAGCCTACAATTGTCTTCTTAGAGACTGTGGGAGTTTTTATGGACTTGCTACACGTTCTGTGTCGTATATATTTCACTTTTAGAATGTGCACTGGTGTGGCTATTGTCCTGAAAATGTACTTGTTGTGGGCATCTTTAGAAGCATTTGTGTAGAAAAGGTGGGGGATATTGTGCTTGTGCGGTGGTTCTCTAAGGCATTGTTTGTTCAGGACTTCGAGGTATGCATCAGACTGTGAGCCGACTCTGATCTTGTTGAGGAGGTCAAGAAAAGATGCATTAT
The DNA here is from genome assembly GCF_047967505.1 of Dipteris shenzhenensis. Lineage (NCBI taxonomy): Eukaryota > Viridiplantae > Streptophyta > Polypodiopsida > Gleicheniales > Dipteridaceae > Dipteris > Dipteris shenzhenensis. The sequence continues at coordinate 34,334,145 of NC_141613.1, forward strand.
TTTGCCGCATGGGTTCACGCAGCTCGGAGTATGGTAGTTTTGACTTCCAATATGATCCTAGCATGGCAAAACCAGCATACCTTTGAAGGAATATCCACAAGTCCTTGCTGGGGCTTGCTTTGGCACAGTTCTCGCATAGTAGAACATCTACTTCGCCGAATGGCTAGTCGTGGTTGTGTTTTATTTCCTACATGTGTGAGTCAGCCACAATGAGGGTCTGAAGCCCCAACCAGAGAGATTTTGTCTATGACTACTAGTTGCACCTCCTTGTATCTTTCGGATGGAGTCTATAGTTTCTCTGCAGATAGTGATGTATAACTTGCTAAAAGAAGCGGGAGGTGTACTATAGAGTGTAAAGTCATACCACCAAGGTCTAATGGCATGCACTACTACACACGCATCCTATTGCGACGTTTACGTACCGACGATTAGCGCCCGCTTAGCGTTAATCGTCGGTATAAAAATCGGGTGTCGTAAATCGTCGCTATATAGCGACTTTTAATAAGCGTCGCTATATAGCGACGTTAGTACAAGTCGCTATATAGCGACTTTTAAAGGTCGCTATATAGCGACCTTAGTAAAAGTCGCTATATAGCGACTTTTACTAAGGTCGCTATATAGCGACACTGAGACTATATTATAGCGACGTTTTACAGAGAGGTTTTTTTTTTTTTTTTAGCCTTAAAATTTATTTTCTTCCAATGACAAAATTTTTTAAATTTTCATACATGTTTCAGCTCATAGAGAAATAAAAAATGAGAGCATGTACATCAAGCCTTTGAAGCTCATATATTCATGTCCAAGTTGGAGATGAGAAAAATCAAATTAAATAAGAGCATTTACATCAACTGTTTCATCTTGAGCCAAGTCTAAGGCGCCAAGCAAGTCTATCTCCAACTCTATACCGAGTTGATCTCCTATATCATCATCGTACTCTAGCATCGTACGTTCACCTAAAAGTATTTGATCATCTTCTTCAATTAAGCTTAAGTGTGGTGATTGATCTTGACGATTGTTGTCTTCCTCGTCAATATCGTGATCTCCATCCTCCTCCCGTGCGATGTCATTATGCGCATCTTCCTCTTGCCTCATATGGTGATCTATATCTTCTTCGCTAGATTCATTAATTGGATCCGGATTTGGTAGTGGCATCTCCATATCCACATCTCCATCTTCAAAAATCTGCTTACTTCGTGGTGCAACTTGGATCACGTACCACCATCTTGGATCAGAATGATCCGGATGAAAAACCACCTATATTGAAGATGAAAAATCACGTGCCAAATGTCGTCAATTATATATATATCAATGGACTTAAAAAACGAAAGCTTCGACTAATTAAATCATTAGTATGCACCTGCTCACAGTGCTCGGGAAGAACAAAAGTATCACTTTCATCGGTCCAATGTTTGGTGGAGTCTATTGCAAAGAGACCGCTACCATCTTTTCTCACAGTTGCATGGGGACCGTTGTAAGTAGTTCTAAACCATTTTACATCAAGAATGAAAATAGTAAATCGTCTGAAATCAATTTCATAGATGTCGCGTATGGTTCCACAATAATCCAACTGTGAGGAGAGAAGATTGGTATCCGAAGCACTTGCTCGGCTATCTTGTGTGAAGTTAGCCATGACTCCACAATCATACGTGACTCTCTTTGAATCGATGCGTTCTATGCAAAAATATCGTCCATATGACCATAATGCACTGTACTTTTTGTACTGTAAAAGAGCATCATTAAAACAATGAAGATGCACCTATTTTATAGCATATATTGCCACAAATAATTACTTAATTACATCAAGAGATAAGAAACTTACATGCACCATACATCCAGATGATAACTCCCGCTCGCGCTCGTTTATTGTCTCTCCATCACGTTCGGCTTTACGTATAGCTAGTTGTAGCCAATCAAGTGACATGTGAGTAGGGAGAAGAGCCAGATCTCGTGGATATGGTTGTGATCGCCTGTACATTACTCTGAATCTCATCCTTGCATTTATTCTTTCTGCTTTGGCCACTTCATATCTCTCAATCCACTTCTGCATCTCAGGGCTATTGAGGATACAAAACTTATTGAATTTCTCCATTTGCTCTTCGCTCATCTTTCTTTCAATCCCTTTTCCTTGGGGGACCTCGCCAATGATGCGATCATCATCCTTGTTGTGCCAAGCTTGCGGCATATCAGGATCCGTGGATGCAAGAAACTCTGTGATATATACTAATGACTCTTGCACAAGCCATCCCTCTGCCATGCTTGCTTCTGGTCTTGCTCTTTGTCTTACAAACCCCTTTAAAGTTTTCATAAACCGCTCGAGAAAAAACATCCATCGATTATGAACGGTTTATCCGCAAGTTTCCGCAAGTGCTCCTTCTCTTTTTCCGCATAAGCTCCTTCTCTTTTTCCGCATGAGCATAAGCATGAGCTTATGCTTATGCTTATGCATAAGCATAAGCATAAGCTCATGCTTATGCTCATTCTTCCGCATGAGCTTATGCGTAAGTTTCCGCATGAGCTTATGCGGAAATAGAGAATGAGAGAAGCATACGCTTCTCTCATTCTCTTTTTCCGCATAAGCTCCTTCTCTCATTCCGCATAAGCTCCTTCTCTATTTCCGCATGAGCATAAGCATGAGCTCATGCTTATGCTCATTCATCCGCAAGAGCTTATGCGTAAGTTTCCGCAAGAGCTTATCCGCAAGTTTCCGCAAGTGCTCCTTCTCTTTTTCCGCATAAGCTCCCTCTCTTTTTCCGCATGAGCATAAGCATGAGCTTATGCATTCTCTATTTCCGCATAAGCTCTTGCGGAAACTTACGCATAAGCTCATGCGGAAGAATGAGCATAAGCATGAGCTTATGCTTATGCTTATGCATAAGCATAAGCATAAGCTCATGCTTATGCTCATTCTTCCGCATGAGCTTATGCGTAAGTTTCCGCAAGAGCTTATGCGGAAATAGAGAATGAGAGAAGCATACGCTTCTCTCATTCTCTTTTTCCGCATAAGCTCCTTCTCTCATTCCGCATAAGCTCCTTCTCTATTTCCGCATGAGCATAAGCATGAGCTTATGCTTATGCTTATGCTTATGCTTATGCTTATGCATAAGCATAAGCATAAGCTCATGCTTATGCTCATGCTTCCGCAAGAGCTTATGCGTAAGTTTCCGCAAGAGCTTATCCGCAAGTTTCCGCAAGTGCTCCTTCTCTTTTTCCGCATAAGCTCCCTCTCTTTTTCCGCATGAGCATAAGCATGAGCTTATGCTTATGCTTATGCATAAGCATAAGCATAAGCTCATGCTTATGCTCATTCTTCCGCATGAGCTTATGCGTAAGTTTCCGCAAGAGCTTATGCGGAAATAGAGAATGAGAGAAGCATATGCTTCTCTCATTCTCTTTTTCCGCATAAGCTCCTTCTCTCATTCCGCATAAGCTCCTTCTCTATTTCCGCATGAGCATAAGCATGAGCTTATGCTTATGCTTATGCATAAGCATAAGCATAAGCTCATGCTTATGCTCATGCGGAAATAGAGAAGGAGCTTATGCGGAATGAGAGAAGGAGCTTGTCATGAGCTTATGCGCAAGTTTCCGCAAGAGCTTATGCGCAAGTTTCCGCAAGTGCTCCTTCTCTTTTTCCGCATAAGCTCCTTCTCTTTTTGCGCATAAGCTCCTTCTCTCATTCCGCATAAGCTCCTTCGCAAGTTTCCGCATGAGCATAAGCATGAGCTTATGCATGAGCTTATGCTTATGCTTATGCATAAGCATAAGCATAAGCTCATGCTTATGCTCATTCATGCTTATGCTTATGCTTATGCTTATGCTCATGCTTATGCTCCTTCTCTATTTCCGCATGAGCATAAGCATGAGTTTCCGCAAGTTTCCGCAAGTTTCCGCAAGCATAAGCATAAGCATAAGCATAAGCTATCCGCAAGTTTCCGCAAGAGCTTATCCGCAAGTTTCCGCAAGTGCTCCTTCTCTCTTTCCGCATAAGCTCCTTCTCTTTTTCCGCATGAGCATAAGCATGAGCTTATGCTTATGCTTATGCATGAGCATAAGCATAAGCTCATGCTTATGCTCATTCATGTCCATGAGCTTATGCGTAAGTTTCCGCAAGAGCTTATGCGGAAATAGAGAATGAGAGAAGCATATGCTTCTCTCATTCTCTTTTTCCGCATAAGCTCCTTCTCTTATTCCGCATGCAAGTTTCCGCATGAGCTCCTTCTCTTATTCCGCATAAGCTCCTTCTCTTTTTCCGCATAAGCTCCTTCTCTATTTCCGCATGAGCATAAGCATGAGCTTATGCTTATTCATGAGCATGAGCTTATGCGGAAGTTTCCGCAGGAGCTTATGCGGAAATAGAGAATGAGAGAAGCATATGCGGATCTCATTCTCTTTTTCCGCATAAGCTCTTTCTCTTTTTCCGCATAAGCTCTTTCTCTTTCTCTTTTGCGTGAGCATATGCGGAAATAGAGAATGAGAGAAGCTTATGCTTCTCTCCTCCTCTATTTTCGCATATGCGGAAACATGAGCATAAGCTCATGCTCACCCATGAGCATAAGCATAAGCTCATGCGGAAAAAGAGAAGGAGCTTATGCGGAAATAGAGAATGAGAGATGCTTCTCTCCTTCTCTTTTTCTGCATAAGCTCCTTCTCTTTTTCCGCATGAGCATAAGCATGCGGAAATCATCCTTCTCATGCTTATGCTCATGCATGTGCATGAGCTTATGCTTAAGTTTCCGCATAAGCTCATGCACATGCGTGAGCTTATGCGGAAATAGAGAATGAGAGAAGCATAAGCTCATTCTCTATTTCTGCATAAGCTCATTCTCTATTTCCCACTCTATTTCCCCCTTCTCCTTTACATCTTCTTTCCCTCTTATCTTTCCCTCTTCTTTCCCTCTTTCCTTTCCCTCTTCTTTCCTTTCCCTCTTCTTTCTTCTTGCCTATGCCTATGCCTATGAGAATGCTCATGTTTGTTTATTTGTTTTCTGTTTTCGTGTTTGTGTCTATGTTAGACATGGGATCACGTCGCTCATCGGACGAGTACGGACAGCCTCGCAGGAGGAGAGCTCACGATCTATATGCTCCAGAGGACTTTGATTCCTCTCAGGCGACTACCCCGAGGACTACCCCTGGTCCGACTCCTCTCGGTCCTAGCACTGTGACTACCCCTGGTCCGACCCCTCTTCCACGTAGCACTGCGACTACCCCTCAGGGGACTCCTTTGCTAGCCGCGCATGGCTTTGTTGGGACTCCCGACGAGTTTGTAGCGCAGATGAGCGATGAGGAGGCAGCGAGATTCTTCTCTCTGCTCTCTCAGAGGACCTCCGCAATTCCTTCCCCTACACCGACGGGTGGACGTACAGCCCAGCCATCCCCTCGCGCCCCTTCGACCGCGGGATCATCACCTGCGCATGCCTCCCGCAAGGGAAGGAAGAGTAGGATGGGCGGCTCATGTTGTGCTGACTCAGGAGATGTAGACGAGTCAGCACACTCACGCTCCTTTAGGTCTCCACTTGGTCCGGAGACACAGTATCAGTCAGGTCCCTTTCCCTCTCCTACTCGCACAGCTACTCCTCGATCCGGAAGCGGTCGCGCAGCTTCCACTCCTTCAGACTCTGCTACCGTCAGTCCCCCTTACTCATCAGGGGATCTCTCCTATCAAATCACATCTGCCGGAGAGATAATAGAAGACAAAAAGGGCAAAGCAGTGATGGCCGCCATGAGGCGGTTGATGAGTCATCACTTCAAGAGCGGCATAAATATCGATTGGCGGTATCAAGATGGCCAAAAGAAGCAGGCGGTGATCGATGAGTTAAAACTCAGATTTCCTAATCCGCCAAATGTGGAGTTTAATAACAGTTATATGCTCGAGCGCATGGGTTTGGTCCTAAAGCATCGCAGATCAACCATGCGTACTTCCATTACAAAGGGGTTGTCTAAACCCAGCTGGGCAGACAAAGCTGATTGGAAGTACTTCAAGAAGCAACATAGGGACCATCCTGAAATGTTCGAGGGTCAGAGGAGGGCTGCGAAGAGACGGCTGGATGTCGTAGGTACTTCGCACTTTGGTGCAGGTGGACGGTATGCGTTCGAGGCAACCGTGGTAAGTTTACTTCTTTCCATTTAATGTATTGTTCTATTTGTTTTACTTACATATTACATGCACTTTAGCTAACTCTAACTCTCGTAAATTGGATCCACAGCAAGCTGCGATGGGTCATCTTCCTACGGATGCAGAGACGCGGCGCGCATTTCGGATAGGAACCAAGCCGTGGTTCATTGAGCAAGAGGCAATGGGAGCGACAGTCGACGATTGGGCTGAGGTGGCTGCTCGCACGGTATAAGTTTACTCCCGCTTGTAATCTCACTTTTTAATTTAAGTTCCAATCTAATTTTCGATTTATATGGTTCACTCTCAGGGTCAAAGCTCAAGCGTCCCATCATCAGAGACGAGCGATCAACAGGGGCAAGGATCGGACGCAGGTGCCGATGACGAAGGAGAAGACGGAGGTGTCGGGGACGAGGGAGAAGATGCAGGTGCCGAGGACCAGGGAACAGCCCAACAAGACGATTCGGATTCGGATTCGGATTAGTAGTGGTAGTAGCATTTTTCATATCCGCTCGTTAGAGCCATTTTGTATCGCCCTTTCACAGGGTAATTTTGTTTCAAACACAGTTGTATATGTATATGCATTTCTTCCTCATCGTTCACAAGAACAATTTTGTATCACCCTGCAAGCAAGGGAAATTTTGTTATAAAAAACTTTCTTTTGTAATTACAAAAAAAAAAAAAAGGTTAGTGGGGCTAAACAGGGCTTCCTTTTGGCCCTGTTTAGCCCCACTAACCATTTTTTTTACCTTCTGTTAATCGTCGCTATATAGCGACGTTTACCAGTGTCGCTATATAGCGACGATTAACACAGTCGCTATATAGCGACGTTTACATCATCGCTATATAGCGACGTTTATATCGTCGCTATATAGCGACGTTTACATCGTCGCTATATAGCGACGATTAACAGCGTCGCTATATAGCGACGGTTTATAGCGACGCTCCTTTTCCGACGATTTTAACGACTTTTATAGCGACCTTTGCGCCCGTGAAAAAAAAAATTTTTAATGTAAAAAGCGTCGGTATTTCCGTCGGAAAATGGCCTATGCCTTGTAGTGATGCGCTGTTCTTCTAGTGTAAGCTAGTAGCATCACCCTAGGCAAGTCAACGTCAGAAGTTTCCTTGTGTGTGTAGAAGCATAGCAACGCTTGCACCATAACCATAAGCAAAAGCGTTTTGATCAAAGAGTTTGTAGGCCTTGATTCCATGGGGATGTCCATAGTGGATTAGTATGTACTCTTTGGCCTTGGCATCAAGCTTCTTCCGATGCTTGTCAAGTACATGGGCATAAGTTGGGGACCCAAAAACTCTCAAATGATGAACAGTGGGTTTGAAACCGGTCCAGAGTTCATGGGGTGTGACGTTGGGTTGGCGACTTGGAGCGGCAATGTTCTGCAGGTAAGTTGCAGTGGCGATTGCTTCACCCCAAAATGTGTGAGGCAACTAGGCATCCGTCATCATGGTTCTTCTAGACTCCATGACAGTACATATTTTCTTTTCAGCCACTCCATTTTGCTCAGAAGTATCAGGGATAGTGCGTTGGTGAATTATACCATGATCCAAATAGTATTGATCAAATTGTCGAGAAAAATACTCCCCACCACCATCTCTGTATAGTGTATGCAATTTTGCTCTAGTTTATACCTCGGCCATGATGTGGTAGCACTGGAAATGCATGAAGGTTTCACTCTTGTGGTGAAGCAGATATATGACACAGTATGAACTATTGTCATCCACAAAGAGTAGGAAGTAGGCTGTGCCACCAAGAGAATGGGGTTCTACATCGGGCCACAAACATCAGAATGAACAACAAGGAGCAATCCTGGCGACCAAGTCCCATGGAGACCAAAGAATGTCATTTTGTGGAGTTTGCCCATGACAGAAGGTTCACAAAAGGGATTTGCAGGATTGTGTAGCCGTGGAAGTCCATTCACAATATTTTGACGACTCATTTAAAGGAGATAAGAATAGTTCAAGTGACCAAATCTACGATGCCAAAGAGTGATAGCAGTATCGAGTGTGGTGGCCACGAAGGCTTGAAGAACCGGCTTGCCCTCACCAAATGGATTAAGACCATTATCCCGTGGATATTGAAATTGTTGTAGAGGATTTGGGTGAAGTGAGCATACTATGCTATAGTCAGTTGAGAATTCAATGCTAGTGTTGAGAAGTGAGAGCCGAGAAAGATAGCAAATTCTTATGCAGTGATGAAACCAAGTAGACGTCATGCAGACAAACTTCTTGATCATTTGGAAGGTGTACAAGAAGAGTACCATAACCAAATGCATCAAGGTGACTGTTGCAACCGAAATAGACTGGAATGAGTTGATAAAAAACTTTGAAATCCATAAACCACGAGTGGTGAGATGTCATGTGCCTTGATGCGCTGGTATCCAAGAACTAGGTCGAGCAATGTTGTGGCAGTCCATGCAAAGGATTGTCAGTTGTGCAAAATAACGACAGAGGTGGCTCAGTGGATGCAGCATTTGCTTGAGTACTCAAGTTGTGTGGCTGCCCTAATCCTTGGTTGGTCTTGGGATAATTTACGGATTGCCTCCAGAAGGGTCTACCACCATTGTTGGTCGGAGAAGGACTTGGAAGGAGTGGAGGAGTGGAGGAACTGCCAGATGGCAGAGACGGGCAGAAGAAATTCTTGTTCTTCTTATAGGATTTGTTGAACTTTGGATTACTGTAGAGCGCAGTGGGATTGGTTGTTTGTGCGTTATTTGAATGTTTGCGAATGGTGTCCTCCTGCAGAATCTTGCCGATTAAGGAAGGTAGATTGAGTGCTATGACACTGGATTGGGTCGTGACAAAAGCTCGCCATGAAGGAGGAAGAGCGGAAAGCAACATGGTCGCTTGTTGTGTGTCAGGGATGGCCAATGCGACCCCAACCAATTCATCCAGAAGTGCTTGCCATGAGTTAAGAAAATCAGGAATGGATTGATTTTCTGATAAGGAGAGATTCATCAACTATTTGTGAACATTCAACTCGGTAGACAAGTCTATATGATCTATAAGTCACCTTTAGCTTGTCCCAGACAGCCTTGGATGTCATGAGTGAATGCACAAATTGGATTTGAGAGTCTCTGCAGTGAAGGATGATGTCCGACTTGGCTTTGTTGTCAGGAAGACCTATGCCAGAATCAATGGAGGAACCATTGACTACAGCCTAGAGATCAGATCGTTTGAAGAGAATCTCCATCTTTATTGACCAGAGGCGGTAATTTGCATTGTTGAGCCTTTCAATGTCATAGTATCGCTTCACTGTGTGGAACTAGTTGATGCCATGCTTTAATAGGGGATAGGGAGGGTGTGTACCCTGCAAAGGTTGAAACAAAATGGTTGGGAGAATGCGAGGCGATCACTCGTCTAATACCATGTGAATTTGAGAAGAGAGAGAGATGCTACGCATGCAAAGAGATGGAAAGGTAGAGAGAGCTCTGAGAGACAAGAAAATGAAGACAATCGTGTTATTCAAGTAATGGAGTATCCTCATAGGATGTGAACGATTGCAAGGGGTTACAACTGATTGCATGAGCCTAACAAGTGGTGAATGCAATCTTATTGAATTGAAATTACCCATGATGAGTTTAGGAGTTAGATCTGCTAACATTTCCTTGTGCTCGCCTCTCCAGAGAGGAAAAGGTGAAATTGTTTTTAAGGGTTTGTAATGTTCTTAAGCATGATGTCTTCGAGGATCTTGCACTGCTCGCAATTGAGCTTCTGAAGCATGCCAAAGTACTGGTTGTTTGGCATGATAGCATGGCGGGGCTATTGTTTTCCATGTGTTTCCTTGTTGTCACAGTGCATGTTCATTTCTATGATCAGGTCGAAGTTTTCACTTCCCATGTTGGAGACGGTGTTGCTACTATAGGTTGTGCCAATAGTAGCAATGACGGACCTAGCATTAGGGGAGAATTGGGATCTCAAAGGGGCCTCATAAGGAATGGATTAGGGAATGCTGAGTGGGCTAATGCAAGGGGCTTGGAGGGTCCCAAGGAGGCCTAACCAGTCCAACCTAGGTGGATTAAACCCATAATTGAGCCCACCTCTCCTCCCATCAATGCGGGGAGGGGGCCACTTTTTTAAATTTGAATTTTCAAAATTCGAATCTCCCCCCCTCTCCCTCCCCCTTCCTCCTCTCTCTCCACCTCCCTGGCTCCTCCTCCCCCGCTCCTCCTCCCTTCCTCCCTCCCTCCCTCCCTCCCTCTCCCTCTCCCTCTCCCTCTCCCTCCCTCCTTCTCTCCCCTCCCCCTTCTTGCTCCTCCTCCCTCCTCCCTCTCCCCTTCTCCTGCTCCTTTTGGTCCTCCTCCTCCCTCCTTCCTTCCCCTCCTTCTGTAGCCACCCTACTCCCTCTCTCCTCCTCTAGCCGCCCTGCTCCCCCTCCCTCCCTCCTTCCTCTCCCCTCCTCCTCCCTCCTGTAGTACCTCTCCCCTCCTCCTCCCTCTTGTAGCATCTCCTCCCTTCTGCACTAGCCGCCCTACTCTCCTCCTCCTCTTCCTCTTGCCCTGACCTTCTCCTCCTCCTCCCTCTTCCTTGCTACTCCCACCATCTCACTCTTCCCTCTTTTCTAGCTTCTCCTTTGCCTACTCTCCCCTACATTTCATCCAGCAACACTGATACATTTTTTTGATTACTCATGGCACCATTTGAGGACATATCCAACAAGTGTACCATGTGAACTTACAACTGGAGGATGAATATGCAAGCACACACCATTTGGGATTTAGGGGAACTCCTAAAAATGTGCTCCTAAAAATGGACATGCTTGTATTGCACCCACTCTCAGAAGATGCAAAGGGAAGCCTACAATGGGAAAATGGCATCCTTTCTTGCAACAAAAGTGCAGCCCCTGATCGTCACCTAAGTGGAACCCCATTTTGCTGATTCCATTGGAGCGGATACACGTGTGTACTTTGCATGCTAAACTACTCATACTTGACAAGTTACTCTATCTCCATCTAGTTTATGCTTGGAATTTGAGGCCCCAACAAGTCTCTGCACAATGCATTGCAAAAGTTGAAGAACTACTCTCACTGATGGGCCTTCGTGGAGGCAATGTGAAGCTTAAGCAGGGTAAGAAACAATCATCAGGAAAGACACAAAATTCTCCTACTAAGGGTGGAGGAAAGGCAAGGAGGTTCTTGTCCAACCATAATGCTAATAAAGAAAAACATACATTAGTTGAGAGCACCCTAGGGTGGGACTACTGGAAAGCTTTGTGCGTGTGCACTACAAATCAAGATTCACATATGCAAATTGCTACTTTGAGAGCAAAATTATGGACAAATCTTGATGCATTTATAAAGTTTCTTAGATAGGGTCAACTGGATGAGCTTTATTACGAGATATCTAGACAAAATTGGGAGAATTCATATCATTGAAATGGTAGAAGCATGGGGGGAGTCGCATATTACACATTGCATGGCAATCCTCCTTGGGTTGAATTTTTGTGCATTGGTTGAAAGCTCGATGGAGACAGAGGATGATGGTGATAGTGACAGAGGTGAAGCTTTCGAGGGTGATGTTCTGACTGGCCACCCTCATTCCGCATCTCCCATCAACCCACTCGATATCTCCTTTGACGTCCCTCACCACCATCTGCATGCATTGCTTGACCGTGCTATACCTCCACCAAAATGGAAGGTGCTATACCTCCACCAAAATATTAAGCTTATCCCAAGGTGCTATGCGCCCCTCTTATGCGCATGCAGCTCAAAAGCCATGGGGGAGCTTCTTTAGCTTCCCCCAAGATTGCGTTTTGCTCCTAGCCCTTTCGGTTCAGATGGGCCCGTGGCCTCAAGAGAGATACTCAAGTCGGCACAACTCCTTCTCCCTAGCACAGAGACGAGACTCAAGGAATCTACAAAAATCATTCGCAGCCGTTCTGCAAGGAAGACTTTGTGTAACTCTTCAGGATGCCTTTGTTCATCAAGTGTTAGACCTTGGATATGATCATAAGATGCCACTTCCTTATGTTACATTCGATTATCTATTTGTACACATGCACAAGAAGTTTGCATACTTAACTTCTTCATTGTTATGTCAAGAGGTATATGGACTTCTTCAATTCACAGGGTTGAATGGCCCTTTGGTCAAGTTCAAATGTACTACATGCGTAGACTCTCATGTGAGCCATGATCTAGCATGACCTTTTTGCTACACATGTGCTAGCCCACAAAATATCTTGTGCATTCCTTCCCTCAAAGTCCACATTGTGCTTCATGATGGTACAGAAGTTGATATGAAACTCTGTGGTGCTCGAGGAGACATTGGGGTTACATCATCTATTCTTGGAGTACCACAACCGTAGCCTAGTAGCTATGTAGAATTGCCACCGCAAACAGCTCTGGATTTGTCACAGCCTTTGAGCTAGATGCATTGATATATTGCCTCCATAACTGACTGACGCCACACAAGATTGTACATTCATTGGGGTGGGAATAAAACCTCTTGCGTTGCATGTTTTCATAGGTTCTCTTTTGACATTTTTCTACAGCCCAAGGCATAGGATGTTGTATATATTGCAACAATGAAATAAAGATCCTTGCATCAATTACTATGTTCATTTCTGTTGCACTGTGCTACCATTGTTCTGCTCAAAGAATACCACATTGCACCTATCACACATCCATGAAAGAGACCTTGCATTTACTTCAAAATTGGGTTGCACCACACTTGCACAAAAACAACTCCCCTTATCCGTGGTAGCATGTGCACAATACAAAAAAAATAAGGGCCCCTTCAAAGCGCACCTCCACACAATTGCATTGCTATTACATGCTTGCCTCGTTCTAAGCTATAGTCCCAATAATTACAAATGGACACACACATTGACCTTACCACACATAATGTCATATGGGATGAAGATTTCATGGATAGTAACCCAAACACAACCGATGTAGTTAATTGTATTACAAACCTAGACAAAACACATACATACAACTCGTTGCTTGACATCTTGTACAGAAACATCTACACGACAACTTTGAGGAGCTTTATGCCTTGGCATAAGCTCCAAGCACCATGTGAGAACCATGCAGCTGAGACCTTAACCAAGGATGAGGTTGCAGGTCGTCTTAAAATGTCCTCGACATTGAGGGATTTAGTCCACGATGGCATGGAGCTCTTTGCCAAGGCATTTAACACATCATTCACTGTATTGATGCCACACTAATATAGAAAATGAAATTTGATGTGAGCAAGAGTAATGAGACCCATACAATACTACTAAATGATTGGTCCTACCCTACATTTATCACCCTAGTGCATCTGCTTCAAACAAACCAGGGCTACACCACTTTGATCAAGAGGGACAATGAGCTATAGCTGGCCAAACTTCTCCATGTGTGCCTTGACTCGTCTACTAACAAGCTCGCTTTGGTTTACAAAATGAGCGACACAACAATGGATGTTACTCCATTCAAAGGATTCGAAGAAAAGTTTATAGGATGAAGGCAAGGTCCTTTGAGGATGCAACCCATGCATCAGTTGCACCATCAAGGAATGCCAATGAATCAGGATGTCACCCTGCTCCTAAAAACCAGCCACCACGAAATGAAGTAGTTGACCATGTCTAGCATTTGAGAGAGCCAAGAAAACATAATACAAGAAGAAGATTGCGGACATCCCTAGATTCCCTTGTTCATGTTGTTGCACTCTGACGTTTAATCGTAAGCTGAAGAAGCTACCTACCATTTATAAGTCCCTGCTAGAACAACATGACAATGGCACCACATATATTGTTCAAACGGCTTATACCAATTAAGGAAACATAAAACACCAAAGTTCCATTGTGGTAACGTGAGACTTCTTCTTAAAATGGCATACGTGTCTTCACTAAACAAGGTGGAAGAGCGACTGCTGGTCGTAGTAAGGCTACCCTTTGTGTAGATCCGAGAGTTAATATATGAAGGCCAATATGGTTTACATGACAGTGTGGTGAATGTATTTGCAGACACGATAGAGTGCAACAAGTTCTTCCACGATTCCTATCCAAGAATGCAATAGTGCTAGTAGCGATCAAGTGAAGGCTTCACTACATGCATACTACATGAGCGGACTTGTTCAGCCAAATAGCAACTTAAACAAAGCAACATCCATTTAAACACACTTTGGATGGAGCACATTTCTAGGCTATAGCAAGCGAGGCTGTCCTCATGACAGAAGACCACCCACATTTGGAAAATGGCATTCATGCAAATACTCTTGTGCACAGCATATACACAAGCCAACAAGTTGTGGACTTCAAAGATAGACCAATCATTGTTGCTCCGTTTGACAACTTCCCCCCACTGAGCATATTTAGGGACAAACATTGCAAGGAAATGGCCTTCCCAACACTATTTTATGGTCACCCACATGCATATAACATTCCAGAGCATACTAGCTACCAAGAAATAGAGAAATAGGAATTAATAGACCAAGACAAGTGTTTTGCAACTTGCATAGATAATCTTTTCTTCAAGACAATGAAGATTCTCGTTTGGCAAGTCCTATCATCCACATGGGTTTGAATGTGCAAGGAGAAACTCAGGGGCACAACATTACAAGCAAAAGAAGGAGTTGCTTACATGAACATCGAGAAGCTCCCCCAAATTAAAATAGGCTACCATGACTTTACGTGCTTGCATACATCTGCAGACTATAAGCAGTGCCTCAAGAAGAACCTATTTGAGATGTTGAGGCAAATTGGGTCTCCCACTTTCTATGTCATGTTCTTGGAGGTGGCGCACCTATGGCATCCCTTGCTTTAATGCCTTACTTCACTATGACAAGAATGCTTTCGTGACTTGCAGTACCTCACATAGAATGAACTCCAAAATATGATCCGCTTAGATCCCATAACAACAGATCGTTACTACGTTCACAATTTCCAAGCCTTGAAATCATTACTGAAGAAAGACCACTCCATACTGGGCCCTCTCGTGGACTTCTTCTTTGTGACAGAGCTCTAGAACAGAGGGAGCCATCATGACCATGGGTTATTGTGGTGTGAAGGCGCACTAGTTTTTGGCCTTACTAACAATGATATATCACGGCCTACGTTGATTGATACATCATGATAGACCTCACTCATCTTGACATTTCGGAGAAGGGGATTCAAATCCATAAGCATAGGAAAACACGCAAGAAGCAATGCAAAGCTTGCAGATTT
Source organism: Dipteris shenzhenensis (assembly GCF_047967505.1). Lineage (NCBI taxonomy): Eukaryota > Viridiplantae > Streptophyta > Polypodiopsida > Gleicheniales > Dipteridaceae > Dipteris > Dipteris shenzhenensis. The sequence continues at coordinate 34,349,414 of NC_141613.1, forward strand.
GGCTTCCCATAGACCCCCATGATCAAAACCAATACTTATTTCCGCTATTGGATGGTATGGACTTGAGGTCCAGCTAAAGAAAACCTCAAGAAGATTTCAAAGTTCTTGGTGCAAGAATGTGCATTAATGCTTGATTCACATATTTCTTCCAATAGAGAGGTATGACACACAATGAATATGTTGCACCACATCGCTCAACTAGAAATCTTCTTTAGGAGACAAGTGAAGCACTTATACACTAACAACTTCAATCTAACTATGTCAAAACAATGGGGGGCCAACACATATATTCAGTTCATCATGAACCCTCATGCAATAGAATCTTACTGTACATATTACATGACAAAAATAGATAAAGAGACTACTAAAGCCATCAATCATGCTCTCACTATGAGTTTGAATAGAGAGTCCCCACCGAACGAGCACATACGCAAAGTAAAAAATGTGATACAAAACACACAACACATCATTGCACAACAAGCTACTTACCTTTGTTATCTCTACCTCTGACAAGCACAAGTAGGGATTTCTATTACATCAAAACAAGCCTTGCAAACGAGCGCACCCTAGTTGAGGCATTGGACCAGAGCAACACCGACATTTTCTTCAATGACATCATAACAAATTACATGTGACGTGACATGTGTTGCGAGCGTGTATGACACATGTTTCGCTAGCAAGAACACGATGCCCGCCGAACAAAAACGTGCAAGAAAATGGGGTAGAATTATACGCTTCAACAATTACAACAAAGCAAAGGATCTCGAGAGCCATTACATGAAGCTCTACTTGTTGTACTTGCCACAGAGCACTCTCTATTTGATGACTTTCCCAAATGGCATGACATCCTTTCACATATGAAGGTCATTGAAGGAAACCATGCTCTCTTTAACAACATGTCCACTTGCATGGCCTTACCTACATTAGGGGATAATTGGGGTCTCCAAAGCCCCCCCAATTAGTGTTTGCTAATTTCAAGGGGTTAGGCAGGGATTTGAGGTGTACCAATGGGAGTGCTCCTTTTTGTGGGGCAATGCCATGTTGAGGTGGAGGGTGGGTAGACATGTAAAATAGCCCCTATTGGCTATTCCTCTTACACCAAGGACCACTCAAACCATCCCCCCCCCTCAACCCATGCTTGACCCTCCTCCCATGTGCACCTCCCCCAGATAATCTCCAAATGCATTCAAGATCTGTGGACTCTTTTGGGTGAATTCCGCCCCCTCTCAACTTGTTGCATGCCTACCCCCTCCTCTTCTCTGGTGTAGCTCCATTCTCCTTCCATTTTTGAAACGTGGGAAGTCATTTGGTAGCTGCTCTAGCCCCTCCTGCTTTGGTCCACTATCTTTCTCCCTCTCCAGCACCTTGTACAGCAGTTGCTCATCCCCCTCTTCTCTAGTCCAACTTTTTCTCTGTCCATTCCTAGCTATATCACCTCCTACAGTAGCAGTTACTCATCGGGCCTCTGCTCTTTCTCCCTCCATTCCTAGCTACAACACCTCCTACACTAGCTCATCATCCCCCTTTGCTCTTTCTCCCTCCATTCCTATCTACAGCACCTCCCTCTATACCCGTCCCTCCCTCTCCCTCTCTCTCTCTCTCTCTCTCTCTCTCTCTCTCTCTCCTTTTCTCTCTATTGGAGTTGCTCTCTCCCTCAAGTTGCAATTTTAGGTCCATTCTTGCTACTATGACCTCTCTACAAGCATGGTGAGGAGACCATACATGTCCTTTGTGTCCCAGAGGAGAAAAAATGCATTGGGTGAATGGGTGCCTTGCACCTATAGCTTGAATGATTGGATAGTCATGAGAGGATCTGCCAAGGGTCCACATAAGCTTCCCAAGAGCAAGAGAGGTGATCTTTTGCATGAGTGGAAGGGCACCATCATGAATTTCAATCTTGGGAAGAAAGTGTGACTCACAAAAGTGCAACACATCTACATGGGCAAGGACATGTGTCTGGCTCCGTCAAGCAATCAATTAACAATACCATCACATTGTAAGTCTGCACTTGTATAAGTTTTCTAAGTGTAATGAGTTAGTTTGAAATTGTACCTTGAAATAGCACTTGTGCATAACAGATGTATTTCATTTGGGCTTTGAAGAGTGGGAACCAGTCCAGTGCTTCTTAGGTAGCTTTATTGTCATTCATGAGGGTCAAGGAGGGCAAATGCATGCTGGAGAGAAGTCCTCTACTTTGAAACAGAGAAATATTTATTGGTATAATGCCAAGTACATTACTCTATGCACGACATTAGGCTATGGCCATCTTCAATGCATTGCACCAACATTACAACTTGAAGCCATGGATTGCAGCATGGTCAACATAAGAACAGTACAATCATACAAGGATAAGATTGCAAAGGCTATGGGCATGGCCATGAAGTTTATATATGGCTCTAAATGGGTAAGGTTGTCTTGGTTTATGCATTTGCACATTATGCTTCTTGTTATCAAAATATCTAGATGCATAGAACAAAAACCATGTGGTCATGCAAGCGCCTATGTGAGAATGCCCTTGAGGAATTTCTTGGGGTGAATTGGGGAAGCAGGTCAAGTGAACAAAAGGATGATCTACTTCAACGCCATGCATGTAAGGACAATGTGGTTGTCTTGTACCACATCTCCCACCAAATGTTATATTTAGCTTTCCAATATAGATGTTGGAAGAAAATAGGTGGCAATTGGCTCCCTCTTGACTCTAATGATGATGGTAATATAGGGGTAAGTTTATGTATTGATTCTCAGTTAGGAGATGTCAAGAATGTGACCATCACCTCACAATGAACTCTTAGGGATGTGTGGGAGCACCTATTGGTCATGGAGGATGGCATGTCTGAGTCCTCTCATTTTACCTAAAATGGTGAAAAGGTAGGTAAGCATGCAAAGAAGCGCATGCATAGTGCCACTTTTATCCCTCCTGCAATATTGAAGGCGGTAAACAATGTGGTGTGGAACAATTCTGGATTTTGACACTTTCCAATTCTTAGTGATGAAATTTATTTTGATGTTTTAAATGCTTTGGTTTCATGTCAAACTTTTCTCCAAAAAATAAAATTTATTTAATTATTTATATTTATAACATTTGGGTATATATAGGTTTAACAATTACTTTAGTTTCAATACCATAGCTATAGCTCTCTAGCTACCAAACTACCATAGATTGTGCTAGGTCTACCTTTCAGGATTTTATCTCCTATACTACATTAGTTGATAGGGAGGAGGAGTTATTTTTAGTCTTTGATAGGAGCATAGATGTCCTAGGCACTGACTTAGGAGCTCGAGATGGTTTTGAAGACCTCATCAAAGTATATGCAAGACCACATTGTGAGTTTTTCATATCAACTTGATGAGCCTACAAAAAGATGGATCCAATTGATTACTTGAAGTACTTGTTCAATCAAGGACCCATGTTTGTGAAGTGTTTAGACTACTTTTGAGCCCAGCTCACACCCCAAGGGTTTAGAGAGTTGGACACCGATGACCTCCTAGCACATGGAGTCATCAAAAACATAGGAAATAGGTTCCTATCCTAGGAAATGGCCTTTGTTTTCCTTCTCTAGGAAGGACAAATGAAAGTGGAGGACTTGACCTCAAGCCCTCACCCTGCTCTTGCCCCTACCGATCCTCTTATGTCTGTAGATGAGCCCAACATCTACAATGAAGAGCCCATTGATAAAGAAGTTGAGGACCGCGAAGTTGTATTGGCCCTGGAAGTGCTCCAAAGACCTCCCAAATCCCCTCCCACTTTTGGAATTCTGCCTACCTCGGGCACCACCTTTGTTGACCCCGCAATAGAGATATGGTTTCTTGCTCCCCTTTTTGTCCATGGAGAACAATACCTCTTTCTCCATGACATCAAGGTTATGTTTGGTCTCCGGGAGGAGGAAACCCTTGGTGTTCTGTGTGGATATGAGGTGGACATTACTATCTAAGAACCCAAGGTTTTGGGAGCATATGATTCAACAAAAGAGGTTCTTGCTTTCACACTAGCCACAATCAAAGATGCGGACATATCGATCTACTCCAGGTTCCTTATACTGTTGCTATTTTATAGCTACACAGAGCCCCCTTGCTATTGGCCCCTTTTCACTGCTGCCACTTATACACAATTCCCCTCAATTGTTGTTGGTCCCTCTCTACATTCTCATGTGGTTGGCCTCTTCAACCAGTCCCCCTCCACTTTAACTCAGTTACCTTTTTCTTTCCTTGGCTCCTACACTCAAGTTACCTTTGCTAACTTCTCCACTCAATTACCTTCTGCCTTCCCTTTCATAATAAGGGACTTGCTGTGGTGTTACCTACTCAAGTACAGGATTTGGATGAGATGTCTACTGACCCTTCTTAGGGTGTCGCTAGTCACTCTTCTCCTGATACTATTGCTATTGTTACTACAGATTTAGTATACACCAGCGACTCTAAGGAGGAAGCTTTTAGTTTCTCCTTCCATTTCTGAGAAGCTCCTCTCAATCTTTTTTGAGGAAATTACTCTCTTTGTTTTTGTCTCTCTTGTTGTAAGAGAGGAAGTGCATACATGCATAGCACTTCTATTTTGGTTGATCTCTGAAGATGTACAAAAATGCTTTAAATTAATATAATCACTTTTTTTTGCCAAAAAATAATAAAAAATTTTGTGCATTAACCTTGAGTTAGTTTTTGTTTCTAATACGATGTTTCTCTTTATTACAGCATATTCTTTATGCACATGCACCGTGGTTTCTAGAGCAATGGGGGGCTCTATCCATTTGGAATACTCAAGTCATGGATAAATCACATTGCAAAGGTAGCCTACTTCAAGAATACAAGGCATGGGGCTGGTATCATGCAAAGAAATGCACTACGCAAATGATTGACTGGTTTTTTAGATGTCTAGAGGCTAGAACTCTCAAGCGCAACAAGGTAGAGGTCTCAAGTCTCGCAAAAGCAGTTCAACATATCAAGAAGACAAGGAGATGTGCTGCTTGGAAGTCCTCCACAAGGAGTCAAGGGGTGTGCTTTGGTTGCAACATAGAGTCAGACATGGGAGGCACTAGTTGCTAAGAGAACCCCAAATGTAAAATGTTTGATGAATAAAGTTAACACTATTTCGAGTCAATTGCAAATTCCAAAATTCACAAATTTGTTTGGAAATTGTAGAGTTTCATATGCATGTGTGACATGGCAGGGCGAAGGGTTGGGTGGGTGTGAGAGGGGGGGGTGAAGAGCTAGCATTAGCGAATGGGCAACGAAAGGGGGGGGGCACTCGAAAAACCCTAATTTAAAAGGGCCTATAAATAAAAACCCTAAAGTGCTTTAAAAAGACTATATAAAGCATAGCAAAACCTTAATATCCCACATTTCTATGGCACGAGTTAAAAATTTGCTAAACCCACTGGACGCCATTTAGGTGCTACTTTCTCTCCTCCTCACACCTCCATGGATTTTAAACACACTCCGAGCCCTAGTGGCCAATAGGGCAATGATCACTAGGGATCTGAAGGCAGTTCTCATCAGCAGGAGTCCCAGCAATGCGAATCCCCACCATCTGACTCTCATAGGGGATCCCAACACAAAGTGGGATCTCAACACGATCAAGGACCCTAGCACAGTTAGAGATCGTCTTAGTCCTTCCACACAACTAACTGTGGAAGTAGAGAGTCTCCCAAGAGGTTCAAAATAGTCCCAACAATCGTGATCGACTGCAAACCTATCTCAGGCCCCTCCCTCCTCTGTGGGGTCTTGGCATGGAGCATCTAGACCAACAAGGGGAGCAAGAAGGGCAAAGCAAGGAGATGGAGAAACTAAAGGGGCCACAATAGGAGAAAGTATTTAGTGGGCTCGCAGATATTATGAACCTGGCCCCAATCCTCCAACCAAGCAAACTGCACGGAAGAGCATCATCAACCCTATGTGCCTTGAGATTGTCACATATGAGGAGCCTTTGGTATGAGCTGAGCAAGAGCCTCAGCCTAACTCATAGCCTTAACCAAAGGGAAAGAAGTGAAGGACCCCGAGAGGGCACCTCCACAGACCCACCAGACATAGGAAGAGGAGTTTGAAGAGGAGGTTGCAGGGAAGGAGAGGTGGAAGAAGATCAAAGCAGACAAGCGGCCATGGAGCCATGTCCAGAGGCCGGTGCGGGGTCCCCCAATGAAGGCACTTCAAGAGATCCGTAACTTCTAGACCACTATGGACAATCTCATTCCCCACACGTCCTTCCAATGTGTCGTATGTGAAATAGCACAGCAATACAAGGATGATGTGCATTTCACTTCAGGCACTATGGGAGCAATAGATCTTTTTGAAGATGCAAACTTATGTGCGATCCACACCAAAAGAGTAACAGTGATGGATAAGGACCTTGCACTTGCCAAGCGCATCCGCTCCGATCCCTCCCTCAGGCCATAGATGTTTTTGCATAGGTTCGCTTGGTGTAATATGAATCATTTTATAAATTTTTGCCCTTTGAGGCCAATTAATGAAATATATTTTTATGTTCTATTACTATTCCCATGTTATTATACATTTTATGTCATGATTTCCATCACTTTATGCAAGTTCAGTGTGAATTTGAGTGGTCAAATGAAGTTTTTCCGACGTCAAAAGTGCTCAATATTGTGTGGGAAGCCTAGAAATGTTAAAACCTTCCATGGTGCATATGGAGCCAATTTGATTCTATGCTAGGGTGAGATTCTTGCTAGATTGCTAAAAAAAAGACCATTGTAGTCCAAAGAGTTATCTTTCAGCGTGCTTTGAACAGAATAATGAATGAAAATATTAATACCAACAACAATTAAAGTTACATATTACAATGACAACATAAAAGAAATTTTGTAAAAGAATGCAAAATGGGACACTATAGAAAAAGTATATCTATATTCATATAGAATAAAATTCTATATAATAAGGCTTCACAGCCTATCTTTCTTCTCTGTTGCTTCTAAACATTAGAATATCGGGCTTTGAATTCCCAAATAGACTCCTAGCTCTAAACCTAGTTGATAGAGCATCAAGGCTCTTGTGGTTACTGGCTAGGGACATGGCTATTGCCGTCAATGCCATACCTTGAAATTTGATTTCAAAAGCATTGAGGGAAGCCATGCGGTTCACCAAAATGACCTTGTTAGCATTCCGATTGATGTCAGCATGACCAATCACCCGTGACAAGGTCGTGCACTTCAGGAGGTCCTGAGTTCCTCATGGTGAAAATGTTGAGAGTTGTGGTGCCATGAGCACATGTAGAGCAAAGGTATGAGTAAAGGGAAAGCTGCCACATGGCATGGAGAAGATATCCCACATGTGAGCAAGCAAATGGATGTAAGTACCCTCACCTATAAAAGGGAGGTTCATTTGAAGTAAATCAATCAAGCACTTTGCACTATCTCAAGATTCTCTTTATGAGTCCAAGCTAATCTATCTTAGAACCTAATTGACTTGAGATACATGTCATGAGCACTCTCTTCATCATCTTTGCACTTAGGTTGCATCCTCCTTAGATAAGTGTTGTATTAGAATGTTGTCTTAGTGACTAGGAGAGTACGATCCTCACTTTGTCATGGTATCAGAGCTTAGGTCTAGTTCTCCTAGATTAGTTTTAGATTGAGGTTGAGTGTTCTCTTTTAGTGTTCATTCTTTCATTCTCCCGTTGAAAGAATTCCGTCCATGAGAGTTGAAGATTTTTGTTCAATTCTTTTGTGAGAGTTCCATTGTGAAAAAGAGAGAGCTCTTGTAAGTCCACTCTTTATGCTAAGAGAGAGTCTACTCCGTGAGAAATAGAGTGAGAGACATAGGTCTCTACTATGCCAACAGCCGACTCTCCAATGAGCAAAAAGCAACAACTCTGCAACAAAGTCTTGGCTCACAAGCAAACTCCATCAACAGCATACCAACGAAACCTCCAAAGCCTCACGAGCTTCAACGGCCTCTACAAACTATGGCTACAACGATAGCCGACTACACATCTCCAACGAGCTTCCACCAGTGACCGTATTCACAGCACTGCTGCAGCACTCCAGCACCAGAAGCTCACAGGACGAGACCTCTCCTACCCACAGCAGCAGCGACTACAGCTAAGGAGGCGGCCTAGTTTTTACCCACAGTCAGCGCATGCACTATAGTCGTCTTCAACAAACAGCGCATCTTCCACAGCGTGCCTCTCCTCGCAATGCACACAGGCTGTAAATCCCGCCTCATGATCGAGCATCACCAGTTTCCTCATACGGTCTCCAGCAAGAGCGGCTTTGGACAGCAGCGATCCAACCGAAGGCCAGCAGACGAGCAGCTCTCAGTTCTTGACCATTCGACGTAAGCTTCTCCATCCACAGCATTCGGGCTTCCGTGAGCACCATGCAACGACCACTGAAGCCGATGAAGACACTCCAAGCCTGAGAGGCCTTGCAACTTTCGGCGCCTCGAATTGTCGACCAATCTTGCTCCTGAGCTCCTCCGTTGCCATCGTCGCAGAAGGCTCCACGCTCTTCTTTCTTCCTTCTCCAAGGTCTCACCACAAAATGACACGTGGCAAGATAGAAACTAACCATGGTTGAGTGTCTATAACCTTGGTTGAGTACATCTGGTTATGTTAACTCACTAGTCAAGTTTTTTCAAGCTGGGTTAAGTCAATGGTTTAGTCAACACAGTGCCACCTAAGCACAGAGCCCCTGCTAAGCACAGTATGGAATTCTGCATGTGAATCCCTATGCCACATTAGCAAAGGCCCCCCCCCTCTTCTTCACAGAATCTTTGACAAGCCATAACTTCCAATCCAGGAAGAATTTGCACACATCCAAAAAGGAAAAGTGATCGTCTTTTCAAACTCTACGTGTCTATCAAGTCAGAATCATTGTATGCAATTAGACACTGCCAGATTTGAAAGTATCTTCAACTGGTAAGACCTTTGCAATGGCAATCCGCACACCAACTGTTGAGAAGTTCACAGGGGAAGGATTTCACACATGGTCTACACAAATGAGATATCTCCTGATGCACCAAAAGCTTTGGAAGATTGTAAAAGAAGACATACCCACTGCACAAAATGATGCTTGGAAGGAAAAAGATGAAGCAGCACTATCACTCATTGGATTGCACTTGGGTCCAAACATAATTCATCATATAGACTCTAAGGATCATGCCAAGGATGCATGGGATGAGTTGAACACAGTGTTTGGTGCAAAAGCCAAAAACCAAGAAATCCATCTTAAGATTGAATTTTATGGTATGCACATGGGCTTCAATGAATCCATGGCACAATTTGTCAACAAAATCAAAAGCATTATGACTCAACTAGAGGGCATAAATGCAAAAGTAGGAGAGAAAGATGCACTTGCAATTCTCCTTAAAAGCATGCCTGCAGAGTATAGTGCATTGACAACCACTTTGAAAAATTTGCCAGATCCAAAGTTTGAAGAATATGTATCCTCTCTTCTCGAAAAAGAAAGAGAGTTGAAGGCATCAACATCAACATCGACATCAACACTCAATAGCTATAATGAAGAACAAGCACTATTCAGTAAAACATCAGTGAAATGCTACCATTGCAGAAGGATGGATCACTATCAAAGTGACTGCAGATTGAAGAACAAACCAAAGTGTCACCATTGCAAGAAGCTGGGACACAAGGAAGAAGATTGTAGATTGAAGAACCAACAAGTCAACTACGTGGAGTCGTCATCAAGCCATGAGCCAAAAGGTGACATCAATGGAATGTATTGAAAAGCAAAAACCTTGCCAACCTTGCCTATATTTTTGTAAATCAAACCTGACCACCTGAGAGTAGCTATGAAATCACCCAGGGGAGGTATTGACATGTAAAAGCCACACTTGACCACCTTAAGTAGCAGGCTTGCACTAAGGGGAGGTGATGGAATGTAACTCACATCTGACCACCTTGCAGTAGCCAAAGGATCATGGCACCAAGGGGAGGTGTTGAGAGTTGTGGTGCCATGAGCACATGTAGAGCAAAGGTATGAGTAAAGGGAAAGCTGCCACATGGCATGGAGAAGATATCCCACATGTGAGCAAGCAAATGGATGTAAGTACCCTCACCTATAAAAGGGAGGTTCATTTGAAGTAAATCAATCAAGCACTTTGCACTATCTCAAGATTCTCTTTATGAGTCCAAGCTAATCTATCTTGGAACCTAATTGACTTGAGATACATGTCATGAGCACTCTCTTCATCATCTTTGCACTTAGGTTGCATCCTCCTTAGATAAGTGTTGTATTAGAATGTTGTGTTAGTGACTAGGAGAGTACGATCCTCACTTTGTCAGAAAACTTTTTGTGGATAATGACAAAATGCCCTTTTGCTTGGCTGAGGTAATGTGCCAGTGAGTGATCTCGCTCAAAGCTACCGCGAACAAGGCGTTGTCAATATGAGAAGAAGATGGATGTATGTATGTATGTATATAGATTTATTTATAAATATAAATATACATATACATATGTTTATATATATAACCTCTCTCCCTGTGTGTGTGTGTGTGTACCTCTCTCTCTCTCTCTCTCTCTCTCTCTCTCTCTCTCTCTCTCTCTCTCTATGTCTCTCTTCCTCTCTCTCACTCTCTCTTGCTCTCTCTCGCTCTCCCCCTCCTTCCCCCCCCCCCCTCTCTCTCTCTCTCTCTCTCTCTCTCTCTCTCTCTCTCTTTCATCTCCCACGTCTACGAGCCTGCCTCGCTACCACATCATCCAGAGTAGCATGCCATGTCATCCATTATTTGTCGTGCCATATCTATCGTCTGTTATGCCATGTCATCTG